>NC_063372.1:10200038-10209308 GCF_021869965.1 Rhincodon typus
TCACTCCCCTCAGAATAAATTCCTTTGCATCTCGGTTTCAAATAGTGTCCCCTTATTCTGTCACTGTGTCTTTTAGTTCATGGTTCCCTAACATCATCTCAACATTTCCCCTGTAAAGCCCCCTCAGAATCTTGTATGTTTCAGTAAAATCAGGCTCACTCTTCTAAACTCTAATAAATACAGGCCTAACCTATTTAGCCATTCTTAATAAGTCAACTCCTTCATCCCAGGAATCAGCCAAATGAATCTCTATTGAACTGCCTCCGATGGCGATACATCGTTTCTTAAATATGGGGCACACAACTGTGCACACTACTCCAGGTGCAGGCTCACCAACACGCTGTACTGTTGGAACAATACTTCACTATTTTTAAACTCCAGTTCTCTAGCAATGATAACAAAATTCCATGTGCCTTCTAAATTGCTTGCTGCACCAACATGCTAAAATTTTGTGGCTCAGTGGTTAGCACTGCTACCTCACAGCACCAGGGACCCGGGTTCAATTCCACGCTTGGGTGACTGTCTGTGTGGAGTTTGCACATTCTCCCCGTGCCTGCGTGGGTTTCCTCCGGGTGCTCCGGTTTCCTCCCACAGTCCAAAGATGCAGGTTAGGGTGGGTTGGCCATGCTAAATTTCCCATAGTGTTCAGGGATCTGTAGATTAGGTGGGTTATAGGGGGATGGATCTGGGTGGGATGCTCCAAGGGCCAGTGTGGACTTGTTGGGCCGAAGGGCCTGTTTCCACACTGTAGGGATTCTATGATAAACCTCACACATTCTTCCATTAAGCACCATCTGCCAAGTTTTTGCCACTCACTCCATCCATCTATACACCCTTGAAGTTTCCTCATGTCCTCATCACAGCATTCCCTCCCACTTATTATTGTATTATCAGCAAATACATTACACTCTGCCCCTCCTCCCAGTCATTAATATAGAGAGTGAATAATTGAGGCCCTGAAACTGATTCTTGTGCCACTCTACTAGTTATATCTTTCCGACCTGAAAAAGACCCATGTAAGAGCAGTAATTACTCAGAGGCGGAGGATTTTGTTTAAGTGAATGGGGCGGTTTATTACAAGCAGTTACCGGTAAATGCAGGGAGAGGAGTTCTAGGTAGACACACAGGAATACAGAACTCACTCTGATTCATGAGCATGAGTTACAGCTTTTTATAGACAGAAATAAACAACTTGTCCAGCAATCATCAGCAGTTTATCTCCACCTCCCCCCTCTTTCTAGTGTGGTCACTCCCTCGGGCACATCATGTGCTCTCATTTTAGTTTGATAGTTTAGTCAGAGTTTGATCATTTCATCAGCCACCTACTTTGTCAGCTGTTCTGTCCTATCGTCCTGTCTAATCCCATTAGCCAGCTACCTAATGGTCAGGGTAGATAGTCCTGTGGTCTAAATGAAATATCAACTATTTCATGTCTATTCCACTATACTTGTGTGTGTGTGTGTGTGTGTATGGGAGAGTCTTCTGTTTCAACCCATTAATTCCAACCCTCTGTCTTCTGTCTGCAATCCAATCCTCAAGTCGTTTCTCAAAATGGAGAACTGTGACCAGTGGTGTTCCACAGGGATCTGTGTTGGGACCACTGTTGTTTGTGATATACATAAATGATCTGGAGGAAGGTATAGATGGTCTGATTAACAAGTTTGCAGATGACACTAAGATTGGTAGAGTAGCAGATAGTGAAGGGGACTGTTGGAGAATGCAGCAGAATATAGATAGATTGGAGAGTTGGGCGGAAAAATGGCAGATGGAGTTCAATCCAGGCAAATGTGAGGTGATGCATTTTGGAAGATCCAATTCAAGAGCGAACTATACGGTAAATGGAAAAGCCCCGGGGAAAATTGATGCACAGAGAGATCTGGGTGCTCAGGTCCATTGTACCCTGAAGGTGGCAACGCAGGTCGATAGAGTGGTCAAGAAGTCATACGGCATGCTTTCATTCATCGGACGGGGTATTGAGTACAAGAGTTGGCAGGTCATGTTACAGTTGTATAGGACTTTTTTTCGACCACATTTGGAATACTGCGTACAGTTCTGGTCGCCACATTACCAAAAGGATGTGGATGCTTTGGAGAGGGTACAGAAGAGGTTCACCAGGATGTTGCCTGGTATGGAGGGCGCTAGCTATGAAGAGAGGTTGAGTAGATTAGGATTATTTACATTAGAAAGACGGAGGTTGAGGGGGGACCTGATTGAGGTCTACAAAATCATGAGAGGTATAGACAGGGTGGATAGCAAGAAGCTTTTTCCCAGAGTGGGGGATTCAATTACTAGGGGTCATGATTTCAAGGTGAGAGGGGAAAAGTTTAAGGGAGATATGTGTGGAAAGTTCTTTACGTAGAGGGTGGTGGGTGCCTGGAACGCGTTGCCAGCGGAGGTGGTAGAGGTGGGCACGATAGCGTCATTTAAGATGTATCTAGACAGATACATGAATGGGCAGGGAGCAGAGGGATACAGATCCTTGGAAAATAGGTGACAGGTTTAGATAGAGGATCTGGATCAACGCAGGCTTGGAGGGCCGAAGGGCCTGTTTCTGTGCTGTAATTTTCTTTGTTCTTTGTTCTAATATGGGACCCCACACTACTTTGAGCTCCTATCTTGTGTAATAACCTTTTATGTGGCATCTTCGATTGAATGCCTTCTGGAAATCCAAATATACCTCATCTTTGACCCGAAACATTAACCCTGTTCCTCTGCTCACAGATGCTGCCTGATGTGCTATTTCCAGCACTTTCTGTTTTTACTGCCATTTTGAAGTCTTCTCCACCTGCACTAGTGCCTTTAACAATTTTGTTAAAAGCTTGATGGGTAGTATATTTTTCCTATTCCTAGTCTTTGTTCTCAAAATAAAGTGCTTCGTATTTCTCTGCAGTGACCACCTATCTCTGCAAGCTTAGCCCTTTCCTCCTGTAATTAACATTCTTCCTCAAAGTTTGCCTTATCCTTCAACTTCCACCTTGTTATGTCCAAAAAATTTATATTAATGAAAAGAAAATGTCAAGGAATTGCTCTAGGGTGCACGTTACTACCTATAAGCTGATGATTGATAAAGCACCCATTTATCACTTTTCTCTACTTTCTGTTATTTAGCCATCTCTCTATTCTTGTGTCTATTTTTTTTTTTACTATCGTGTGTGTTTTCAGAAGTTTCTTCTACAGTCCTTATCAAATGCAGTCTGAAAATCCACGTAGTCTACTCCCATCACTTTCCCTTTATACACTCCTATAATTTACTCAATTAAGTAGGTCAAGCATGACTTGCAATTTACGAATCCTTCACAGTTTACCCACAACTGACATAAATTTAACTGGCCTATAATTTTCTGGCTTATTCCTTTACTCCTTCTCAAGCAAGGGTGTAATGTCTGCCATCATCCAGTCTTTTGGCATAATTCCTGTTTCCAAAAATTTTTGGAAAATGATGGAATATGTTTTTTGTTATCTCCTGAAGTAGTATGCTGTGCATCCTTTCTGGGCCTGGTGGACGTAGCTACTTTCAGACCTATTAACTTTTTAAAAGCTTGTGATTATTTCCACATTCTTGCTAAGTACCCCTGTTGTGCCTACTTTTCATATATGTTTCGTAAGCACTTCTGTCAATTCCTGACTGTAAATACGTTATGACCAAATGGGCCCTTGTGTTTCTAAGTGATGCCATGCCTTCTTTATATACTTTATCTATGTGTTTGCAATATCCCTTGTTACTTTCCCTTTCATTGACTTTTGTTTCTTCAATCATACACCATTTTGTCTTCTTAATCTCCCATTTTGGTTGCTAGCCGTACTTCTACTTCATAATTTCTTTCTGTATTGTACTCTCTATATTTATTATCTGCCTGCTGTACCCCTTTCCCTGAGGAACTCGAGTCTTCAACGTGATATCCTTCTTCCCTCATCAGAATGTATTTAACGTCTACGTTATCCAAACAGACCAGTGCAGTGAGGCCCCACAGACTGAAAAAGGGCTGAATGACCAGGTAGTATGTACACTTTGTGAGCTGGCCATGAAAACAATTTGCTCTTCAGAGAACTCCTGTAGAGTTTTTTTTTGTCTTAACATCTCAGGACCTTAATTTAATACTTCATCTGGAAGATAACACCGCCATCGAGTCATACAACACAGAAACAGACCCTTTGGTCCAACCAGTCCACGCCAACCATAATCCCAAACTAAACTAGGCCCACCTGCCTGCTCCTGGCCCATATCCCTCCAAACCTTTCCTATTCATGTACTTATCCAAATGACTTTTAAATGCTTCATTCCACACACGAGCGAATCTCTGTGTAAAAAAGTTCCCCCTCATGTTTTTTTTAAACCTTTCTCTCACCTTAAAAATATGCCCCCTCGTCTTGAAATCCCCCACATCTGTCATTCACCTTATCTATGCCGCTCATGATTTTATAAACCTCTGTAAGGTTGCCCCTCAACCTCCTGCATTCCAGTGAAAAAAGTCCCAGCTTATCCAACCTCTCCTTATAACTCAAACTCTCCATACCTGCCAACATCCTAGTAAATCTCTGCTGAACCCTCTCTAGCTTAATAATATTCCTCCTTTAACAGGATGACCAGAACTGCACACAGTACTCCAGAAGAGGCGTCACCAACGTCCTGTACAACCTCAAAATAACGTCCCAATTCCTATACTCAAAGGTCTCAGCAATGAAGGCAAGCATGCTAAATGCCTTCTTAACCACCCTATCTACCTATGACACAGACTGCAAAGAATTATGTACCTGAACCCCTGAGTCTCTCGGTTCCATAACACCACCTAAGGTTCTACTTTTAATTGTATAAGTCTTAACCTTGTTTGTTTTACAAAATGCAATACCTCGCATTTATCTGAATTAAACGTCATCTGCTACTCCTCAGCTCATTGACCTAACTGATTGATAGACAATGGGCTGGTATTGGACTTGTGCTGAAAACCATCTAATTCAGAGATGAGAGTACTACCAACTGAGTCAAGCTGATATTTGCCGCATTAAGCAAGGTTAATAACCGTACTGGTGATCACACTAACCATGAAGGGTATTTGCTGCAGTATTAAGGTAAGTATTAAGGCCAAATTTCCCCTATGTGATTTGTTGATGGGGAACCAGCTTACCTTGGTGGTAAGGCATGATATAAATGGCAATTCAAAGAAGAAACTTTTCCGCTTGCTGCTTCTGTGCAATGTCTTTTTGACCAATTATCGCCGGCACAATCCACTCTAGTTTGGTCCAAATGAGCAAGGAAACCACTGTGACTATTTTTCAGTAAAGGGTTGAACTCGATGGATTATTTTTGAGTAAGTGCAATGTTTAGTTTGATACTCAACTAGATGAGACTGAGAAATCCCCAAGGTTGATCCTTGGTTTGTGCTGAGTAAGTGAATCTCAAAGTCGGGACACTATGGACGCCACAATTGCCCTGTGAACTTTTGGATTCGAGAGGAGAAATATTGTCATGTCTGAAGATTGAAGGTGATAGGAAATGTTAGAGGGCAAAATTGGGCCCCGCTGTGATGCTTTCCATGGTGAGATAGACTTGTTGGCATGTACAACCAGGGTGCCCCATGAAGAAGGGCAACTTGGATGAGGGTGTGGGAAACTGTCAATGCCCAGGGAGCCCTGCGAGAGGCTGTCAGTTTCAGGCGAGGTGAGGAATTTCACTTCCCCTCCTCCCACTCCCATGTATGAATCATGAAGCAGACCAATTGCGAATCTGTATTTCCTTACTCGTGAGCAGTCTTGTGCACATATGAGGAAAGGAAACTGCCTTTTTTCAAAGTTCCTCTAAATTGTGCCCTCCTTCCATTCCAATGTGTTTTGCTCTGAATCTCTCAGAGCGTGATGAGAGGGGGGAACCTTCCTTTCAATTCCCTCCAGGAACCACATGGAAACCTGACATTATGGGTCAGGAAGTTTCCCCCGATGTCACTTGCCTGACAATGAATTAGCGGAGATTAGCATCCCTAAGGGTTGGTAGCCAAAAGGAAGCTTTCTGCTATTAGGTAGGGGAGCTTTTGTTTCTGAACAAAATATTTGGCAGTGGTATGACTGAAAGGGCGGATACAAAAGCAAGTCGATTGACCTCACTTGTGCACATAATGCACACAGCAAGTTCCTCTTTCGCATTGAAAATACTGAATGATTTACCAGGACTGCCATTATGGAAGTGGAAATTGTGCCGCTTTAGCCTTTTGATGGTCGGTTAGGCACAGACTGATTCCATTCCAAGCAGTCTGCATGTAAATGAGTAATTTATTGGTATGTACAAAGATGAAAAGTAGCAAAGGAAGCCAGCTGGCAAATTGAACAGGGTGTGCAGTTCCTCACATGCTGGAGGTCTGGGTTTATTCGAATCATACGGAATTATCAGTATTTTAATAAATTGTATCTGGTGTGTTTTGAGTTACAGCAGCAAAGTTCTGTTTGTACATCTCATTCATTGCCAAGCGATGCATCTTCGTGCATCTCCAGGGTCTGGATTTGATTTCGCATGAAACCAGGTTATAGTCCAACAGGTTTATTTGAAATCATAAGCTTTTTGTGATTTTAAATAAACCAGTTGGACTATAGCCCGGTGTCATGTGACTTCTGACATTTTCCACCCCCGTCCAGCACCGGCATCTCCACATCTTGATTCAATTTGATTTTGATTTTATTGTCGCATGTATTTTACAGGGAAAATACAATAAAATACAGCGAAAAGCCTTCGCTTGTCGCCACAAAATGGCGCAGTTTTGAATAATTTGAGAATAAGGAAAGAAAAAGATATGGCTTCAATCAGTCCTGAGGCCAGCTCATCACCGTCAATGATACCTGTGGCCCACTGGTAGAGGGGGGTGGGGGCACTACCAGAAGATCTGGGTTCAAGCGCCAGCTGCCCCAGAGGTCTGTCATAACGTGTCTGAGCACGGTGATTAAAAATATTTCTTTATACATCTCCCTTCTTCTCTTCACCCCTACCCCCTCACCCCCAAACCACTTGGCAATAGCTGGTACTGTACAGTGGAATATTTAGCTATATTAACGAGAAGATCAAAGACTTGATGTCTGGAGTTTTTTTTGCTAAATTAGCTCATCCCAACTGTGACAGTGCTTGAGGCTTTTCATTCATCGTGTTATCCAGGTCCTGCCCACCCCCCCAATGCTGTTCTAACCTGTTGCCATAGTTTATACTGCTTTTCCCTGTTACAGCAGCCTCGGCCTTGAGAAATGTCCTGGGAATTCTATATTTTGTTTCCCCATAAAGCTCACTTTCAGTGAATTAATGATGAAATTTAAGGTGTACTTGTTTTTGGGGGGTGGGAGGGCGGCAGCTGGAGGAATAGGAGAGAGACACAAGCTGGGCTGGTTTCTGAGAACAGAGACACAGCACCACCGACTGGCATTTAGTGGCTATTGCAGCATTCTGTTCTGCACTCATTTTCACTGAGTATAGAAGTGTGTGTTGTTGCAGTTATACAGGGCCTTGGTGCGCCCACACCTAGAATATTGTGTGCAATTTTGGTCTCCTTTCCTGAGGAAGGATGGTCTTGCTCTGGAGGGGGTGCAGTGAAGGTTTACCAGGCTGATTCTAGGGATGGCGGGTCTGACGTATGAGGAGAGATTGACTAGGTTAGGATTGTTTTCGCTTAATTTCAGACAAATGAGGGGGGATCTCATAGAGACTTATAAAATTCTAACAGGACTGGACAGGGTAGACACAGGGAGGATGTTACCGATGGTGGATGTGTCCAGAACCAGGGGTCACAGTATGAGGATTCGGGGTAGACCATTTAGGATGGAGATGAGGAGACATTTCTTCACCCAGAGAGTGGGGAGCCTGTGGAATTCATTCCCACAGGAAGTAGTTGATGCCAAAACATTGAATGTATCCCAGAGGCGACTAGATATAGCACTTTGGGTGAATGGGATCAAAGGTTATGGAGAGAAAGCAGGATTAAGCTATTGAGTTGGATGATCAGCCATGATCGAGATGAATGGCCTCCTCCTGCTCTTATTTTCTATGTTTCTATGTTGCTATTCTCTTTTGAAATCATGAACTTTAGATATGAATAGGAATTAGGGTGCGTGGAGCCTTGGATGAATTCTATATTTTGGTTCGAAACAACAGCGGCGATTGTTCAAATAATAAGTTGTGAAAGGTACACATGAGCAGCCAGTATTTATGCTCCTTGTCACTGTCCACTGCTTTGTGTGAGAGGTTGGGTGTAGGTCAGATCTGATTCAGCAATTATACCCCAGTAAGTCCAATTGCCTGCCCACACCTTTTGGCTCATAGGCTCACAATAAGTCTTCTCTTTCACTTTGATGAAAGGTACAGAAATATCTGATTACGAATCTTTATTCAACACACTAAATTTGGGAGATGGTGGTGTCACATTAATGTTGCTGGATGATTAATCCAGAGGTTCCAGGCTAATGCACAGAGGACATGAGTTCAAATCCTTTCATGACAGCTGTGGAAACTTAGATTCAATGAATAATCCAAGAATTCAAACCTAAACTCAGGAATACTAACCATAACAACTGTCTTTGATTGTTGTAAAAACCCATGTGGTTCACTAATGTCCTTCAGGGAAGGAAATCTGCCATCCTCACCTGGTCTGGTCTACATGTGACTCCAGAGCCACAGCAATGTCATTTGGATTTTAACATTATTTCTTATTTGCTACTTTATACCGAGAAGAACTGTAACATTGAACTTTTAACTTATTTCTTTATTTTTCTACATTTTATCTAAAATTTTGTCATTTATATAAATGATTTGGATGTGAACATAGGAGGTATGGTTAGTAAGTTTGCAGATGACACAGAAATTGGAGGTGTAGTGGACAATGAAGAAGGTTACCTCAGAGTACAACGGGATCTTGATCAGATGGACCAATGGGCTGAGGAGTGGCAGATGGATTTTAGTTTACATAAATGTGAGGTGCTGCTTTTTGGAAAGGCAAATCAGGGCAGGACTTATACACTTAATGGTAAGGTCTTGGGGAGTGTTGCTGAACAAAGAGACCTTGAGGTGCAGGTTCACAGTTCCTTGAAAGTGGAGTCACAGGTAGTCAGGGCGGTGAAGAAGGCATTTGGTACGTTTGCCTTTATTGGTCAGTGCATTGAGTATAGGATTTGGGAGGGTCATGTTGTGGCTGTACAGGACATTGGTTAGGCCACTTTTGGAATACTGGATTCAGTTCTGGTCACCCTGCTATAGGAAGGATGTTGTGAAACTTGAAAGGGTTCGGAAAAGATTTAGAAGGATGTTGC
>NC_063372.1:10209408-10222883 GCF_021869965.1 Rhincodon typus
CTATTTTCCCTGGAATGTTGGAGGCTGAGGGGTGACCTTTTAGAGGTTTATAAAATCATGATGGGCCGTGGATAGGGTGAATAGACAAGGTCTTTTCCCCAGCGTAGGGGAGTCCAAAACTGGAGGCACATAGGTTTAAGGTGAAAGGGGAAAGATTTAAAAGGGACCTGAGGGTCAACATTTTCACACAGAGGGTGGTGTGTGTGTGGAACGAGCTGCCAGAGAAAGTGGTGGAAGCTGGTACAATTACAACATTTAAAAGGCATCTGGATGGGTACATGAATAGGAAGCGTTTAGAGGGATATGGGGCAAATGCTGGCAAATGGGACTAGATTAATTTGGGATATCTGGTCGGCATGGGCGAGTTGGACCGAAGGGTCTGTTTCTGTGCTGTACATCTCTATGACTCTATTTTGTACACAGGTTCGTTTGTACCTAAGATGGTGCCATAATTGGCGACATTGTAAATTTTTTATTGTATTCCTGTACTTCTGTACTTGAGTAAACATGACAATAAAACCTCATTCCAAATGTGGTTGACATTTGTCCCCTGAAATGGCGTAGCAACCCAGAGGGAGAAACCAGTATGTAAAAAGAACAGGAGTACTTGGAAACGAATGTACTGGTTATACTGGTGCCCTGTTCTGAGGTAAATAAAACAAGTCAGACCAGTGTGCGTCATTTGTAAATTTTACTGGTTTTTACATAGCCACTCCATTGAGGGACAATCATGGATGAAAGAATAAAGAAACAGAAACAAAGCCAGCCCCTCACAGTTGTTAATATTAATATAATTAACATAAATATTAATAAAATTATAAATAAATGCATTTCTGAAGAACTGAGACCCTTGATAAACCTTCAAAAATTATATATCTCAAATACCGCGATGTCTGAGTATTTATGCTGTAGATAAAGTATGACAGTGTTGTGCATACCTCCTGTATTCAGTTTTTATTACTTAATATGTATTTTCACATTGGTTTTAGGAGGTGTGTTGATATTTTTACAGAGATTTTTTTGATGGATGTTGATGTCTCGAAGCTTTGATTAGGCAAGGTTTATCGCGATTTTCCATGCCCTTGATTATCTGGAATATTTGATCAACTGGCACATTCCTGGCCCCATAAGTGCTGGTTAAGAAAAAAGTTGCTGTATTATTGCTTTTTCTCTCTCTTATGACCGAGACTAGGATGTATTGTTTGAAGTATTGTTTCCCTTTTATTCTGTCCCTGATTAAAGTAAGCCAAGGTGCATTTCCTAAAGCCTTTTTTTTATTGTGTTGCAATCTTACAAATAAGCTCACAGCAAAAATCATTGAACGTGAAATTAAATCAAAACATTCAAAGTGCAGAGATAACATGGTGTGGAGCTGGAGGAACACAGCAGGCCTGGCAGCATCAGAGGAGCAGGAAAGCTGAAGAAGGGTCCTGACCCGAAACGTCAGCTTTCCTGCTCCTCTGATGCTGCCTGACCTGCTGTGTTCCTCCAGCTCTACACCTTGTTATCTCAGACTCCAGCATCAGCAATTCCTACTATCTCTCAGCACTTTACAGTGCTTTGCAAGCTGGCATCGCTCTCTACTTCTCAGTGTTCGTAATGCTCGCATCGAAAAAACATTGAGGCTTCCTTTAGTGTGCTACTTGGTTTAGATGACCACCATGTTCACGTCCCAATAAGTGGGGTTAGTATGTAAGGAAGCAGAGTTGCTGATCGTACTGGTGGGGACACAGCCCGCTCCCCTCAATTCCCTTACACACGTTCATTCAAGATATCTGTTCACTGTGCTCCAAATATGCCGCATGTCTGATCAATGAAAATGAACCTTCAGAATATTTACATCTTATCTCTCTAGGTATTTATTACTTTGAGGCTTATTCTCTATAAACCCCCAATTGTCTGTATTTCTCTTTACTCTCCTGGAGCTGTTAACTCATGCTAAGATTCCCTGGCGTCTGGTAACCATTACATGGCTCACTTGAGGGTCCATTTTCTGAATATGAACTGAAGCAGTGGAGGCATCACATGTAGGCTTGGTCCTTAGCCCCCAGACTCCATGTTTTTCCCAGGCAACTGTTGCAAGTTGAATCTGACCATTCACAACTTTACTGTATTGGCCACTGAGGTGAGCTACCCTAACCACATATTGGCTTCATCACTTAACACCTTCTATTTTCACCTCTGTAACCTTACTGTTGTCTCAACTTCGCTGCTGAATCCCGCACGCCTTTGTCACTCTCGATGTGACTATTCTCCTGTCTGGCCTCCCAGATTCTACCCTTCATAAACTTGAGGTGATCCAGAAAATCCTGTTCCTCTATCGATCCTGTAGTCACTGATCTACACTAGCTCCCAGTTAAGCAACAACTTGAGTTCAAAAGTTCCATCCTCGTTTTCCGATTCCTCCGCGGTTTCGCTTCTCCCTATCTCCTCTGGCCACACACCCTCCGAGATTTCTGTGCTCCTCCGATCCTGGCCTCTTGAGCAGCTCCAATTTTAATCGCTCTGCCATTGATGGCTGCACCTTCAGCTGCCTGGACCCCAGGCTCTGGAATTCCACCCCCCACTCCTCTCCACCTCCCTATCCTCCTTAAAGAAACTCCTTAAAACCAATCTCTCTGACCAAGCTTTTGGTCACCTGACCTAATATCTCCTTATGTGGCTCAGTGTCAAGTTCTGTCTTGGGGGGAGGGGAGGGTTTCTGCTGGAAAGGCACCACTTGAATGCAAGTTGTTGTTGCTGTTCTCACTGATGATGGGTACGTGTGCATTTCAAGATTGCAATCAGACTCAGGAGCCCCAAGTGCTTGCCTCCCTAGCCAGGGGGAGAGAAACAGGCCAGTGTTAGCTGTCCCAGCGTCCTCCCAGCTGACATCAACTCAATCTAGACAGAGCAGGCATCAAACACAAGGCCTTCCTGGCTTGTTCTTTGCATCCTGCATGTCATTGGCTGCATGGAGGGCAAGAGAAATTGACTGGGAAGAGGTCTGTGACATTGGTAGGAGAGAGTCAGGCTAGTTCCTTCCACTGTGCCTCACTTAACCCGGCCTGAGCTCAGGACCTTGCTGTGGAAGGAACTGGGCATGCAGGCCTACAGTTCCCTAAAAGTGGCAACACAGGTAACCAAGGTGATTAAGAAAGTATATGGCATACTTGCCTTCATCGACTGGGGCATGGAATACAAGAGTTGGCAAACCATGTTGCAGCTATATAAAATCCTTGTTAGGCCGCATTTGGAGTGTTGTGTGCAGTTTTGGTCACCACACTACCAGAAGGATGTGGAAGCTTTGGGGAGAGTACAGAGAAGGTTCAACAGGATGTTACCTGGTCTCCAGGGCATTGGTGATGAGGAAAGGTTAAAAAAGACTAGGATTGTTTTCACTGGAAAGACGGCAACAGAGAGGAGACCTGGTAGAAGTCTACAAAATTATGAGAGGCATAGATAGGGTGGACAGTCAGAGGCTTTTTCACAGGGTTGAAGTTTCAATTACAAGGGGACACACTTCAAGGTGAGAGGGGGGAAAGTTTAAGGGAGATGTGCGAGGAAAGTTTTTCATGCAGAGAGTGATAGGAGCCTGGAATACACTACCAGAGGAGGTGTGGAAGCGGGCACATTGGTTATATTTAAGAGGCACCTGGATGGTTACATGAATAGGGAGGGAATGGAGGGATACGGAGCGAATAAGGGCAGAAGGTTTGTTTTTTAGTTTAGCCAGAGCTTGGTGATCGGCACAGGCTTGGAGGGCTGAAGGGCCTGTTCCTGTGCTGTACTTCTCCTTTGTTCTTTTGCTCTTGAACTCTGTGGGCAGGCAGGCTTTATATTTATAATTCTAGTCTTTATGCTCCAAGTCCAAACTTTTCATTCATACTCATCCCTCCTGAAGGTACAAACTCGATAGTTAAATGAGGATTGGGGGGTGAGGGGAAGAAAGAAACCACACCTCTCCTTTGTGGAGTTATCTGCTCTGTAGGGTACAGGACAACTGCAACAGTCTGAAAGCAGTAAGGCATCCCAGGAAAGTAGGTCAGGAAACCACGACACAGTCATTGGGAGAATAAATACACTGAAGCTGTGTTTCCGGCTCCTCATCAAAACTGGACAAGTTGGAAAAAGCAAATTTTTCGCCCTGGCCGATCCCATTTTTAAAACTATCGCTGTTTATTTCAATTGTTACAGAGGCTGTCAAGAATTTCAGAGTTCTGGGATTTTCTGACCATGATGCTACACGTTAACCAAAGGCCCATCTTAGTAGGTAGAGGTTGCATAGTGTTATTGCTGCACACATGCCTTTAAGGAAACTATTATTGTATTTCTGAAGAATTGGTCACTCAAATACAGCAGTCTTTTGTTTTCATTTCATTTAGTTTGTCAAAAAAAAGTCTAATTAACTTGCCTGAACTCATGTTTCTGCTTTTAGCTGTGGCTGTTTTGGAACTCGTATTATAATTAGCACTGCTGCCAGTTTGAGTTTTCAACATTGAATGAAATGAGTCCTACTCTGTAAAGTAAAGGATTGATTTCATCGCTGATTCGATTAGCAAAGCGTTTGGGTCTTCTTCAGTGGGGTGGGAAAGTGCAGCCCTCCCTAAATGAAGCCAATTCTCCGAAAAAATGTCTCCACATATTCCCCACACACCAAATAAAAAACTCACAACTGAAAAACTTTAATCAGTGCAAACACAGACTCAATGAGGTTCTTGAGTTCATGAGTGGATACATCCTGATAATTTCATCCATCTGGAGATACTTAATGCTCCATTGTTGTCATATATCATTGTCTCTTAAATAATTCTAAGACTTTCATGCTATTCTCTCTCTGGAGCCTACTCCAAATGCTGATTACTATATTTGAAGAGTTTCCTGATACTAATCCCAACATTGCCTTTGCGAATTCAAACTCATGTTTTGCACGATTCAATGTAATGTTTTTAATTGTCCTTTTTCATTCTCATAATTTAATAGCTGGGTGAAATCTTCTGTCTTTCTGCATAACTAAACCGCTCTAATACTCCGCGGGTATATCTTATTGTTTCTCTCTGTGCTACCTCCAGTTCTTGAATGTTTCTTCCGTCTACCAGCAACAAAAAACAGGATGAAAACAGAAATTGCTGGAAAAGCTCAGCAGGTCTGGCAGCATCTGTGGAGAGAAAGCAGAGAAAACAGGACCTGACAGAAGCCTTGCACCCTCTTCCTCTATCTTGTGCTCTCCTGTTTCAGCCACACTGTTCAATTTCTGTTAGATTTGTTCATAGGTCATGTTGACGTATGTCTCAACCCTAGACTCTCGGATTTTGTTCAGCTGTAGCCTTAACTATTTCAACACCATTTCACGAAGCAATTGTATTGCCTGTTTTCCCTTCTGCTGCGCAATGTTTTGGCTTCAAGAAATTTTGTCCATCACAATTTATTGTTTTGAATACACCATAGAAACTTAGAAAATAGGAGCAGGCCATTCAGCCCTTCAAGCCTGCTCCACCATTCAATCTGATCGTGGCTGATCATCCAACTCAGTCCCCTGTTCGCACTTTCTCCCCCACACCCTTTGATCCCTTTAGCCCTAAGAACTATATCTAACTCCTTTTTGAAAGTAGAGAATTCCACAGGCCCCCCCACTCTCTGGATGAAGACATTTCTCCTCATCTCAGTCTTAAATGGCATACCACATATCCTTAGACTGTGACCCCTTGGTTATCAGAAACATCCTTCCTCCGTTTACCCTGTCTAATCCTGTTAGAATTTTATAGGGCTGTATGTGACTCCCCCCTCATTTTTCTAAACTCCAGTGAATACAGTCCTAGCCGATCCAGTCTGTCTTCATACGTCAGCCCTGCCATCCCAGGAGTCAGTCTGGTAAACCTTTGCTGCACTCCCTCCATCACCAGAACATCCTTCCTCAGATAAGGAGACCAAAACTGCCCACAATACTCCAGGTGTGGTCTCACCAAGGCCCTGTACAATTGCAGCAAGACATCCCTGCTCCTGGACTCGAACCCTCTCACTATGAAGGCTAACAGACCATTTACTTTCTTCACAGCCTGCTGCACCTGCAATGCTTACTTTCAGCGACTGGTGTGCAGGGTGCTATCGCATGGTGTTATTGCATCTGCTACATATTTCTTCTCTAAACCAGAACAACACCAACGTGTCTCAACTGGTAACCCACAGTGAACCTGTACTCTGGTACATACAATAATGTATACCAACTCTCTCTAATTCTAGTTGTAACCTTGTTATGATTTCAGTCATTCTTATTTCAGTGCAATTCTCTTAAAATCTCCTCCTCATTGAAAATGCAGAATGTATTTGCACGCCTATTGATCTGCAATGATTAGCTTCTTTATGACTTTCAAACTCCACCCTCTGGGGAGTGCTTGTTTCAGCCTGTTGCATAAGCTTTCCTTAAATGCTAAGTGCTTTCACATTGTCTCGTCTTTATCTGCATTCAAAGTGGAAAACTTAGGGAAGAAAGGGTGCCAGGATTGTTCCAAACTACTGGAAACCAAGAGAACGTGGGGGCAGAAACGGTCTTCATCTCCTTATTGTCCAGGTAAATCAAATCAAAACGATTAAGGCTTATCACGAGCAAAAGAGAATTGTCAGAAGCTCTGTTGAAAATATAGGCACGGATAATGACGAACTCTGCACAGTGGATATCTGGAGAAAGTTTTCGCAATTCAGTCAGGGTAACTTGTTAATTAAATTAAGTACAACATGAGTTTTTCTCCGTTTGTTTCAGGTTTTTACTTGCTCTCTGTAACGACAGGTGATTTACACTGAAGTAACCAGGGCAACACATGCATAGGCAAGAAGGTGCTTTCTCAGCCAGCACCAATTCTCTGTCATGTGACATCCTCTTCACATATATCTTGCAGCTGGGGCCGGTGGTGGGGGGGTGGTCCCTGGATAGCTGTCAGGACTGGGAAACCAAACTGCTTCACATTTTTCCCTTCCTTCAAGCTTGGGATCACTTGTAATGAGCGGCCCGTTTGCTGTCTAGGCTAAGAATCTGCTCATTCAGCCCAGACCTGTGCCACAGACTCTTGTGCTGTCTCTTTGCAACTGCACCTGGACGGCCAGCAACTTGGTGAAATACTCTCTTTGGCCTGCCCGAAACTTGTTGGTTTTCCAGAGCAAGCAGTTGACCCCGACTGAGTGTGGCAGACTGGCACATCCCAAGCTCCAAGACTACGTGTGCTGAGGGACACGCTAAATCTTGGGGCAGCTTTCGCCAAGGGGCAGTGGGGAAGGACCACCGTCTGAGATCTTTCTGCTGAAGGTAAATGGGGGTCCGTTCAGTTATCGGACCCTCCCAGTACCTCAAATGCATATAAACATGGTCTTGTTCAAGCAAAAGGAGCCTTTGGTTTGTTTGGATACATTCAAACTCCAATATTTGTTTCCTTGATTATGCTACTGTACAGAACTGAACTGCCTTTGTGACCATGTACATATATTAAGATAGTTTTTATGAATAAAGTATATTTTTGAAATTAAAAAAAAGGTTGGGTGGATTGGCCATAATAAATTGCTCATAGTGTCCAGGGATGCGCAGGCTAGGTAGATTGGCTGTGGGAAATGCGGGGTTACAGGGATAGGGTAGGAGGGTGGGTCTGGGTGGAATGCTATTCGGAGAGTCAGTCTAGACTCAATGGGCCAAATGGCCTGTTTCCACACTGTAGGGATTCTATGATTCTATCCAGTTAGGCTGACTCCCCTGCTCCTTCCCCACCCTCCGCACACTTTCCCTTCCGCACTGCCCCCTCCCTCACCACCCCCCCCCACCCCCCCACCGTCTCTCTCCAATTTTCTTTTAGAATCTATTTCCACTAGTCTTTCAGTTCCAGAGTGCAACAACTCATTGCATAGCCAAAAGAAAGCGTTTCTCCCCTTCTCTAACACTTCCAGTCCGTACGCAAGCATGACCCCAACCTTTCCAGAGTCGGTTATTTTAACACAGTGTCCTGCTCACACACCCACATGTCTGTCCTCAGCTCCAGTGAATCACAGCACAAACTGGAAGAACAACATTTCATCTTCAGGCTGGGCATTTTACAACCTTCTGGGCTCAATATTGAGTTCAACACCTTCAGATTGTGAACCCATTCCTTCCCTTTCTTTTAGTATTACTTTGATCCATTCTCTGTCACCTTCTCTCCCCTCCCCACACCCCATTGGGACAGTCTGTCCTTCCCGCTCTGGCAGTTAGACACACCATTGTTCTGCCATTCTCACATTCCCATCACTTAATCTCAACTGTCAGCATCTTTTCTCCCCCAGCACTCCAACTCTCCCCCCGCCTCAACTATTGCATAAATGCTGCCCCCTTCACACTTCACGTCAGCTCTGATGAAGAGTCTTCTAGACTCGAAACATTAGCTTGCTCTCTCTCCCTGGATGCACTGACCACTGTGATCTCCAGCATTTGTTGTTTTCAGTTTCTCCCCTTCGGTTCTTTTGCCAATTACCTTCGATCTGTTCCCAATATAATTCCTAATATAACAGTGGAATTGACATGCCAGTAAAATGCCAAAAGCTCATGACATTATGGACTGAATGGAATTCCAGACAGAGATGCTGGTTTGAGGACCATTTGCTTTCAGATCAAACTATATGTTTAGGAATGCGTGTAATCTCTGTAGGCCAAGCAGCATCAGAGGAGCAAGAAAACTGACATTTCAGAAATGAAGAAGGGTCCCGACCCGAAACGTCAGCCTTCCTGCTCCTCTGATGCTGCTTGGCCTGCTGTGTTCACCCAGCTCTACACCTTGTTATCCCAGAATGAGAGGTCACAGTTTTAGGATAAGGGGTAGCAGAATTAAAACAGAGATGAGGAGAAATTACTTCTGTCAAAGGGTTGTGAACCTGTGGAATTCACTCCCCCTGGACTGTGGTGGATACTGGGACATTGAGTGAGGAGGAGATAGACAGATTTTTAATTAGTAACGGGTTGCAGGGTTACGGAGAGCGGGCAGGAAGGTGGAGTTGAGTCCGAGATGAGATCGTATTAAAGGGTGGAGCAGGTTCGAGGGGCTGAATGGTCTACTCATGCTCCTAGTTCTTTATTCTTATATTAAATCAGCTGTCCATTTTACAGTTCTCCATGCTTTTACATTCATTGGTTCCAATTGAGAGGAATGTGTAATGGCTGATGGATTGACATCATCTGGTCAAAATTACCCCATGGTATTGAAATCCTCTTAAAAAAACCATGAGACTATTGTCTACATGCCCTATGCGATCGAAATTAGACCAATGTAGAAGGCCAAATTATTTCAAATCATTTTCCCTCTTTCTATTCATGTTAAGAGGGTTAGAAAGCCATTCTTGATGCTAAAAGCAGAATGCCCACTCTCAGGTGTGTGCTTTTTTGGAATGTGACTTTAACCCATGTGCAGCTGGCGTTATAAAACCATGGTACTATCTGAAGAAAAGCCTGCGGTTCTCCCAGATTAATCGCTTCAATTTCTTTCACAGGATGTGGCTGGGCCCAGCATTTATTGCCTCGTCCTTAGTTGCCCCCTTGAGAAGGTAGTGGGTGAGCTACCTTCTTGAACTGCTGCAGTCCATGTGCTCTAGGTAGACCCACTAAGATTCCTTAGGGAGGGAATTTCAGGATTTTGACCCAGCGACACTGAAGGAACGGCGATATAGAATAGAATATAATAGAAATTTATTGTCATGTGTGCTTTTACATGAAAAATACAGTGAAAAGGGTATAAGTCGCCCCACCATGGGGCCTACATCAACGGCAGAAGTCATACATAATGATAAAAAAAATGAAATCAAGACAAGGTTCATCACAGTTCAGTTAATGGCTCCTAGACTCAGGGAAAGCCGATTAAGGAGCAATGGCCTAGCCTGCGGGTGTGGGCTTGGGCAGTCAGTCACGGACCTGCTCCTTGCTTGTGAACCTATGTTCGGCTCGTCCTGGCGTTGCCACCAGAGACCTCCTCCTTCACCCGCCGCTCTCCAGGCTGTAAAGAAACAAAATAGAAGAAAAGAAAAAGAGCAAAAGAAGAAAAAAAAGAGAAAGAAAGCCAATGGGAGTGAATGAGCTCTGGGTTCGTGAAAGATTTATGTATTAATATATTTCCAAGTCAGGATGGTGAGTGGAGGGGAACTTGCAGGGGGTGATGTTCCCATGTATCTGCTGCCCTTGTTCTTGTAGATGGAAGTGGTCGTGGGTTTGGAAGGTGCTGTCTGAGGATCTTTGGTGAATTTCTGCAGTGCATCTTGTAGAGGGTACACACTGCTCCCACTGAGCATCAGTGGTGGAGGGAGTAGATGTTTGTGGATGTGGTACCAATCAAGCGGGGGCTGCTTTGTCCTGGATGGTGTCAAGCTTCTTGAGTGTTGTTGGAGCTGCCCCCATCCAGGCAAGTGGGGAGTATTCCATCACACCCCTGACAGTTTTGCCTTGTAGATAGTGAACAGGCTTTGGGGAGCCAGGAGGGGAGTTACTTGAAGCCAAATTCCAAGCCTGTGACCTGCTCTTGTATTTATATGGCTAGTCTTGTTCAGTTTCTGGTCAATGGTAACCCCCAGGATGTTGACCAGACTTTATCGCATTTGCTGCTTGTGGGTCTTAGTGTCCAAATTGTTTCTGATGTTAGCCAACACACCTGTGACTGCATGTCAGAAATAGTTAATTTTTGGTGGGAGAAGGTTCTTATAGAGTGTAAACACCAGTATGAACTAGTTGGGCCAAATGGCCTGCTTCTTTGAAATAAACATACTTCACTCTGGGATCTGTAGTCATGAGCAACCTGAATTGTTTGTAAAGTATACTTTTTAATTTAAAAATTTCCTGACCAGCCTTATCACACACCTCTAGAGCAGGTGGGCCTTGAACCCAGGCCTCTGTGGTTGAGGGGTAGGGGCACTGCCACTGGACCACAAGAGCATTCCCTTAGATCAGCTATCCAGACACGTGATAACTCCCCTTCAGGGCAATTGGAACTTGAACCTAGGTCTTCTGTCCCAGAGATAGGGTTGCTACCAGACCGATCTTAGAACACGGTGCACCTCTGTACAACACAAGCACCCCATTCTTGTGTGCCTCCATTCCAGGTGAATCAAAGGCGTGGTTTCGCGGGGACACTCCCGTTTGACGGGAAACTGTCCCGCTTTCCTGACAATTTCTGAAAAAATAGTTCAGGTGTAACCTTTTTCCTGGGGTGTCAAATGTAAACTGGGCCTGGGGAAAGAAAATCTGTGTGAAATGTTGTCTTTCTCCCTATAAAAAAAACCTATCGCATCTTATTTACCCACACCCAGCGGGCCTGTAGCCCTCCCCTCCATTGCGGCCCATCCCTATCCTTCCCCTCTTGACGTCTCCAAAGAAGGCATCATGACCTTTTTGGCATTGAAGGTGGTATTGCTGATCACATCTTTTAATGAAGCAACAGAATTGGCTGGGAAACATTGTCATAAGGGACCTCTCACCATCAACTTCTCCTGCCTTTGGCCACTCATTATGGCATTTATAATGGAGCTTGGCCTTCCCACATTTCTTCAAGGTGTCCCAGTTCTGACTTTTGAAAGTCTGCCCAGCCTTCTTTCCCTGGTTGCTAACGGGTACACCTCGCCACACCATCCAGCTGGTCCTTGATGCCCATCATCACTTGCATGTTTGACAACCGAGTCCAGGTCATAGAATCGTGGAATTTCCACAGTGCAGAAAGAGGCCGTTCAGCCCATCGAGTCTGCAGAGGCACTCCAAAGAGCATCCCACCCTATCCCCGTAACCCTGCGTGGGGATTTTACCATGGCTAACCCACTTAACCTGGACACTACAGGGAATTTTTTAGCACGGCCAATCCACCTAACCTGCACACCTTTGGGCTCGATGTTGGGCAAGCATTATAATTCATTTCAAATCAAAACAACAGGTGCAATTATTCTTGGCAAGACAATGTCATTTTTTTTATTTCAAAAATATGCTTTGTTCGTAAAAACTATCTTTGTGTATATACGTTGTCACGAATGCAGTTTGGTTCGGTACAGTAGCATATCAAGGAAACGAACAAACATTGCAGTTTGACTCTATTCAAACAAACCAAGGACATATCCTGCACATACAGGACTACATTTTACATGCGTTTAAGGCGCGAGGAGGGCCCAAGAACTGAACAGACCCCCAATTAACTTCAGCAGGAAGAGCTCAGACAGTGGTCTTTCCCCACTGCGCCTTGGCAAAATAGTAATTCTAGCAAACCTTGCTGAAAGTTCCAGGGCAAGTTAATACTTGGCTAATTTCACCTATTACTGAGACTCGACCATTTCACGTTTGGGTTTGAGATAACAAGGTGTAGAGCTGGATGAATACAGCAAGCCAAGCAGCATCAGAGGAGCAGGAAAGCTGACGTTTCGGGCCTAGACACTTCTTCAGAAAGTGTTTGGGTTTTCCTGGTTTAAACATTAATTTGTACAGACTGCCCTCAAAACTTGCCAGCGCATCAGTAACGCAGTAATGTTGGACAAAGGGCAGAGTGCAAAGTTCCCTCCACAGTGAATTGTTGACATTTAACATTTCAATCGAATGTTCAAATCTGTTCCTTCGTTGAAGGCCATTGGAAATGGAGGAGTGAATTCTTGAGCTGAAGTTTTGATTTTATTTTTGTTCTCCCTGTCCACACATCCCCTGGCTCCAAGCCACCGTTGTAAGTCTCGCTGGGAAAAGTTTGTTTGTCCATTTCTCACACTTTGTCAGTTTCTGTTTGACTGGTTTGTCAGAAAGATCGCCCTCGCCCCCAAAAAGGACAGAGGCGAAGCCAATATCACTCACTGGCCTATGCTGATCCAAGCTGGATTTCTTCAATCGTTGGTGAAACTGACAGCTTCAGGGATATTTCCCTTTCATTTCCTGCTGTTGTCTGTATGTGAAATAGCAAGAGGTAATGTCTGAAGGTCAAAAATGATCCAGGCTGATTAATTATAATAGAAATGGATCAACACGATCCCTAAAATGAGACCATTCCCATTCTTTAGTGATTACAGATTTAGATTTTAATCTATTGATGCATTGTGTTTATTTTCTTTACCACACAAGAATGCTGCTTGTGTCTGCTTTCTTGTGCTCAGTATAAATTGGGGCCTGGTTGCCAAGCGCTTCATAGTTTATTGCATGTGCTCGGGTTTAAACAAGATTACCAAGATGAATGTAATCCTCCGTGAATGCCATTTTCACTCAGCAAGTGCTTGTGTAATAAGATTTACTGAGCTGTGAGAGTGGTCTGGAAGCGAGGTCAGGTTAAATGCTGAGAACACAAGAGAAAGTCTGGCCAGCAGGATCAAAGTCGGAGAATTTTGTTTCTCCCAATCACAGCCTGAAGTTCAAGCACAAGAAGTCTAACCATTGTGTTGCAGGAACTGCAACTCATATTCTGCTTGGGAACCCTGCAGCCCAATGGTATCAATGTGGACTTTACAAGCTTCAAAATCTCCCCTCCCCCTACCGCATCCCAAAACCAGCC
>NC_063372.1:10222983-10231153 GCF_021869965.1 Rhincodon typus
GCCCCACCCCCATCTCCTACCTACTAACCTCATCCCGCCCTCTTGACTTGTCCGTCCTCCCTGGACTGACCTATCTCCTCCCTAAGTCCCCACCTACACTCACCTTTACTGGCTCCATCCCCGCCTCTTTGACCTGTCTCTCCTCTCCACCTATCTTCTCCTCCATCCGCCTCCCCCTCTCTCCCTATTTATTTCAGAACCCCCTTCCCCTCCTCCATTTCTGAAGAAGGGTCCAGACCCGAAACGTCAGCCTTCCTGCTCCTATGATGCTGCCTGGCCTGCTGTGTTCATCCAGCTCCACACCTTGTTATCTCATTGTGCACTCACTGTCAGGCTAGGCTGCCCATCACCTTTTGCAAAGCCTCCTTGTTGCTAGACTATGCCAAGAATGCCCAGTTGCAGTTTCTCTGCGGGCTGTATAAGATCATAAGATATAGTAGAAGAAGTAGGCCATTCAGTCCATTGGGCCTGGTCTGCTATTCACTGAGATCGCACAGTGATCTGATCATCCTTAACTCCCTCTCCTGCTCTTTCCCCGATAACCTTCGATTCCCTTACTGAATAAAAACCTGTCTGTATGTTTTTTTATTCATTCATGGGATGTGGGCATTGCTGGCTAGACCAACATTTATTGTCCGTCCCTAATTGCTCAGAGGGCAGTCAAAAGTCAACCACATTGCTATGGGACTGGAGTCAAACATAGGCCAGATTTCCTTCCCTAAAGGACGGGTTTTCCCCTGACAATCGGCAATGGTTTCATGGTCTTCGTTAGACTCTTAATTCCAGATTATTGTTGGATTCAAATTCCACCAACTGCTATGGTGGGATTCCAACCCAGGTCCCCAGAGCATTACCTGAATGTCAGGGTTAATAGTTCACCAATAATACCAATAGGCCATCACTTACCCCTTTGACAAAGTGGTTAGAAATTCCAAATGCCTAGACCTTTTCCATTTGTGAATGCTGCAGGTGGAATAGTTTGGGCACAGTTTGGGAGCTGAATGGAGACTCCCATCAATTCAGTGCAGTTGCCCAGTTCCCTTACCTGGATATCAGCAGGAGGGTAAGGCCCATGGAAATATTGTCCTCACTCATTCTGCACCAACTGCGACTCTAAACTAAACTGGGAACTGCAACACAGCATCTGAGTGCTAACATGTGGAGCATTTTATGCTCCCGTTACCCTTTTACATCAGCTTTCTCCTGCTTAGCTTAAGTTGCGTGGCTTGGATGGGGTCAGCTAAGGAACAGCAAACAGAAGTTTGTGAGCCCACGCAGACCGAGGAGCTGTGTGACAATTGGGGGCCAGGCAGCTGATGCTCCCAGTGGAATCAACCAGGAGGGAAGCAAAGGAGAAGACCTTTTCTGCTATGAGCCATCGACCAAATGGCCCGGCTCATCCAAATAATGTGGAACAGCAGAAATAGAAAGCATTGTGGCTGACTCCTGAGTCACAGTGTACAGTGATGCTCTGGAGACGATATCTGGGCTATATTCTGATTGGTTCTCGTTCTATTCACATAACCCACATCACTATGAGAAAGCCCTAATGCTCACAACACTGCCATCTATACTGCCCTGCACCCAGTCAAGCTCAGTCTTTTTCCAACCAATGCCCGCTTCCCTTAGTTCTGGTCGCCTTACCTATAGCAAGTATGTTATTAAACTGGAAAGGGTGCAGAAGAGATTTACCAGGATGTTGCTGGGGATAAAGGGTTTGAGTTATAAAAATAGCCTGGGACTTCTTTCACTGGAGCGTAGGAGGCTGAGGGGTGACATTATAGAGGTTTGTGAAATCATGAGGAGCATAGATAAGGTCTTTTCCCTAGGGTAGGGGAGTTCAAAACTAGAGGTGAGAGGAGAAAGATTTAAAAAGGACCTGAGGGGCAACTTTTACACACAAAGGGTGGCTCGTGTGTGGAATGAACTGCCAGAGGAAGTGGTAGATAAAGGTATGATTACAGCATTTAAAAGAAATTTGGACAGGTACATGAATAGGAAAGGTTTAGTAGGATATGGGCCAAAAGCAGGCAAGTGGGACTGGTTTGGTTTGGGAACATGGTTGGCATGGACTGGTTGGACCGAAGGGTCTGTTTCTGTGCTGTATGACCTTAGTCATTTAGCCACAGTCCCGATACATGCATTTCTACCATTCCATGCACTTGACTGAACGACAAATTCTAGTTTGTCTTAAACCTTTCTGTCCTGGGATCCCAGTAGATTCTAGGCACCTTGTGATTCTGGATTTGTCTGAGGGTTTCCGTGAAGTTAATCCTAATGCAACTTCTCGATTGTCGATTTAGACTTCAGCACCTAAATCTTATTGAAGTAACACATTGTTTCAAGAAAGGAATTGCTTCTAAGCTGCTCTGAAATGCTTTATAAAACAAGTTAGACAAGCTTCAGTTCTGAAGGAGAGTCTCTCTCTCTCTTTCCACAGAGACTGCCACAGTTTCTCCAGCATTCTCTGCATCAGTTATAAAACAAGCTAAAGCTCTCTGCAGCTTATAGAGCAATCGAGTAACTTCAAAGCTTCATGCTGACTTGTCAGGGTCCTGCTCATTTTCACTGGGGCTATGCCTATTGTTTCAGGTCATTCAGGCTGATCGGGACTAGGCCAGTGATTTCAGTTGTTGACATGTTGAGCCCCTAAATTGAAGGAAGGGCCCAGAGTAAAAGCAAGCGAGAACCATTCAAACATGAGCAGCAATACATGGACAGATTAAAGAAAAGCAACTCTTGAGAATTGGATCAGAGATAGTAGGAACTGCAGATGCTGGAGAATCCGAGACAACAAGGTGCAGGGCCTAGACCCTCTAGGCCCGAAACGTCAGCCTGTCTGCTCCTATGATGCTGCTTGGCCTGCTGTGTTCATCCAGCCCTGCACCTTGTTGTCTCTTGAGAATTGGAATTGTGCCCATCTTAAAGCTGCTATAAAGTCAGTCAGAAGGAAACTGTGGGAGAAATGGTGAAATCCACTTTAGATACTAAGGGGGTCAGTAAGTAGTGCTGCCTATATATATATATAGAGAGAGAGACAGGACTTATACACTTAATGGTAAGGTCTTGGGGAGTGTTGCTGAACAAAGAGACCTTGGGGTGCAGGTTCATAGTTCCTTGAAAGTGGAGTCAGAGGGAGACAGGGCGGTGAAGAAGGCATTTGGTACGCTGGCCTTTATTGGTCAGTGCATTGAGTATAGGAGTTGGGAGGGTCATGTAGCGGCTGTACAGAACATTGGTTAGGGCCACTTTTGGAATGCTGCGTTCATTCGTGGTCTCCCTGCTATAGGAAGGATGTTGTGAAACCTGAAAGGGTTCAGAAAAGATTTACAAGGATGTTACCAGGGTTGGAGGGTTTGAGCGATAGGGAGAGGCTAAATAGACTGGGGCTATTTCCCCTGGAGCATCGGAGGCTGAGGGGTGCCCTTATAGAGGTTTATAAAATCATGAGGAGCATGGATAAGGTGAATAGCCAATGTCTTTTCCCCAGGGTAGGGGAGTGGGGAAAGGTGAGGTGAGAGGGGAAAGTTTTAAAGCAGACCACCTTGTCACACAGAGACTGGTGCGTGTATGGAATGAGCTGCCAGAGGAAGTGGTGGAGGCCAGTACAATAACAACATTTAAAAGGCATCTGGATGGGGACATGAATAGGAAGGGCTTCAAGTGAAGTAGGAGTGGATTAATTTAGGATATTTGGTCAGTATGGAATGAAGGGGCTGTTTCATATGACTTTACAAATGGTGGTGGTTTAACTTGAGGGTCACCTCAGGCAAGAGGGGCTGAAACAATTGAGAAGGAGAGTCCTTCACGGTAACCCCAGCTGGTTAAAAGAATCAAACCCATGTTGTTGGTGCCTCTCTGTGTTCCAGACCAGCCATCCAGCCAACTGAGCTAACCAACCACCCAGCTGCTAATGGACCGCATAAGGGAACTAAAGCATTTCTCAGGGCAGCATGCGATGGACTTTCAGAACATTGGTGGAGGTTTGGAGCAATCCTTACTCCTGCAGATTGTGCTCAGTTGCCACTAATGCAGTGAGCATTTCACACTGTGGTTATTAATGTTGAAGGAGAATTTCCTTGAAAAGATTAAGAGGTCCTAAAACACATTGAGCTGCTGACTGAGACAGCATTTCCCCAAGGGTACTGCAAGATGTGTGAACTCTATTCCATCGTTTGCTGGCATCTAGAGGCCATCGCTGGAAGGGAATTAGTGTTGCACAATGTCCTAAAAAGACAGTAAGTCAGAAAATGAAAGACTCTTTTGTTTGATGTCAGTTGCAGGAGTTTTGCTTGGCGGGATTTTTAGGATGGTAACAACATTGACAGACTAAAGATAGTCAGACATAACTTCTAGATAAGAAAGTCAGGGCTTATTAATCTGGTAGAACTTTTACAGAGATCACCAAGTTGATGAATAAAGGTAACCCAGTCAGCATTGTATATTTTTACTGCAAACAAAAAGTACTGGAGATCACAGCGGGTCAGGCAGCATCTGTGGAGAGAGAGCAAGGTAACATTTCGAGGCTAGACTCGAAACATTAGCTTGCTTTCTCTCCATGGACGCTGCCTGAACCCCTGTGATCTCCAGCATTTTTTGCTTTCAGTACAGATTCCAGCATCTGCAGGGATTTGCTCCTACCTTGTATATTTTTACTGTCGAATGCTTTCAATAAGATACGTACCTCACAATAGATTGCCATATCATAGAGAGTGCTGTGGGAGTGATGGGCAGGTCTTGTGTTGGAATTGGGGGTCACATCCTCATTGGATTGTTACTGTTCAGGATTTTTATTAGTAACGTGGACATTGGTGACAAGCACCTTACAATCTGAGATAGTAGGAACTGCTGATGCTGGAGAATCTGAGATAACAAGGTGAAGAGCTGGATGAACACAGCAGGCCAAGCAGCATCAGAGGAGCAGGAAGGCTGACGTTTCGGGCCTAGACCCTTACAATCTGCACTGGTTTCAGAAGCCTTCCTGAAAAGAAAAGATCACAACCTGAGCTAGATACGATGGGGAAATGAGCCCACATCAGGTGAATCACATTTAATATTGATAAATAGAGCATGGTGCACATTGGTAGGGCTAGTGCCAAGCATATATGTATGTCGTGCTGGATTTGAATGTAATAGTGTATTGATCTCTGAAGGCTCATGATCAGTGATAAGAGCCTATAGAGAAAACAAACCGTGTGTTAGGCTGTAAGTAAAAGACAAAACCTTAGCAACCCTGAACAATGCCTTGGTTGGGCCCCATTTAAAATACTGTGTCCAGTTTTGGCCCCTTACATAGTGGGAGCTATACAGGCCCTAGTAGTGGCTAAGCTAAGAACACTTAGCTATTATAATAGGTTGAGGAGCTGGGCCTAT
Organism: Rhincodon typus; assembly: GCF_021869965.1. Classification (NCBI taxonomy): domain Eukaryota; kingdom Metazoa; phylum Chordata; class Chondrichthyes; order Orectolobiformes; family Rhincodontidae; genus Rhincodon; species Rhincodon typus. The sequence goes on from NC_063372.1 coordinate 10,228,357, forward strand.
ATACCCTTAGGGCTTTGGACAAACTTGGTTATATGTTTAAAATGATAAAGGGGCACGTGAACAAATGATTGAAATTGCATACATTTTGATATGAAGTAGATAAGTTGAAGAGAAACCACATAAGCCATAGAACCAGGTTCAATGACGGGAGGATTTTCTTTGCTCTGAAACTCAAAGAACATTGCATTTGGTTGTCAGCTAATCCAGGTGGGTGATTTTTTTATTTGATGCTCATTTGTAGTATTGATTTAAAACAGAGCTCAGGCTTTTCCTGGAGCTGGCTGAGGTCGCTAATTTGTTGCTCAGTGGATTGCGTGGTCATTGCAATTTCCTGGAACTCGCCTTGCTTCGGGAAAGGAATTTCCCGGGATTTTCCTCTTCTCCCGAAATTGGCGGAGGGCTTTTTTAAAGTCACTCTTCTGAGGTGCGGCAGAGAAACAGCGCATCTCCCAGGGTTTGCAATGACTTGCATAGATTTTACCCATTCCTTGTCCCATATTCAATGGGAGGAAATAGGTCATTATAGTATGACTGGATAATCAGGGGGGGGGCACTGAATGGTCTCCATAGGAACACATGAATTAGGAGCAGGAGTAGGCCATTCAGCCCCTTGAGCCTGTCTACCATTCAATAAGATCATGGCTGATCTGTTTGTGACCTCAACCCCACTAACATTGACTCCCTTGTTGATCAAAACTCTATCTAACGCAGCCATGAACATATTCAACGACCCAGCTCCTATCGCTGTTTGGGGAAAAGAATTCCACAGATTAATGACCCCCTCAGAGAAAAATTCTCCTCATCCCTGTCCATCTTGCCCGTGTTTCACTGAGCTAGTGGCTGGCGTGACCCAGTATCTCGTTGGCAGAAAATTGGCAGTAAAAAGTCTCCTGTCTATTCACAAGCACTACACCCTTGACTTAATTCTTTCTGGAATCCAGGTGCAATCCTCAGTGTATTTGCATGTGACCAAATCTGATCACGCGCTGCGATATGTTCCAGGGTCACATGAGACGTACCAAAGGAAAGCTTACCAGGCCCCGATAACCTACAGGCAAACTTAGCCTCTCCCTGTAAACCCTGGAACATTGCAAGTCAGCTGAGAATCTTGCATAGAAAGAGATTAGTAAAGCATGAGCTCCTTACAATCTAGAGAGTGACCTCCCATGAGGGGAAGCTCTGTGCAGCGAAAGGCTGAAAAATAATGAGAGCTGCTCACAGGACTGGAATCTGAATGACAAAGCTGGATGTTAACAGTTATTCCGATGAGATAGTGAGCTTCCTCTGTTTCAAAATCCAAGAACAAAAGCTTGAAATACAGGACGCGTGTTTTAAACTAATTTTAAATTACTTTAGGTTTCTTTTGGCGAACGACTATCAGATAACTGTTCCACATTTTCACTGTTGTTCAGGCCTCTGGTGTTGTCTTGGTACATTCTGTTTTGCACACACGTACAAACAGATTCAAGAACAGCTTCTTCCCCACTGTTATAAAACTTTTGAATGGACCTCTTTAATGTTAATGTCGATCTCTCGCCCTGCACCTTCTCAGCAGCTGTAACACTGTATCCTGTGCTCTGTTCTGTTACCCTGATGCATCCGTCTGCCTGTAAAGCACATAAAACAACACTTTTCACTGTACCTAAGTACATGGGGCAATAATAAATCGAATCAAGTTCAATCAAAATTGTGATCTTTGTTGTTTTCTCTTGTTTCTCCAAGAAACTTGAGTATGAAGTTTGTAAGGTAGGACTTCATCTGTAGGTGATACTTAGATAGATGGGGACCAGGGTGATTTTATACAGAACCTCTGCTATTTTTTTGTCCAGTTGACTTTTGCCATTACTTTCACTGTTTGCTGGATCTACTCGCCTCAATATGGGAAGCTGCATTTAAACGAGACAATAATGTCCTGTCTCCCATTTTCTGTCACTTCTGCCTTAGTCACACTGGATCTTAATCACAGCTCAATGAAACAGCTGTACAGTCTTAAATTGGTCACTGAAACAAAAAGGAAGTACGTTGTGTTTTTTTAATAAAAGCTATTTATGAGATGTTGGCATCACTGGCTAGGCCAGCATTTATTGCCCATCCCTATTTGCCAAGGGGGCATTTTAAGAGTCAACCACATCACTGTGGGTCTGGAGTCACATGTAGGCCAAACCAGGTAAGGATTTCCTTCCCTGAAGCACATTAATGAACCAGATGGGTTTTTATAGCAATTGACAGCTCCTCAATCCAGATTTCACCATCTGCTGTAGTGGGTATTTGAATCCAAGTCCCCCAGGTTATTAGAATCATCACAGAACCCCCTACAATGTGGAAATAGGCCATTTGGCCCATCAAATCCACACCAACCCTCTGAAGGGCATCCCATCCAGACCCACACTATCCCTGTATTTCCCATGCCTGCACCTAGCCTGCACATCCCTGGACACTATGAGCAATTTAGCATGGCCAATCCACCCTAACCAGCACATCTTTTGACTGTGGGAGGAAATCCACACAGACACAGGGAGAATGTACAAACTCCGCACAGACAGTTGCCCAAGGGTGGGATCAAACCCAGGTCCCTGGCATTATGAGGCAGCGGTGCTAGCCATTGTGCCACCTTGGGAGTTCTGGAGCACTAGGCCAGTAACATTACCAACCACTGCCTTCCCAGCTAAAACAAGGTGGAGCAGGTAGTGCATCTTTACCATCTATGCCGGACTCTGCTTTTTCAATGTTTCTGCTTGCCAGCTCCCTTCGAAGTATATTGAAGTGATTTTGTAAACTGTCATCACAAAAGATGCAA
>NC_063372.1:10231253-10233300 GCF_021869965.1 Rhincodon typus
GGGGACCTTGCTGTTCTGGTTGACTCATTGGTACATTGAGGACTGTATTTGCCAATTAAGCCATTTGGGGCAGATTATATGGAGCCTACATTCCATGGAAAAAGAGAATGATGATAGAATCATGCAGTACAGAAGAGGCCGTTCGGCCCATCCAGTCTGCACCAATAAAAACGACTCTCAATCTACACTAGTCCCACCTCCTGCACTAGGCCTTGGATACTCAAGTGAATGTTGACACTTCACCTTGACACTTCAAATGCTCATTCAAGTACTTTTTAAAGGTTCTGTGGTTTCCCACCTCAACTACCCTCCCCAGGCAGCACATTTCAGACCCCACCAACCTCTGGGTGGAAAGAATGATCCTCAAATCCCCTCCTGCCTTTCGCCTCAGAATGGCACCCCCTTGCCAACCAGTATTGTGAACTGGCGAGTGAAGCCTCATTCATTATTATTGGGTCTTTTCCCCTCAGCTTCTCCAAACGGACTCCATGTGGGTGTATCTCCTCACTGCTGCTGCTCTGCTTGCCGTTTGGTGGCTCATCAGAGACCGTCAGAAAATCGGAGATGTCAAAGACAAGTTTGTCTTTATCACCGGATGCGACACGGGCTTTGGCAACCTCCTGGCGAAGCGACTGGAAAGGCAAGGATTCTGTGTTCTTGCTGGCTGCCTGACCCAAAAAGGAGTGGATGGCCTACAGAGGAACAACTCATCCACACTGAAAACTGTCCTCCTGGATGTGGCTGACTGCAGCAGCATAAGGAAGGCAGTGGACTGGGTCCAGGCAGAGGTGGGAGAGAAAGGTAGCCATGAGCTTAATGCACTGACCTCGTTCATTTCTTGTTCCTTTAACACAGGGGTGTGCACTGTGGCGAACGACAAAGCCACTTCAGTTCTTGCGTTGCTATCACCATTAATAGACCATGATGCTGCGGCCAAGTACGGCAGGTCATGTGGCACAGACCAAATGGACATGATCTATGTGGGCTTCGGTAAGGCATTCGACAAGGTTCCTCATGGTAGAGGAAGGTTAGATCACATGGAATACAGGAAGAACTAGCCATTTGGATACAGAACTGGCTCGAAGGTAGAAGACAGAGGGTGGTGGAGGAGGGTTGCTTTTCAGACTGGAGGCCTGTGACCAGCAGTGCACCCCAAGGATCAGTGCTGGGTCCACTGCTTTTTGTCATTTATATAAATGATTTGGATGTGAACATGGGAGATATGGTTCGTGAGTTTGCAGGTTACACAGAAATTGGAGGTGTAGTGGACAGTGAAGAAGGTTACCTCAGAGTACAACGGGACCTTGATCAGATGGGCCGCTGGGCTGAGGAATGGCAGATGGAGTTTAGTTTAGATAAATGTGAGGTGCTGCATTTTGGAAAGGCCAATCAGGTCAGGACTTATACACTTAATGGTAAGGTCCTGGGGAGTGTTGCTGAACAAAGAGACCTGCAGCTCAAAGGACCCACATGGACAGCAGGAAGTTCCAAGTGCTTGACGTTTTCAAGGTGGACATTCGGCTCATCATGTCTGCACCAATTCGATCCCCCAGTGCCAATCTCTTACCTTTTCCCCATATCCTCACACCCCATTTTTGTCCCAATAACCATCCAACGCCCCTCTTGAATGCCTCAAGAGCATGGCCTTAATCATCCCAGGCACGTTATTGCCATTGCCGCTGAGCGGTTGAGTCGAAGAAAAAGCTCCCAGTGCTTTCCCCCTCACTTCCCTTTCGTTCCCTCACTTGATCCTGTGCCTCAGTCCTTGTTGCTGCCCTCCCAATGCAGTGAAGGCTGCTGGCCTCCGTCATGTCTCACTTCCTGCTCCTCCCTCCTGCCCCCCACCCTGGGATGCACGGTTCCGAACCGGGCCGTACTCCCCGAGATGGGTTCGTATTTGCTCTCCTCAGGGAGGATTGAGCCTGACATTGTGTCGCTCCCAGGTTCAGGTTCACAACCGGACGCCAGCTTTGTGAACCATCATCTCCCAAACCATCCACAACCTCATCACCTCAGGTGACCTCCCACCCACGGCCTCCAACCTCAT
>NC_063372.1:10233400-10238798 GCF_021869965.1 Rhincodon typus
GCCGCACCTCCATCTCCTACCGACCAACCTCATCCCGCCCCCTTGACCTGTCCGTCCTCCCTGGACTGACCTATCCCCTTCCTAACTCCCTACCTACACTCACCTTTACTGGCCCCATCCCCGCCTCTTCGACCTGTTTGTTTCCTCTCCACCTATCCTCTCCTCTATCCCTCTTCTATCCGCCTCCCACTCTCTCCCTATTTATTTCAAAACCCCCTTCCCCTCCCCCTTTTCTGATGAAGGGTCTAGGCCCGAAACGTCAGCCTCTCTGCTCCTATGATGCTGCTTGGCCTGCTGTGTTCATCCAGCCCTGCACCTTGTTGTCTCAGATTCTCCAGCGTCTGCAGTTCCTACTATCTTGTGAAAATTCAGCCAGCTTTATTTCAGCAAAAGTGGATGATTTGGATTGAGGTAAAATCACGCTCTTAACCTTTTTTTTCCCCCAAAACTTGTGCTTTTATATCCTTTCTGCAACTCTGGAGCCCAGAGTTAGGTGGGAACAAGAGGAGGCCATTTTCACCCCTCAAGGCTGCTTCACTGTTCAATAAGAACATGGCTGCCATGAGATTTAACTCCATCTTTGCCTCATATATCTTTGGCTAAATAAAGATCTTTCTGTCCTGGATTTAGAGTTAACAAATGGTCTAGCCTCAATTGCTGGTTCTGTGATAAGAACAGAAGTAGGCCATTCAGCCCATCGAGTTTGCTCCACCATTCAATGCGATCATGATCGATCTGATCATCCACTTTCCTGCCTTTTCCTCATAACTCTCAATTCCCTTCCTGATTAAGGCCTCTCAGCCTTGAATATACTGAACGACCCAGCCTCAACAGCCCTCTGTGGTAAAGAATTCCACAGATTCACTCCCCTCTGAGAGAAGAAATTCCTCCTCATCTCTGTCTTAAATGGGCAACCCCTTATTCTGAGATGATACCCTCTGGTCCTAGACTCTCCCACAAGGGGAAACAACCTCTCCACATCTCCCCTGTCAAGTCCCTCTGAGAATATTGCATGTTTCAATAAGGTCACCTCACATTCTCTTTAGACAGTTCCAAATTCCTGCCACACTTGTATGTAGAAACATTGAAACATAGAAACTAGGTGCAGGAATAGGCCATTCAGCCCTCAAGCCTGTACCATAATTCATTATGATCACGGCTGATCATCGAACTCAACCCCCTGTACTGACTTTCTCGCCATACCCTTTGAGCCCCTAAGAACTATAATCAAACTCCATCTTGAAAAGATTTATTATTTTGGCCACAAACGCTTTCGGTGGCAGAGAATTTCCCAGGCTCATCACTCTCCCAGTGAAGACATTTCTTCTCATCAGTAGTTCCTCATTTTGCTTCTGCAATGCCTGGTCCTAGTTTTTAGATTGTAGCCCCAAGTCATAGACTGCCCAAATTTTGGAAGTAGTTATTGTCAATCTTCCCTGTCTGTTGTAATTAATATCTTGAAAACTTTGTTCAAATCACTGATCTGTGTAATTGACTGTTATTTGGTGATGAGGGGCAGTGGAGGCAGAGCTAATGAAAGGAAATCACCTTTCTCTTGTCATTAAGGGTCTGTACTCGTGGCAGTGATGAAAAAGTGACAAATGAAGTAAAAGACAGAGGGTGGTGGTGGAGGGTTGCTTTTCAGACTGGCGGCCTGTGACCAGCGGTGTGCCTCAAGGATCGGTGCTGGGTCCACTGCTTTTTGTCATTTATATAAATGATTTGGATGTGAACATAGGGAGGTACGGTCAGTGAGTTTGCAGGTGACACCAAAATTGGAGGTGTAGTGGACAGTGAAGAAGGTTACCTAAGAGTACAACGGGACCTTGATCAGATGGGCCAATGGGCCGAGGAGTGGCAGATGGAGTTTAATTTAGATAAATGTGAGGTGCTGCATTTTGGAAAGGCAAATCAGGGCAGGACTTATACACTTAATGGTAAGGTCCTGGGGAGTGTTGCTAAACAAAGAGACCTTGGGGTGCAGGTTCATAGTTCCTTGAAAGTGGAGTCGCAGGTAGGCAGGGCGGTGAAGAAGGCTTTTGGTACGCTTGCCTTTATTGGTCAGTGCATTGAGCATAGGAGTTGGGAGGGTCATGTTGCGGCTGTACAGGACATTGGTTAGGGCCACTTTTGGAATACTGCGTTCAGTTGTGGTCTCCCTGCTATAGGAAGGATGTTGTGAAACTTGAAAGGGTTCAGAAAAGATTTACAAGGATGTTGCCAGGGTTGGAGGGTGTGAGCGATAGGGAGAGGCTGAATAGGCTGGGGCTATTTTCCCTGAAACATCGGAGGTTGAGGGGTGACCTTATAGAGGTTTATAAAATCATGAGGGGCATGGATAGGGTAAATAGACAAGGTCTTTTCCCTGCGGTGAGGGAGTCCAAAACTAGAGGGGCATAGGTTTAAGGTGAGAGGGGAGAGATTTAAAAGGGACCTAAGGGGCAACTTTTTCACACAGAGGGTGGTGCGTGTATGGAATAAACTGCCAGAGGAAGTGGTGGAGGCTGGTATCTGGATGGATACATGAGGAGGAAGGGTTTAGAGGGATATGGGCCAAATGCTGGTAAATGGGACTAGATTAATTTAGGATATCTGGTCAGCATGGACGAGTTGGACTGAAGGGTCTGTTTCCGTGTTGTATATCTCTATGACTCTATAAGCACATTTGCAAAATTTGAAATTGCTGGAGAAACTCAACAGGCCTGGCAGCGAGAGAGAAATAGAGTCAGCATTTCAAGTCTAATATGATCCTTCTTCAGCATTTCAGTTCTGCATAAGTTATATTGAATTTCAAAGGTTAACTCTCATTTTTCTCTCTTCACAGATGCTGCCAGACCTACTGAGTTTCTCCAGCAATTTCTGTTTTGTAATTCAGATTGCCAACGCCCTCATTGTTTTGCTTCCATTATACTTCCAAATCCAGCAATTTCCTCACAATGTTGTCTCCTTTCCCTGACAGGACTCTGGGGCTTGGTCAACAATGCAGGGAGAGCCATTCCCATTGGCCCAACAGAATGGATGAAGATGGAGGATTATTTGAAAGTGTTGAATGTGAATTTGATTGGATTGATGGAGGTGACGCTGACCTTTCTCCCATTGGTTAAGAAGGCCAGGGGCCGGGTCGTGAACGTGGCTAGTATTCTGGGGAGGATATCGCTTGTAGGTGGCGGCTACTGCCTCTCCAAATGTGGAGTGGAGTCTTTTTCTGACAGTCTGAGGTGAGCTTTTCCATTCCTGTTTACTGCTGTCTGCACAGTCAGAACAGAAAGATTTTGCATACCTGTCATTTGTATATCACACCAACCAGGCAGAAATGTCCTTGCATTTCAGCGCAAAAGCACTCTGACCTGTCTCATTATAAGTAGTCCTTGTCGACAAATGAGAAATTTGTCTCGACAACTCGCTTTCAGGTTTATTTAGGCTGTGGCGCAACGGTAATATCATTGGGCTAGTAATTCAGAACCCCAGGCTAATGTTCTCAGGACTGGGTTGAAATCCCACTGGGGCTGATGGTGGCATCTTGATTCAGTAGCAATCTGGAATTAAAAAAAGGCTAAAGGTGACCAGTGTCCGTTGTTGGAAAAAAAAACCCATCTGGGTCACTAATGTCCTGTTTTGGCAAGGAAACTGCCATCCTTAGCTGGTCTGGGCCTACATGTGACTCCAGACCCACAGCAATGTGATTGACTCTTAACTGCCCTCTGGGCAATTAGGGATGGTGAATAAACGCTAGCGACACCAACATCCCATGAATGAATAAAAATGTTTAAAATATTTTACCCATTAATGCTGATCATTTCAAGGCCATTGTCACTAGATTCCCTCCATTTGGATGGTGTTTGTCAAGGCCCAGTTGGTAGCTCTCTCACAGCTATGTTGGAACGTTGCGTTCTTAATTTCCTCTTGGGTGAATCGAACACAATGTCTGGCCAACACTGCAGCACTGAGCGAAGTGCCTGGGTAAAGTTTTTGGGTGAGGACTGCAGTGATATGTAATGCATTGCATCTCTGCATTCTGCCTGGTCAGACCTCTTGGGTGCTCCCCGATGTTTATCACTCCCCTGTCCATGGCCACGCCTTCAGCTGGCGGGGACCCTCAGCTCCAGAATCCTCTGCCATAAAAACTTTCCCACTCTGAGTCGCCCCTGGAAACCGACCTGTCTGCCACCTGACCCGATCTCCCAGAACGCGAAGCATCTTGGAACTTTTGCACTGCATTTAAAGGCGCTATATAAATGCAAGCAGCTGTTCAAAAGTGCGTATGTGTAGTTAAAAGGATATTATCAGTTTCAGAACTACCCCGTGAGAGAGAAAAATATCATTTCCTCATCTCTGTCTTAAATGGGCACCCCCTTATTTTTAAACGATGACCCCACGTTCTAGATTCTCCCACAAGAGGAAACATCCTTTCCACATCCACCCGGCCAAGTCCCCTCAAGATTTTATATGTTTCAATTAAGTCACCTCTGACTCTTCTTAGCTCCAGAGGATACAGGCCCAGCCTTTCCTCATAAGGCAATCCGCTTGTACCAGGTATTAGTCGAGTAAATCTTCTCTGAACTGCTTCAAACACATTAACGCCCCTCTGTACATACAGTGTCCGCTCCTGTACACTATTCCAGATGTGGTCCTGTATAACTGAAGCGTAACCTCCCTACTCTTGCATTCAATTCCCCTCACAATACAATATTCTATGAGCTTTCCTGTTCACTTACATTTCCATTGTCTTGTTTTTTTGTTGCCTTAGACGGGACATGCGTCACTTTGGTGTCCACGTCTGCATCATTGAGCCTGGCTTCTTCAAGACAGCTGTGACAAACCTGGAAGGCATTGAGAATGACTTGCAGCGTCTGTGGGACAGATTGTCTCCTGAAGTCCGCGAGAGTTACGGGCAGAATTACTTCGCAAAGTGTAAGTAGCTTTCATAGTTCAGCCTGACCATACCAACTGTGCGGTGACCCTGAGCATCAGAATCCTCTTCAGGAGTTGAGTGAAGTTCAGCAGCTGGCATGAGAGAGGGGATCCTCCTGTTGGAGATAGGCTGCCTCCCAGAGGGTGAGCACAAAATGACATTGCGTTACAAAGAGGCTTTGTTCTTTTCATGTTCTAGGTTAGTATCGTAGGATTGAACATCCTATCTTTTACTCTTCTCTTATGCACAATCTTGGATGACCACACTTGAGTAGTGAGGCCAGTCGTTGCCCCTGGGGTTAAAGTGAGTCAATGTGGGGACTGAATGCAAGACTTGACTCGCATTCATGCCATTCAGTGCCACACTGCCCTTGTCAACTGTGGCACCTTGGCGGCTGGATGGACTGCCCCCACCCCCAAGTTTGTGTGGCTGAGAGCGTCTCTCTCGGATTGGCTGTTCTTGTTGCTATAGCCCATCAAGAGATGA
>NC_063372.1:10238945-10242330 GCF_021869965.1 Rhincodon typus
ATTGAGTATCTTCATGTAGGTGTGAGGTAGAGTATATCAGAGGCCGTTTCCTTTCCTTTTCAGATGTGAAGGCCCAGCAGTTTTCCATGAATGTGTTATGCGACGGCGACCTGTCCAAAGTCACCAACTGCATGGAGCATGCTCTAACTGCCAACCACCCTCGCACACGCTATGCCGCTGGATGGGATGCCAAGCTCTTCTGGATCCCCCTCTCCTACATGCCAACGGTTTTCAGCGACTTCCTGCTCAGTCTCCTGTTGCCAAAGCCTTCGCAGAGTGTCCAATAAACAGCTGCACAGGCTGGTCGCCAGAGTGAAATGGACCCTTCAGGTGCACCACTACCCTAGGGGCTGGTTTGCAGGGACCATCACTTCGCTGGGGCGACAATCAAAAGCAGAACGACCCCACCTACTACCCAATCCCCCTCTCTCGATCCCTGGTGGCCATGGGCAGCCAGAGCATTTGCCTGTTTCAGATGCAACCCTCAATCAAATAAAACCCTAAGACATAGGAACAGATCGAAACCAGTCAGCCCATTCAATGAGGTCAGGGCTGAAAATGGGTAGATCTGATTCTTTTGAAATCCTTCTGTGGAAAGGGACCAGCATATTTTTGACCCTCCCTAACTGCCTTCGAGCTGACTGACTTGCTCAGCCATTTCAGAAAGAAGTTGAGAGCAGCTACATTTCTGCGGGTCTGGAGTCACACATCGGCCCCATTGGATAAGGACATGAGTGACCCAGGCAGGTTTTTAACGGTTAATGATTGTGTGAGTAATGGTAAATAGCTTTGAATTATTTTTGTTTGTGATTTGAATTGAAATGCCACCAGCCACTGTGGTGGCATTTGAAGCCATGACCCAGAGCATTAGCCAAAGTCTCTGGATTACTAATCCAGTGTCATAGAGTCATACAGCACAGGAACAGATCCTTTAGTCCAACTCGTCCATGCCGACCAGATATCCTAAATTAATCTCGTCCCATTTGCCAGCATTTGGCACATATCCCTCTAAACCCTTCCTCCTCATGTATCCATCCAGATACCAGCCTCCACCACTTCCTCTGGCAGTTTATTCCATACACGCACCACCCTCTGTGTGAAAAAGTTGCCCCTTCGGTCCCTTTTAAATCTTTCCCCTCTCACCTTAAACCTATGCCCCTCTAGTTTTGGACTCCCCTACTCTGGGGAAAATGACCTTGTCTATTCATCCTCTCCATGCCCCTCATGATTTTATAGACCTCAATAAGGTCACTCCCTCAGCCTCCAACGTTCCAGGGAAAATAGCCTCGGCCTATTCAGCCTCTCCCTGTAGCTCAAACCCTCCAATCCCGGCAACATCCTTATAAATCTTTTCTGAACCCTCCCATGTTTAACATCTTTCATACAGCAGAGAGCCCAGAATTGCACGCAGTATTCCGATAGTGGCCTAACCAATGTCCTGTACAGCTGCAATATGCCCTCCCAACTCCTATACTCAATGCACTGACCAATAAAGGAAAGTGTACCAAATGCCTTCTTCATCGCCCTGTCTACCTGCGACTCCAGTTTCAAGGAACTATGAACCTGCACCCCAAGGTCTCTTTGTTCAGCAACACTCCCCAGGACCTTACCATTAAATGTATAAGTCCTGCCCTGATTTGCCTTTCCAAACTGCAGCACCTCACATTTATCTAAATTAAACTCCATCTGCCACTCCTCGGCCCATTGGCCCATCTGATCAAGGTCCCATTGTACTCTGAGGTAACTTTCTTCACTGTCCACTACACCTGCAATTTTGGTGTCACCTGCAAACTTACTGATCATGCCTCCTACGTCCACATCCAAATCACTTATATAAATGACAAAAAGCAGTGGACCCAGCATCGATCCTTGTGGCACACCACTGGTCACAGGCCTCCAGTCGTTGAGTGAAGAAACTGGGCTGAGCAGAAAATGGTGAAGCAAACTTCAAAGAATCACAGAATTGTTACGGTGCAGAAGCAAGCAAATCCCCTAGTGCCAATCTCCTGCCTTTTCCCCATATCCCTGCACCCCATTTCTATCCCAATAACCATCCTGTGCCCCTCTTGAATGCCTCAATGGAACCTGCCTCCCCCACATTTCCAGGCAGTGCATTCCACACCCTAACTACTCGCTGGGTGAGAACGTTTTTCCTCACATCACCCTCACTTCATCACTTTCAATCCACTCCCCTCTCGTTCTTGTTCCTTTTACATGTGGGAACAGCTTCTCCCTATTTACCCTGTCCAGCTCCCGCTCATAATGTTGAAAACCTCTAACAGATCTCCCTCTCAGCCTTCTTCTCTCCAAGGAGAACAGTCCCGACTTCTTCAATCTATCCTCACGCTGACGTTTCTCATTCCTGGAACCATTCTTGTAAGTCGCTTCTGCACTCTCTCCAATGCGTTCACATCTTTCCCTATAATGTGGGGCCCACAGCTGTACACAATCCTCCAGCTGAGGTCTAATAAGTGTCTTGTACAAGTTCAGCATCACCTCCCTGCTCCTGTACTCTGTGTCCTATTAATGAAGCTGAGGGCACTGTTCTCTCCACCTCTCCTGGCCCCTTCAATGATCTGTGCACAGATACACCCAGCTCCCTCTGTCCCTGCACCCCCTTTAGAATCGTACCCCCTGTTTTATATTGTACAATTTACATGAGTTCATATCACAAACTTGTTTGGAAATAACTGCTAGTTTTCTAGACAGTGCTCTGGGATGAACCGTTGAGATGAGGAAGTGCCCAGGATTGAATCTCTAGGCTGTGGGGAATCGGTCAATAGCACAGGCAGGATAATGAACATCATCAAGCTGGCTTGGGAGGGAGGAAGATAATCTGCCAGGGGGGCCACATATCCAGTCAGCCTGAGCTCGCATCTCAGGATTGCTCAGAAATGCCCACCATCGAATGGGCTGTCAATGCCAACTGTCCAACCTCAGGAAGGAATCATTCTGAAACTGGCAAAGCGCTGGAGGGTGCCCAGCTCCAGACCTATGGGTTATATTTCCCAGGTTGTCATGAATTATTTCAGCTAACAATATTTGAATCAAGGTGGAAATATATAGATGGTGCAATAAATTTTCTAACACTTGTTTAATTTCACATCTCGTTACTTTTTCAACAGAATTACACATAGGTCTATTTCTGTGCTGTAGACAAACTGCTCCATGCCAACATTAGTGTTATACACGCACACACTCACACTCTCTCACGCACTCACTCACTCACACACACACGCACTCTCACACACACGCACTCTCACACACAGACGCACACTGTCACACACAGACACACACGCGCTCACACACACAAGCTCTCTCGCCCACTCACTCTCGCCCACTCACACATGCACGCACACACATACTCACTCACTCACACATGCAC
>NC_063372.1:10242340-10255557 GCF_021869965.1 Rhincodon typus
TCACTCACTCACACATGCACGCACACACATACTCACTCACTCACACACGCACGCACACACATACTCACTCTCACATACACACTTTCACAAAGTCATACACACACTCACACACGCACACTTTCTCATGTAACCTTAAAATGGTTTCTGAATAGCGATAACACCGTAACTCAAGGGTCAGTCTGCTCTGTTTGGCCGGACGGCTGGTTTGTGATGCAGAATGACGCCAACAATGTGTGTTCAATCCCCACACTGGCTGAGGTTACCATGAAGGATCCTGCTCCTCAACCTCCCCCCTCACCTGAGGCATGGTGACCCTCAGGTTAAACCAGCCCCAGTCATCTCTGTCTAAGGAGAGAGCTCGCCCATGGTTCTCTGGGAGTATGGCTGCTTTACCTAATGCTCTGTCTGTGGATCGATTGTAATGGCTGAGTCAGAAGGCAGTAAGTCCGAGACCCAACCTCGTGAGTTGTGCTGGTATCTGCACTGACTCTCCAGTGGAATACTGAAGGGAGGATTACGCTGTTCGAGGTGGTACCTTTCGGATGAGGCTCCATCGAAACTCCCAAGTGGATTTCAAAAGAACAGTGGTGGGGGGTCCGGGATTTCTTCTGGAGTTTTTGGCCAATATTTGTCCCTCGATAAAGGTCATTAAGAATAAAATTAGCTGGTCATTCTCATAAGAATCAGCGGCCTGTTCTTCATCTGCTCAGTGCTGCCAGTTTCTGCCGTGGGGCTTTGTGGAACAGAGCGGGCCAATTCTGAACCTGCAGATTTTCGGCCAAGCGGTACACAATTTCCCACAATACAGTGGGGCCTGGAAAACAGGATCTCCTTCCTTTTCTCACCCAGCTTGTACCACACTCTGGGCAAGAGAATTCTACAGACCAACGATCATCTGAGAGAAGATATAAATGCTCCTCATCTCCACCTTAAGTGGGAGACTTCTTATTTTTAAACAGCGTGCCATAGTTCTAGTCTCTCCCACAAGGGGAAGCAACCTCTCAGCATCCAGCCAATCAAGACTCCTTGAGATCTTGTGAGCTTCAATCAAATTACCTCTCATTCTTCAAAACTCCAATGGACATGGGCCCAACTTAAGAGCCATAGAGCCATACAGCATGGAAACAGACTCTTCAGGCCAACTAGTCCATTCCAACCATAATCCCAAACTAAACCAGTCCCACCTGCCTGCTTTTGGCCCATATCCCTCCAAACCTTTCCTTCTCAAGTGCTTATCCAAATGTCTTTTAAATGCATCGATCACTTCCACTGGCAGTTCATTCCACATACGAACCTCCCTCTGTGTAAAAAAGTTGCCCCTCGCATCCTTTTTAAATGTTTCTCCCCTCAACTTAAAAATATGTCCCCTAGTTTTGAACTCCCTCACCTTAGGGAAAAGGCACTTGTCATTCACTTTATCTATACCCCTTATGATTTCATAAACCTCTATAAGGTCATCCCTCAACCTCCTACACTCCAGTGGAAAAAGTCCCAGCTTTTCCAGTCTAATTTTAAATCGCCAACCCTCCAGTCCCAGCAACATCCTGGTAAATCCCTTCTGAACCCTCTCCAGTTTGATAATATCATTCCTATTTCTCAAGATGTGATCCCAGGAATAAACCATTCTCTGAACTAATTCGTTTACATCCTTTCTTAAATAAGGAGACCAAAACTGTACACAGCGCTCCAGAAATTTAACAAAACACCAATTGCTGGAGAAACTCCGCAACATCTGTGGAGAGAGAAACCGAGATAACATTCCGAGTCTGATAACGGTGATCTCGCCAAAGCCTTTTGTTACTGCAGCGAAATGTTACAACATTTTTATTCAATTCCATTTGCCTCCCTAATCACTTGCTGTGCCTGCATTCTAAGTTTGTCATTTATGTACCAGGCCATCCAAATCTCTTTGTACTGAGGAGTTTGCTCTCCATTCTCACATTGCTGCATGTAAACTTGCCCGTGTTAAAAGAATTACTGCACGTCAAAAAAAAATATATTCCTCAGTATCTTTTTCTGAGAACCCCCTTAACAATGAAATTTGCAAGTGTGGAGCTCATTAAAATGTCAGTTAAAAATAAGTTAAAAATCGTAGCTACACGCAGATGTTGATTTTTGTGGTCACTTTTTTTTGACGCAGATCGGAGAATTTGTGATTTTGCGACACTTTGTTGGCTGTGTTGGGGCGTCCCAAGGTTGTGAAAGGTGCCATCTAACTGCAATATGGTGCTGGAGGAACACAGCAGGCCAGGCAGCATCAGAAGAGCAGGAAAGTTCGGGTCAGAAATTTCTGAATAAGGGTCCTGACCTGAAAGGTCAGCTTTCCTGCTCCTCTCTTGCTGCCTGGCCTGCTGTGTTCCTCCAGCTCCACACTGTGTTATCTCTGACTCCAGCATTGGCAGTTCTTACTATCTCTTATACTAATTGCAAGTCCTTTCTCTAGCAAGGTCCCTTGTGCGCCAGCAGCAATGCTCCCCCGAAGCTCTGCTGCAACCCCGTAGTCCGCCTTGCAGGCTGGGTCCTTTCAGATAACCATGCAGTCTGTAGCCTCACAAAGAAACATCTAAGGGCTGCTCACAACAGAACCAATGCATGTTGAACAGAAGTTCTCCAGTGCCCCATCTACCCACTGCGGCTTGGAGAAAAGATCTCACTTCTGCCTAACCAAATCAGAAATTGCTGGAGAAACTCAGCAGGTCTGGCAGCGTCTATAGAGAGGGAAAAGCAGAGTTCCAGTTCCCGAGCCCAGTGACCCTTCTTCACTTCTCTCAGTCCCTGTCGTGTGAACAGGCACAACACTTATTAAAATTAAACACAACTCGTTTGATTGTGACCAAATTTAATTCAAAAACTGTTGGAATCTGGAACCTGCAATCTTTTGGAATTCTACCACAGTTTGAAAGGTGAGGTCGAGGTTAAAGTGGAGAACAGGTCGGCTCAGCAAAGATCTGCCTCTCCATCTTCTTAGCATGCTCTATATAGAGGAGATACTGACCTTATATGCAATAAATCCTGATGTGATGCCCCAGTTCCTGTTATTATATTCTATTTGCATGCTTTCGGGTTCATCATCCACCAATCAGTGGGATATTGGACAAGATCTATCACAAAGAGCAGGAGGAGGCCATTCAGCCTCTTGAACCTGCTGTGCCATTTAATACAATTGCGGCTGATCTCATCTCGAGTTCACTTTCCTGCCCATGCTCCATCACCCTTCAACTCACCACTGATTAAAAATCGCCTCCTGAAATCTACTCAATGTGCCAGGATTCACCGCACTGTAAAGGGGTGAATTTCAAATCCTGACCCTTTGAAAGAAGTAATTTCTCCTCATCTCTGTTTTGAATCTGCACCCCCTTATCCAAAAGCTCTGACCCCTTATTCTAGAACGTCCCACATGAGGGAACATCCTCTCTTTACTTCATCAAAGCCCTTTAGCATCTTCCATTAGATCATAGCATCCCTATGCTGTGGGAGTAGGCCATTCAGCCCATACCAACTCTCTGAAGAGCATCCTATCCAAACTCCACACAGACAATCACCCAAGGGTGGACTTGAACCCAGGTCTCTAGCGCTGTGAGGCAGCAGTGCTAGCCACTGAGCTACCATGCTGGAATCGATGTTGTGAGCCTCTGAACTGCCTCCAAATCATCTCCCTCACCTCCTCAAGTGAGGTTTGTGTCAGTTCCTCGACAGGTTTCTCAGGTTGTGGGCATTGCTGGCAAGATGGTCATCTATTGCCCACCCCAACATGGCCTAACAGTGAGCCTTCTGCTTCACCCATTGTGTGCTGTTTCTGAATTGTAACTGCTGATATCTGTGAGGTACTAGCAGGCAGCGTCATTCTGGTCGGCATTTTTCTTTGTAACCCTCAATGCTAACCGTACCTGGATCCTCAATGCGCTGTTTCATTCGCTGATGCCAAATTGGTGCCTTTAGCTGTGGGTTTATTCCTCGCGATATGCACAGGGCATGAGGGAAAGATCCTCTCTCTCAATTCTTCCATGACCCTTGTTCATTTTATTAGAAACGCCATTTGCTTTTGGGGCAGTGGGTGGTAAAACAGCCACTCCGAACGGAATTGCAGGTGAGATGGCATCAGTTAATAATAGGCTGGTACTTGGGTGAGGAAGTGGGCATGTGCCCCAGCAAGAGTTGGTGCCCTTTAGTCAGAACATCGGGAACAGACCGTTTCAGCAGGTTAGCAGGTGTTTGAATGTCACTATCCACTAGAGGGCAGCAGATGTGCGTATTCCCCGTTTGCTGTTAGCCACATGAAAAGGATTTGGGTGATATTTCCATGTCTCGATAATTAGATGCGGGAAAGGGAGCAGCATCAATATTGGATGCTAAAACTCTTCAAGGAATTTGTAAGTTGGGTGCTCTGCTACTGCCGTTTGGATTGTCCTGGCTTGTGGTACAACAACGACTTAGAGTCATACAGTACGGAAACAGACCCTTCGGTCCAACCAGTCCATGCTGACCATAATCCCAAACTAAACTAGTCCCACCTGCCTGCTCCTGGCCCATATCCCTCCAAACTTTTCCCATTCATGTACTTATCCAAATGTCTTTTAAACGTTGTAACTGTACCCGCATCTACCACTTCCTCAGGAAGTTCATTCCACACACCAACCACCCTCTGTGTAAAAAAGTTGCCCCTCATGTCTTTTCAAAATCTTTCTCCTCTCATCTTAAAAATGTGCCCCCTAGTCTTGAAATCCCCCATCTTAGGGAAAAGACAACTACCATTAACTCCATCTGTACCCCACATTATTTTATAACCTTCTATAAGGTCACCTCTCAACCTCCTTACACTCCAGTGAAAAAAGTCCCAGCCTCTCCTTATAACTCCAACCCTCCATTCCCAGCAACATCCTGGTAAATCTCTTCTGAACCCTCTCCAGTTTAATAATATCCTTCCTATAGCTGGGCGACCAGAACTGGACAAGATGGTCATCTATTGCCCACCCCAACATGGCCTAACAGTGAGCCTTCTGCTTCACCCATTGTGTGCTGTTTCTGAATTGTAACTGCTGATATCTGTGAGGTACTAGCAGGCAGCGTCATTCTGGAAGAAGAGGCCTCCCCAGTGTACTGTACATGTCCCGAAGGCAGTTCCCTGGATGGATTATTGGGATTGGCTGCGACACCAAATCATGAGATAGTCAAAGGGGAAGGTGCTAAGAAGTATTTTAAAGGAGAGGCCGAGAGCTTTAGGGAGGCTGGTACTGATAGTGGATGGTTCAATTCAGGTTTGCAGACGAGATAACAGCATTGTTTTTAATGATAGAAAGAATGAGTTTGTCTCAATGTAACCCAGCTCTCTGGTACACCCTTTCATTCACATAACTGTGATGTTTAGCTCCAGTCATCTGATTGAATAAAGTAAATTTTCCTAATACCTGGTGGACATTGATTTCAATTTATCCTCTTGCTTTCTCATCTTACTTTGAAGCAATATTATCTGTTCACTCTTTAATAATTTCCGTATCTCAGTGAGGTGCCCTCATCCCCTCACCTGGTAGATTTTGAGGCCTTTTGATCTTCCTCCTTCACACTTAAAATGTGAAATCTCCTCTGGTTCCAAGGTCCCTCTCTGAATTCCCTCTACCGGTTTAATCTGATTCAGTGCGTACCCTTACTGAGGTGGTACCACTGCTGAAGTGAACCTACTAATCCCCTGCTCAAATATACACCAGTTTAGTTTTTAGTGTAAACCTTTCGCCTCATTGACCACTTTGACTGTCTCTCTGACTGTTCCAAACTGGAGAAGCTTGTATCTGAAAAGCTCATTTTATCAGCCTGTGCTCTCTGCCTCACCTCAGGGGCTGCCTACCACCACCTTCTACCCTGCAGTGACCAGTGTGAGGCCATTATGATAGGGTGAGCACTCTCTCCTCATCTGCAGGGGCAACTTTTTCACGCAGAGGGTGGTGCGTGTATGGAATGAGCTGCCAGAGGAAGTGGTGGAGGCTGGTACAATTACAACATTTAAAAGGCAGCTGGATGGGTACAGGAATAGGAAGGGTTTAGAGGGATATGGGCCAAATACTGGCAAATGGGACCAGATTGATTTAGAATATCTGGTCGGCATGGACGGGTTAGACCGAAGGATCTGTTTCTGTTCTGTACAGCTCTGTGACTCTAATATATTCATAGCAATTCATTTTAATGTGCAAATCCTACAGTTCAAAGTCTCCTGCAGCAGATGCACTGTAAATATAAATTGACAGTGTGATACGGTTTGGCTCTCTTCTCTGAAAGTCACTTTCTAAGAGTTTTCTTTCGCTCTCTGCAATTTCAACCACGTCTGTCACCTTTTGTTATCATTTGTACTTCTGCTAATGCCCTGAAAAATGTTTTGGTTATTTTTGACATGAAAGGTGAGCCATTTTTACCAATTGTTAAGTTACTATCTAGCCCTTGTTCCCAAAGGTGATCTCCAAAGTGTGGCCCAGCTGGGCCTGGGATAGGATGCAGCTCATAAACTGACCACAAGGCAGAACACTAGAGAAACTCCTTGTGACACTCCCAGAGTCTTGGCCAGGAGCTGATAGTTCATATTTGAAAATGTTCTCGCATTTTGTGAGAAGTACTCTTCAGAATTCCACTAAATTAAGTTTCTCTCCTGCTCCTCTGCTGAAGACACTGGTTCTTGTTAGGGCATAGTTTCAGGAACGCTGTCACCACATGGTACTCTTCAAATATACACATCTAAACCCTGCCCTGGTCTCCCTGAAATTTACTGATACAGAGCTTCACTGATCATTCCTCACTGCCATAAGGTTTCAGACTCAGGGCTCAACCCTGCAGGGCTAAGAGATTGCTCCCTGAGGCAGTACACAGGCCGTTCAGCCCATCAAATCTGTTCTGCCACCCAAGGAGCTCATTTATTCTTAATTTCCCCACCACTACATGAGATTGTAAGAAATGCAGAAAGTCAGCATTGCAGGTGCAGCAGGCAGGCAAGAAGGTAAATGGTCTGTTTGTCTTCATAGTGAGAGGGTTCGAGTCCAGGAGCAGGGATGTCTTGCTGCAATTGTACAGGGTCTTAGTGAGACCACACCTGGAGTATTGTGGGCAGTTTTGGTTTCCTTACCTGAGGAAGGATGCTCTGGTGATGGAGGGAGTGCAGTGAAGGTTTACCAGACTGATTCCTGGGATGATAGGACTGATGTACGAAGGGAGACCAAGTCATTTAGGACTGTATACACTGGAGTTTAGAAAAATGAAGGGGAATCTCATAGAAACCTATAAAATTCCAACAGGATTAGACAGGGTAAAGGCAGGAAGGATGTTCCTGATGGCATGGGAGTCCAGAACCAGGGAACACAGGGATACGGATTGGGCCATTTAGGACTGAGATGAGGAGAAATGTCTTCACCCAGAGAGTGGGGAGCCTGTGGAATTCTCTGTCACAGAAAGTGATTGAGGCCAAAACATCGAATGTTTTTAGGAAGGAATTAGATGTAGTTCTAAGGGGTTAAAGGGATCAAAGGATATGGGGGGGGGAGAAAGCGGGAACAGGGGACTGAGTTGGATGATCACAGCCATGATCCTATTGAATGGATGGATCTGGCTCGAAGGGCCGAATGGCCTCCTCCTGCTCCTAGTTTCTATGTTTCTGTATCATCAATAGGAGCATAGACTATAAAAGCAAGGATGTTTTGGTAAAACTTGTATAAAACACGATTCCAGCCTCAACTGGAGGACCATGCCCAGTTCTGGGCATCACATTTTATGAAGGACGTGAAAGAATTAGGGAAAAAAAACCCTACAAAAACGCTTCCAAGGTTGCAAAAACTCAGTGATGTGGATTGACTGGAGAAGCTGGGTCTGTTCTCCTTGGAAAAGAGAGGATTGGGAAGAGATTTGATCAAGGTTTTCAAAATCATGAGGATAGAGCGGGTGGAGGTGAAACTGTTCCTGTTGGTGGAAGGATTGAGAGTCAGAGATTAGGCAGATTTAAGGGGACTGGCGAAGAAAAAAGGCAATGGAGACATGAGAAGACTTTTTTTTCATGCAGTGGGCGGTTTGGATCAGGAGTGCACAGCCTGAGAGTGTGGGGGAGGCCGAATCAATTGAAACTTTCACAAGAGGAATTGGATAAGTCTCTGAAATGAAGGAATACACAGGGAGAAAGCGGGGGAGTGGCACTGTGTATCTTGCTGTCAGCCAGTGCAGATGCGATGGGCCAAATGGCATCTTCCTGTGTTTTCGCCATCGAAGAACTTAGTTTAAGGTGAGAGGAGAAAGATTTAAAAGGGAGCTGAGGGGCAACTTTTTCACACAGAGGGTGGTGCATGTGTGGAATGAGCTTCCACAGGAACATTTACAACATTAAAAGACATTTGGATAGGTACATGAATAGGAAAGGTTGAGAGGGATATAGGCCAAACGCGGATAAATGGAACTAGATTAGTTTGGGAAACTCGGCCGGCATTGACAAGTTGGACCGAAGGGTCTGTTCCTGTGCTGTATGAATCTAGGACTCCATGACAATAGAAGGAATACCTAGAAATGTAAGTAAAATACTTCCCCCCAAGACCACTCCCTCCACTGCATCATGGCTCAGTGGCTAAGCAGGAATCCCTAGGTCTCTGTTGAAGTCTCTCTGCGTATAGCAAACCAGCCCTTTCTGGGTCTCAGCCTGCAGTTTTTAGTTGCTGTCCTGTCACACCCTGGGGATTAATGTTAGCACGATGCCAACTAATGTCGAATATCCTGCCTGCCTTGCCTCTACTGGTGCACAGGGAGTGGTCACACAGGAAAAGGGCCCAGTTCGAGGGTGAATTACAAAAAAAAAGCCAGACGTAAAACTCTTTGGAAGTTTCCAGACCTTTAATCAGCTGAATTTGCAGCCCCTCGGAAAATTTGTACGTGAGCACGTGTGGGTGTCCATATTTGACACCAAAACATGAGAACGCTGTGAAATGCGTGATTAAAAAGTAATTATTGGCACAAAAGCATGGGAGCTTTCTTTTTAATTAAGTAGACATCACTCGAAGAGTAAAGTGTGGCCCAGCCTTTGTGCAGGGATCAAAGTGATGTGTATTAAGCACTTGTTAAGTGACAGCTCCATTTATAAAGCCTCGGTCATATTAATACAACGAAAGTAGGCAATTTAAATCCCATTGGTGAATCACAGAATAACCAGGATGCGTAGCACAGAAAAAGCAACTTAAAGTGATTCTGTAAAAACAGGTGAATCAGACATCATTGTCTTTCCTTCACATTGCGTGTAGCTCCTAGGTCATTTTGTCCCATTTGAACAATTCGATGCCCCCACTTGCAGAGTCATACGGCACGGAAACAGGCCCTTCTGCCCAACTCCCCCACTGCTGTCTTTTTCTGTCTTGCACTGCTCCCCCCCACCACCTCTCTTCATTGATGATGTTGTCGAAAGCCTTTTAGATCATAGAATCATAGAATCCCTACAGTGTGGAAACAGGCCATTCGGCCCAACAAGTCCACACCAACCCTCCGAAGAGCATCCCACCCAGTCCCATCCCCCTACCCCTGCAGTTCCCATGTCTAACCCACCTAATCTAAACATCCCTGGGCACTATGGACAATTTAGCATGGCCAATCCACCCTACCCTGCACATCTTTGGACTTTTCTCCCAGTAATTTGGCCAAGGAAGCATTTGCTGTTGGCATGAAGCTTTCACCCACTCTAATGAGGCCTTCCAATTGTACCCACCATCTTGCATTGCCATCTCCAGTAGGAAAAGCCATTCTCAGCCCTTTGCGCCTTTTCAGTCAGATGGGGTGTGGAGGGGAACGCTGGGGGGACTCGGGGACATGACATTGGAATGGGAACCTGCCTCCTGGCACACATCCGGGTAGCTGGGCAATGGTCCAGCTTAGGGTCTGCAGCTGATGGGTGTGGGGTTGGCTCAGCGCCATTATTCGGATAGGAGCTGGCTGAGATTAACCAACCCAGCACAAACCAGGATTAAACCTGGGCGATTCTAATCAGTATGGGCCAAACTTGTAGGAAGCACTGGCTCTCATGGCACAGTGGTAGTGTCTCTACCTCTGGCCTGGGTTCAAATCCTGCCTGCTCCAGAGGTGTGTCACAACATCGCTGAGCAGGTTGATTTGAAGCTATGTTAGAAACATCAAGTGCTTTTGAAGCCATGGGCTCTGCAGGATCTCGACATTTGCCACTTGGCCAACCAAAGTCAACCCTTTTGGGAGAAGCAAAAGGAACATTCCAGGGGGCTATGGCGACAAAAAAAAACAGTAAAGGCCCAACTGGAAATCTCAACAATAAAAAAAAATCCCAGTTCAGTCTGAGGGGCAATGGTGTCACCAGTCACCAGGCGAATAACATTCCCATGATGGGTTGCTTGATCTCAGGGATTGCTGGAATCTTTATTGAGTCAAGGGAATCCAGTGTTTTGGGAACCAAGGTGAGTGAATGGAGTTCGGATAAAGGTCCTCCATGATTGTTTAAATGTGAAAACAGGTTTGAGGAGTTGAATGGCTTCCTCCTGTTCTTACTGGAGATGTGAATACAGGGATGCTGGAGGAGGGGTAGGATCAGAAGGTGTCATGAGAGTGGGCGAAAGTCTGTGTGAAAGGTTTTTGCTGTTGGACGCTGCCATAAGGGTCTCCGAACACCTTTCTCTCCTCATTGTCGCTTCCTTCAAGAATTGAACTGAGTAATGGCACCCTCCCTAATTTGTTAAGACGTATCAAAACTATATTTCTTCACAGCTTGGAGAGGCCACCCACTCCATCATGACTCAGGGACACGCCTCTCCAATCATTCTGGTTTCTGACTGTAGATTTCCGAAATGTGAAAAATTTAGATCTAGGCAGCAACTGTCTGATGTCTCAGACATTTTTCAGCTATTTCTGGAGTTTAAAAGAATGAAGGGGTGAATCTCATAGAACCCTGTAAAATTCTAACACAACTAGACAGGGTAAACACAGGAGGGATGTTCCCAGGGAGTCCAGAACCAGGGAGTCATAGTCTAAGGATACAGGGTAGACCATTGAGGACTGAGATGAGGAGAAATGTCTTCACCCAGAGAGTGGGGAGCCTGTGGAATTCTCTGTCACAGAAAGTGACTGAGGCCACAATATTGAATGTTTTTAGGAAGGAGTTTGATATAGTTCCTAGGGCTAAAGAGATCAAAGGGAGTGGGAGAGAAAGTACGAACAAGACACTGAGTTGGATGATCAGCCATGATCCTATTGAATGATGGACCAGGCTCAAAGAGTCAAATCTGGGGTCATTCTCTGGGCAAAGCGAGTGTTTGTGATGGAATATTTTATAACAGACTGTAGCATTGTCCCCACTACTGATGTTTGCTTAAACTGTCTATAATTCCCAGTTTTCTCTCTACCGCATTTATTTTAAATAGTGGGCTTCCATGAGTGACCCTCCAATCTATAGGAACTGTTCAGAGTCCATAGAATCTTGAAAGATGACCACCTATACCTCCACTATTTCTAGGGTAGTTTCCGATTGGGTTCTGGAATGTAGATTATCAGGCCCTGGAGATTTATCTGCCTTTAGTCCCATCAATTTCTCCAACACCATCTCGCTACTAATACTGATTTCGTTCTGTTCCTCCCTCTCACTAGACCCTGGTGTTCCCCAACGTTTCTGACACATTATTTGTGTTCTCCTTTGTGAAGGAAGAACCAGAATATGTATTTCATTGATCTGCCAGCTCCTGGTGCCCCATTATAACTTCCCCTGTTTCTGACTGCAACGGATCTACATTAATCTTCACGACTTTTTTCTCTTCACATACCTATGGAAGCTTTTCCAATCAGTTTGTGTCTTCCCTACAAGCTTTCCCTCATACTCTATTTTCCCATTCTCTTTGTCAGTCCCTCTGCCCTCCTTTGATGAAATCTAAACTGTTCCCATTCCCCAGGTCTGCTGTTCCTTTTTTGGTCAATTTGAATGGCCCTTCTTTACATCTAGTGTTATCCCTAATTTCCCTTGTGAGCCATTGTTGGGCCACAGTTCCCAATTCATTTGTGTACCAGACTGCGACGAACAATTCTTGCAGTTCCCTTAAATGCTCTTTTAATGTGGACCATTACCTATCCAATGTGCACCATTACCTACCCAATGTGCGCCATTACCTATCCAATGTGCGCCATTACCTATCCAATGTGCACCATTACCTATCCAATGTGGACCATTACCTATCCAATGTGCACCATTTCCTATCCAATGTGCGCCATTACATATCCAATGTGCGCCATTACCTATCCAATGTGCGCCATTACCTATCCAATGTGCACCATTACCTATCCAATGTGTGCCATTACCTATCCAATGTTAACCATTACCTATCCAATGTGCGCCATTACCTATCCAATGTGTGCCATTTCCTATCCAATGTGCACCATTACCTATGCAATGTGCGCCATTACCTATCCAATGTGGACCATTACCTATCCAATGTGCGCCATTACCTATCCAATGTGTGCCATTACCTATCCAATGTGCACCATTACCTATCCAATGTTAACCATTACCTATCCAATGTGCACCATTACCTATCCAATGTGCGCCATTACCTATCCAATGTGCACCATTACCTATCCAATGTGCACCATTACCTATCCAATGTTAACCATTACCTATCCAATGTGCACCATTACCTATCCAATGTGCACCATTACCTATCCAAAGTGCGCCATTACCTATCCAATGTGCGCCATTTCCTATCCAATGTGGACCATTACCTATCCAATGTGCACCATTACCTATCCAATGTGTGCCATTACCTATCCA
Source organism: Rhincodon typus (assembly GCF_021869965.1). Lineage (NCBI taxonomy): Eukaryota > Metazoa > Chordata > Chondrichthyes > Orectolobiformes > Rhincodontidae > Rhincodon > Rhincodon typus. The sequence goes on from NC_063372.1 coordinate 10,255,116, forward strand.
ATGTTAACCATTACCTATCCAAAGTGCGCCATTACCTATCCAATGTGCGCCATTTCCTATCCAATGTGCACCATTACCTATGCAATGTGCGCCATTACCTATCCAATGTGGACCATTACCTATCCAATGTGCGCCATTACCTATCCAATGTGTGCCATTACCTATCCAATGTGCACCATTACCTATCCAATGTTAACCATTACCTATCCAATGTGGACCATTACCTATCCAATGTGCGCCATTTCCTATCCAATGTGCACCATTACCTATCCAATGTGCACCATTACCTATCCAATGTTAACCATTACCTATCCAATGTGCACCATTACCTATCCAATGTTAACCATTACCTATCCAATGAGCACCATTACCTATCCAATGTGTGTCATTACCTCTCCAATGTGGACCATTACCTATCCAATGTGCGCCATTTCCTATCCAA
>NC_063372.1:10256057-10269487 GCF_021869965.1 Rhincodon typus
AATGTGCACCATTACCTATCCAATGTGTGCCATTACCTATCCAATGTGTGTCATTACCTGTCCAATGTGCACCATTACCTATCCAATGTGTGCCATTACCTATCCACAGAAAAACACACAGATCAAGGACTGTGACATGCAACATTGGGTTGTCAACTCTCCCAGTTTGCCCTGGAGCCTTCAGCAATAAAGATTAATCATCAGGACTCTGCTGCAAATAAACCCAGGAAAAAAATCTGAGGGGCAACAAACTGAACTGTGAGTTTTTGTACACTTTCTTCAACTTAATCGCCAAAGGTTGGAAATGAGGCTAAAAGAAAGGCTGTTGAACTGAGTATCTTACTGGTGAGGCCTCCAGCAATACATCAAAGCAGGTTTGATTCAGAAGGTACTGGTGTCAGATCCACTTTGAAAAATGAATGCAAAAGTCATGGCTGAATGTCCACGCAGTGCTAAGGGTGGGCTGTTGGCGGCACTGTCTTGGGATGTTAAACTAAGACCCCACCTGTCTGCTCTGGCGAGTGTGAAAAATCCCATGGCTTTGTTTCCAGGAAGAGCGAATGGGTTCTCGCTGATGTCCTGGGCAGGTGTTCCCAAGAAAAAAATGATGGTTGTTATCTCATTGCTGTTTGTGGCATCTTGCTGTGCACAGTCCACTGGCAGCATCTCTTCAGAAGCACTGCCTTGGTTGTGAAGTGTCTCGAGATATCTCGTGAATGTGAAAAACGCTAAATGAATGCAGACCTTCCTTTTTAGCAGGCGACAGGAGATGGTTAAAAATGAGGAGCCGTTTGCTGTACTATATATTGAAATTTTCACAGCTACTGGCTGAGCTGCTGAATAGTTCTGTTTTTATTTCATTTTTCCAAGATCTGCAGTGTTAGACTTTTCATTCCATTCCAAGCTTGATTGCCAACCTAGCTTCTGGACCCTTTATTAATTTAGCACATTTGTTTAAAAATGTGAATCAAACCTAATTATAGTTTACTGCCAGAAGCCATTAATGGCGAGACCTCTTCTGGAATACTCTGTCCAGTTCTGGTCGCCCAGTTATAGGAAGGACATTATTAAGCCGGAGAGGGATCAGAAGGGATTTATCAGGACGTTGCCGAGTATGGAAGGTTTGAGTTATAAAGAAAGGCTGGACAGACTGGGACTTTTTTCACTGGAGCGTAAGAGGATGAGAGGTGACCTTATAGAAGTTTATAAAATCATGAGGGGCATAGGTAGGGTTGATGGTTGTTGCCTTTTCCCTCGGATGGGTCTTTCAAGACTAGGGGGCATATTTTTCAGGCAAGAGGAGAGAGATTTAAAAAAAGACATGAGGGGCAAATTGTTTTACACAGAGGGTGGTTTGTGTTTGGAATGAACTTCCTGAGGAAGTAGTGGATGCGGGTACAGTTACAACGTTTAAAAGACATTTGGATAAGTACATGGATAGGAAATGTTTAGAGGGGTATGGGCCAGGAGCAGGCAGGTTGGACTAGTTTAGTTTGGGATTATGGTCGGCATGGACTGGTTGGACCGAAGAGTCTGTTTCTGTGCTGTGAGACTCTATTGGTCACCGTACATACAGAAGGATGTAAACATGTTTGAAGCAGTTCAGAGCAGGTTTACTAGACTAATACCTGGAATGCACGGATTCCCTTATGAAGAAAGGCTGGGCCTGTATCCTCTGGAGGTTAGAAGTGTCAGAGGTGACTTAATCGAAACATATAAAATCCTGAGGGGACTTGGCTGGGTGGATGTGGAAAGGATGTTTCCTCTTGTGGGTTTCCTCCAGAGTCAAAGTTTAAAAATAAGGGTGTATTTTAAGACAGAAACGAGGAAAATTTTTTTTTGCTCTCTGAGGGTTGTCAGTTTTTGGAATTCCCTTCCTCAAAAGGCAGTGCATGCAGAATCTTTCAATATTTTTAAGGCAGAGGGAGATAGATCCTTGATTACCAAGGGGATGGAAGATTAACAGGGGATATGCGGGAATGTTGTGGTTAAAATCAGATTAGATGCGATCTTATTGAACAGCAGAACAGGCTTGAAGGGCCGAGTGGCCTACTCTTGTTCCTTGTTTGTCTGCCCTGTGTTTGCTGGAAATCTGAAAGAAAGATGGAAAATTCTGGAAAGATGTAGTTGGCCTGGCAGCATTGGTGGAGAGAGAGAGGAACCAGTGAATTTGTAGGATTTCCCTGGTCCTGGGGAACAGTCTGGGAAGTACAGGGACCAGAAAATAGCAGGGAGCAGCATCAACACAGTTAGCAGTGCCACTGGCAGGAAAAAATGCCAGCAGTTGAAGTGGGCACCGTGTGGTTGCTTGCCCACCAAATGGAGGTGGATGGCCAATATTGAAGGAGTGTTGAAGGGATCTATCATGGTTCTCAAGCCCCATAGCATTTTATCAAGTTCTTTCCCCCTGCCCACCTGCTCCTGGTGGGACTGTTGAGGCTGTTGTGCCCTTATTGTGCCAGCAGCATCAGATGCCCGGCTGCCCTCTTCCTTTGGATGGTGAATCCGGGGTTGGGGGATGGGGGTGGGCGGGGTAAACCCATTATGCCAGTCCCACTGCCACGTTCCTGAAGGACATGAGGAAAATTCCGCCCCAGAAGGGTTACCAGACTGAAACGCTAACTCAGTTTCTCTCTTCACAGGTGGTGCCTGTGTTTTTCCAGAAATTTCTACTTCAACCTCAACAAAACTCATCCAGGGTCTCCCAAGTGTTTCTTTGCCAGGCAAACCCTACCAGTCCTGCACACAGGAATGTAGAACAGGAGCAGGCCATTCAGCCCCTCGAGCCTGCTCCGCCATTCTAGGAGATCATGGCTGATCTCACCTTGGCCTCAACTTCATTTTCCCCACCCCCCCCAACGACCTTTGACCCCTGCATTGGTCAAGAATCTCTCTCTCTCTGCTTTAACATATTCATCCTACCCTATAGTTCCTATCTCACCCTGTAGTGCCCATTGTTGTCTGGTCCTTCTTTAAACAAGTTACAGACAAGTCAAGCCTTTCTGCTCCTATGATGCTGCTTGGCCTGCTATGTTCATCCAGCCCTGCACCTTGTTGTCTCTTGTTACAGACAAGTCCGACCAGAATGTTAAGAAAGAATTTGCCAGGAGTCCCGCAATACCACTGCGGTCAAATCTACATGAACACAAGCCAGTACCAATGCAAAACATTCCCAACTTTATTAGGAACAAAATTACAATAATCTTTAACACTAAACATACTATCTTTGATCCTATTTGTCCCCTTACGGTTACAATACTTCCCGAGTCTCTTGTAAATATACACAGTCGCTGTCCCTGTGGCTCTGTCTCTACGCAGCTGCTTTCTTCCTCTCTCTCTCCCTCTGGATGGTCAATGGGTTGTTGCCTCTTGCCATGCTGCTCTCCTCAGGAAACCTCAGACAGTTCCAAGAGTGGCTCCAAGAGAGGGGTCTGCAGGTGAACTTTTTTTTATCCCTTTTAGATGGATTTCTGGAACTTTCTATAGTTCTGGCCAATCAGGGAGATACACTTAACAGTTTGAAACAACAGTCAATCACTTGGATGGCATGTTACTGTCAAATTTCTTTGTGTAGCAAGACCCAATGCCTTTCTGTCCGAGGTCTCTTTTATTTAATGGATAAGTTGTTGGGGTATGTCTGACCAGATTAACTGTTGCCTTTTACATGAAACTAATGTCATTAGTACCTGGCTGCTGTGTATTACTGTGCCTGGTATGTGGGTTTTGTGATCTCAGAGTTTCACTTGGCCAATGTACCCAGCATCCCTTGCTGTTTGGCCAAGTTGGCAATCTATCTGTGTTTTAGCAGCCAGGAGGCTGCTACACCATCTCACCCTGTGCTGCCCATCCCACCCTGTGGGGTCCAGATTTCACCCTGTGGTGCCCATTCCACCCTGCAGTGCCCATCCCCCCTGCCCATTACAACCTCTAAACAGTTGCTCCTGCAATTATTGCCAAATTCCCAAGGCCCCTCCTGCGGCTATTTTCTGGGACCACCCCTCCTTTCATTGGAGACACGCCCCCAGAAACCCTGTGAATGACCTTGCGGAAGACAGGGCCATGCCCATGCAGAACACTCCTACTGCATAGACCAGCTCGAATGTGTTACTATGGGAACAGTTACACTCATTTTGAGACAATAGACCCCATTGAGGGGTGAGTTGGGAGCCAACTCCTAGCAACGATGTGATGATGGCCGCCTTTTAAAGTGTCAGTCGTGGAGCAATAAGTGAGGGGGTAGCATGAATCGAGCCCCTGGGCTGGGTCCCACATTGCACCAGCCCAAAGTGTTTTCAGCTGGATGGGATGGGCACCTCACAGGGTAGGATGGGCACCCAAGGGTGGGATGGGCACTGCAGGGTGAGATGGGCACTGCAGGGGGTATGCACACCACAGGGTGGGATAGGCATGTCCACCTCTGACTCAGTCCCCATGAGCAGAGTAGGACTTGGGTAAGGCTCTCAGAGACCTAGCATGTCCCTTAAGGAGCCAATCACTTGCTCTTTAAGCCGTTCAATCGGCCTCCACTGCTATAATATGATGGCAAGAGCAGCTCTTGTGGTTACAGTGGTAGCGTCCCTACCTCTGAGCTGGGAGGCCCAGGTTCAAGTCCTAGAGGTACATCCTAACATCCCTGAGCAGGTTGATGTGACAAATGTTGATGCAGGACGGCGGCAACAGCTGAAAGTGGATCGGTGTTTTCTTTAAAAACCGTTTTGGTGGGAAGGAAGGGGTTAAATCATCCAGCAGTGCTCTGTATCATTGGCCTGCCCCCACCCAGCCACAAATACCCACATGCCCCCAATCCACTTCAATTATTGCAAATCCCTTACCTCCTCCCAAATGTGCTTAGACCAAGGAAGAATGAAACATAGAAACTAGAAACAGGAGTAGGCCATTCGGCCCTTCAAGCCCGCTCCCCCATTCAATCTGCTCATGGATGGTCATCCAACTCAGCCCCCTGTTCCCACTTTCTCCCCAAACCCTTTGATCCCTTTAACCCTTAGAACTGTATCTAACTCCTTCTTGAAAACATTCAATGCTTCGGCCTCAACTACTTTCTGTGGCAGAGAATCCCACAGGCTCACCACTCTCTGGGTGAAGACATTTTTTCTCATCTCAAGCCTAAATGGCAGACCCTGTACCCTTAGACTGTGACTCCCTGGTCATTGGGAACATTACCCTGTCTAGTCCTGTTAGAATTTTACAAGTTCCTATGAGATTCACCCTCATTTTTCTAAACTCCATCGAATATAGTCCTAACCGATCCAGTCTCCTCTTCATACGTCAGCCCTGCCATCCCAGGAATCAGTCTGGTAAACCTTCACTGCACTCCCTCCATCACCAGAGCATCCTTCCTCAGATAAGGAGACCAAAACTGCAGTGTGTTGGAAAATTGCATGTTGCCACAGTTCATTTCCATTCTGTAATTAGTGTGTATTAGTCACACAGAGAGAGAGAGACGTTACATTTTTTTCTGGGATTATCTCATAATTGCGAATCCAGCTTCCTGTCTCTTCTGCCTCGGGTGTGTGTGGCTGTTGCAGAGCTGCAATTAGATCTCAAATTGGAGAGGATGGAACGCTCCTTGTTCTGTCTGCAATGCAGCAACACCCTTCTTGGTGGAGGAGTGAGGGGGAAGGAGGGGAGGAGGGTAGTTTTTTTGTCTCAGCTGCGAAGACCCACCCAGTCAAACAGCTAGCTTGGACAGTGAGAGTGGCCACTTGGGCAAAACAAGGCAGCAAGGCGTCTCCTCTAAAGCATCGATCCCCATCAAGAATGTAATTCCTGATTGGCTGACCATTATTGTGAGAGAGAGGACATTTCCTCAGATTGCTTCCTCGGGAACATTTTCTCCAGAACTCAGGGGCGGGTGGGTTATACATAGACGATAGCCACTAATAACTCAGTTTGGCATTTTAACTCATAGGTTAGGTCAGAGAAGCTGGAATTGTATCCCTGGGAGCAAAGGAAATAGAGGGGAGATTTGATCAAGGTAAACATGATTCTAAACGAGCAGAGAATTGCTGGAGAAACTCAGCAGGTCTGACAGCATCTGTGGAGAGCGAAACAGAGTTAATGTTTCAATCTGCAATGACTTTTCTTCAGAACTGAAGACTGTGAAGATTCTTCTGAAGAAGAGTCATACCAGCTGCAAAACGTTGACTCTGTCGCTCTCTCCACAGATGTTGCCAGACCTGCTGAGTTTCTAACAGCACTTCCTGTTTTTAGTTCAGATCTCCAGCATTCACAGTATTTTACCTTTATCCAAAGATACATGACTCTGACAGGTTGAGATAAAGTCACCTGATGAAGAAGCAGCGCTTCGAAAGCTTGTGATTTGAAATAAACCTGTTGGACTATAACCTGGTGTCGTATGACTTTATTCACCCCAGCGCAACACCAGCACCTCCACATCAGAGTTGAGATAAGGTAGACGATGAGAGGTTGTCCCCATTAATCAATGGTACAAGGACTAGGGGACACAGATTTAAGGTGAAAGGCAAAGGATTCAGGGAGATATGAGGAAGATTCCTTTAAGCAGTGGATGGTAATAGCCAAAAACTCACCACCCACGAGATGGGGAAGAAATGGAAACAACGGCTGATTAAAAAGAAGATGAAATTAGTTGGGTCGCTGAGGGAAATGAACAGAAAGAATGGGCGAGTTTCCATCTTCATTCTTCCATGGGGCATGGGCATCGCTGACAGGGCTTGCCCATTCCTACTTGCCCCTTGAACTGAGTGACTTGAAAGGGTTCAGAAAAGATTTGCCGGGGTTGGAGGGTTTGAGCTATAGAGAGAGGATGAATAGGCTGGGGCTATTTTCCTCGGAATGTCGGAGGCTGAGGGGTGACCTGATAGAGGCTTATAAAATCAGGAGGGGCATGGATAGAGTGAATAGACAAAGTCTTTTCCCCTGGGGAAGGGAGCCCAGAGTGCATAGGTTTAAGGTGAGAGGAGAACGATATAAAAGGGACCTGAGGGGCAACTTTTTCACACAGCGGGTGGTGTGTGTGTGGAATGAGCTGCCAGGGGAAGTGGTGGAGGCTGGTACGATTATAATATTTAAAAGGCATCTGGATGGGTATATGAATAGGAAGGGTTTAGAGGGATATGGTCCAAATGCTGGCAAATGGGACTAGATTAATTTAGGATATCTGGTTGGCATGGATGAGGTGGACCAAAGGGTCTGTGTCCGTGCTGTATATCTCTATGACTGGCTTGACCATTTCAGAGGATAGTTAAGAGTCAGCCACCTTGCTGTGGGTCTGGAGTCATGTATAGGCCAGACTGGGTAATGAGGGCAGATTTTCCATCCCTAAAGGACATGAGTGAACCAGATGGGTTTTATATAATAATTTATGGTACTTATCATGGACACCATCACTGAAACAAGCTTTCAATTCCAGATATATTCATTCCATTAAAATTCCACCTGCTGTTGTGGCAGGATTTGATCCCATGTCCTCCGACACCACCACCCCCACCCCGCCACTCACCAACGAGAGCATTACGCCCAAGGGTTACTAGTCTAGTGGCAGTGCCACTACACCGGCACCATGGTGGAGGGGAAGCAAGACTGACTGGATCGCTCTTTCAAGAGCCAGTAAGGACTGGATGGAGCAAACGGCCTCAACCTGTGCTGTAATTGACTCTGAAATCTATGGCACAGAGCAGCTGAGGTGAATAGTACAGATGCATTTTAAGTGGAGGCGAGCTAAACACGTGGCAGAGAAAGGAATAGAGGGTCGTGTGGAATAGACATTAACACAGATCCATGATACTGATGTTCCTGGGCAGTGGCCTCAATGCAATGTGTCTGCTCCTACAAGTGGAAGAAAACAGTGTCTGCAGTAAAGGTTTGCAAAACTGAAAGGCACATTATGCAACCATGTAATTGCGAATATGATTGCTACTTTCTGTCTGCCTGCACTCTCATTAGGGGAGATCTGTCACAATCAATCCCACTGGGCTTATTTGGCTCATCATGCCCATACTGGTATCATCATACATCAGTGGTTCTGACCATGGACTGCGTGAATTAGACAGCAACGAGACACTCAGACAGTTTCGATGGGAATATTCTTGGTTGTTATGTAAATCTCCCCCCTAACCCTACAGCTGTCCCTCACTGCAAATAACCGGTTTTCTCCCCTCTTGTATTCAAGGTGCCGAATCCTGGCTGATGGACAGTGCCACAGGCATTATTTGCCCTCCTCTCCCTGGCATAATCCTTTGCCAATACACACATTGTGCATGTGGACTCAGGTTCAGAGATCAGTCATGGTCTTGTTGGTTGGTTGAGCAGGGTAGGGGCTGAATGGACTATTCCTGTTCCTACTGCAGAAGTGCAGACTGTGAGTGTTGGCAGGACCATCCACTATAGAGAGACGTTATAGATGAACTCACCCCATATGAAATATCAATGGATTAGACAGCAGTTCTCAGGTGGCCCACGACCTCACCTAAACTTCCAGCTCGTCCAAGAAGTATCTTCAGCCCAATTATCTTCAGTTTCCTCGTCAATGACCTTCTCTCCATCATAAGGTCAGAAGTGGGGATGTTCACTGATGATTGCACAATGTTCAGCACCATTCACGACACCTCAGAGGCTGAAGCAGTCCATGTCCAAATGTAACAGGATCTGGGCAATACCCAGGCTTGCGCTGACAGTGGCAAGTAATGTTCACACTCTGTAAGTGTCAGGCAATGACCATCTCCAACAAAAAGAGAATCAGTACCATCTCTCCTTGATATTCAATGGCATTACCATCACTGAATTCTCCTCCACTATCAACATCCTGGGGGTTACCATTGACCAGAACCTGAACTGGACGCGCCATATCAATATGGTAGTCTCCTCTACATTGAGGAAACACAGTGCAGACTGGGTGACCGTTTTGCGGAACATCTACGTTCTGTCTCCAAAAACAACCCTGAGCTTCCAGTTGCCTGCTATTTCAACACACCACCCTGTTCCCTGGCCAGTATCTCTGCCTCAGGCTTGCTGCAGCGTTCCAGTGAAGCTCAATGCAAACTGGAAGAACAGCACTTCATTTTCCGATTGGGAACTCCGCAGCCTTCTGGGCTCAGTATCATGTTCAACAACTTTAGGGCTTGAGGCTATGTCCTTACCCCAATCCCCACACACCAGACCTTGTCATCACATCGGCTACTACCACACACAACCCATTGTCTGCAACCACTAGCCCTCATTTGCAGCTAATAATTCCCTCAGACTGACCTTTACCCACTCCTTTGTCTGTCCAACTGTTCTCTCTCTTTGAGCTCTATCTCCACCTATCGTTTACTCCTTACCCCCTCCTTCTACCCCATCTTCTGCATAAATACCAAGCTTTTTCCAGCTACCATTAGTTCTGAAGGGGGGGGTGGTCACTGGACATGAAACGTTAACTCTGATTTATCTCCAAAGATGCTGTCAGACCTGCTGCGATTTTCCAGCAATTTCTGTTTTTGTTTCTGATTTACAGTTCTTCTGCAGTTCTTTCGGTTTTTCGCTATATCAATACTGTGGCTACAAGAGCAGGTCAGAGGCTAGGAATTCTGCAGCGAGTAACTCCCCTCCTGACTCCCCAAAATCTGTCCATCATCTACAAGGCACAAGTCAGGAGTGTGAGGGAATACTCCCCACTTGCTTAATCTAGAAAATTGCACTCCACCCACTTAAGTAAGCAGGACTTCTCAAGGAAAGAAGCGCTGACCACAAATTATTTTATTTATTGTTCCACCCATCTTTTATGTCCAATTATCTCCAACCCAGCCAGGAACTGCATGTGATGAAATCGTCATGGTGACAGCCAGCTTCCTCAGCCCACCATTCGCTGGGAAATGAAGGAACTGCTGACCTCTAACCTCTGTGCAATGATCCCTGGTCCTTCTGCCCATTCAACTGAATAACCCTGCAGGCAGCGGCTGCATTGGCGTGGTGGGCCCGAAGCAGACACATGGCGGTGGTGGAGTCGGGTTTGGGCCGGGGGCGGTAGCCGGCGTCATCGGTGGCACCTGCATTGGCGAGGCTCAGCGAGGACTCACAGTGGCGAGGGCATCAGTGGAGGCAAGATGGTGCCAAGAGTGGGCAACTTTTGTCCCAGCAACAGTGGCACAGCGAAGGGGAGTTGTGCCTGGCCACTAGGCCCATGACAAAGCACTTAACAAGAAGGACTATAAAGTTGGACACCTTTTCTTTATTTCTTTATTTTGCTGCCTTTATATTCTGTGTTTTGGTTTGTTTTCCTGTGTTTTAAGATGGCGTCGGGGAGCGGCAACACTGTACAACACTTTTCACTGTTTTTTGTAACAAAATACACGTGACAATAAATAAATTAAATCAAATCAAAGCCCGGTCTAACAGAATAATTCTTTCACAATCAATTTAATTCAATCGCTCCTCGACTGAAACACCTCCATCAGGTAACACACCCCTTCCCCATCTCCGAACCCCTGGCACTTCTGAGCTCAATGAGCCAGTGTTTTTAAGCTTTTCTGGGTTTTGAAGATATCATCCTTTTGACTGTCTCCTGAAAGAATGCTGTGTCTGGTTTGCTGTGACTGCTGTGTAAAGTTGAGACTGGTTTTCCGAGGTGAAATGGCCAGTGCCATACTGAGGTGTGTAGGAGCAAGATTAATCTCTGGTCTATGATGAGTTAGCTCATTCCAGGCTGGAGAAAGTGAGACTGCTGTAATACACCTCAACACAGAATCACTATAGCACAGGGAGGCCATTTGGCCCATTAAATGAGCATCATTACCTAGTGCCAATCTCCCGCCTTTTCCCCATATCCCTGTGCCCCATTTCTATCCAAATAACCATCCAATCCCCTCTTGAATCCTCAATGGAATTTGCCTCCTACCCTATTCCGGTAACCCTGCATTTCCCATGGCCAACCCACCCTAACCTGCACATCGCTGGACACTGTGGGACAATTTAGCACGGCCAATCCACCCTAACCTGCACATCCCTGGGCACTATGGGACAATTTAGCACAGCCAATCCACCCTAATCTGCACATCCCTGGGCACTATGGGATAATTTAGCACGGCCAATCCACCCTAACCTGCACATCCTGGACACTATGGGACAATTTAGCACAGCCAACCCACCCTAACCTGCACATCTTTGGACTGTGGGAGGAGACCAGAGCACCCGGAGAAAACCCACACAGACACAGGGAGAATGTGCAAACTCTACACAGTCAGTTACCCAAGGGTGGAATCGAACCCGGGTCCCTAGCACTGTGAGGCAGCTGTGCTAACTACTGAGGCACTGTACTGCAGAGCAGTGCATCTCTGTTGGCAGAGGCACTTTCTCGTGCTCAGAAATTGTCTTCATCTGACTGTGGCGTCCTTTGTTTTCATCGTCCACTTCTGAAATATTACTCGCTCTGAAATACATGATCGTTCTGACAAACAGGTGAGATGGTGTTGCTGTGGTAATGTCACTGGCCCAGCCAATTGGAATCTCAGAATTATTACAGACATCGAGCACATTGTGCCAGCTCTTCAGGTGGGCATCATTACCCAGTGCCTTTCTCCTTCTACGCCTTTGCACTTTGCTTTTACCCCAATAACCATCCTGTGCCCCTCTTGAATGCCTCAATGGAAACTGCCTCCCCCACATTTCCAGGCAGACCCTAACTACTCGCTGGGTGAGAATGTTTCTCCTCACATCACCCTCGCTTCATCACTTTCAATCCACTCCCCTCTCGTCCTTGTCCCTTTTACATGTGGGAACGGCTTCTCCCTATTTACCCTGTCCAGCCCCTGCTCATGATGTTGAAAACCTCAATCAGATCTCCCTCTCAGCCTTCTTCTCTCCAAGGAGCACAGTCCCAACTTCTTCAATTTATCCTCATCGCTGACGTTTCTCATTCCTGGAACCATTCTTGTAAATCAATTCTGCACTCTCTCTGTCTTTCTCTCTCTCTCTCTCCAGTGCAAGCTGATGACACTGGACCAGTTAGAAAATGAGAGAGAGAGAGCGAAAGCTGTTTTTATTGTGCAGGGATTTGAAATGTGCTCGAGAGGCAGGAGGGTGTGCAGGTCAGAAAGAGGCACCGTCACAAAAAGGAGCCTGCACTTCCGTTTACGTGACACCTTCATTGTGTTTCAGAAACAACCGGGACTTCTTTGCAGACCATGAATTAACTGGAAGTGCAATGTTTGTTGGCAAACGGGGTGACCATTTTGACTATGAGCCAAGTCAAACGGAAATGAGCTGCGTTCCCAGTGCAGCTGCTTTCAGCAGTGTGTACCCAGGGTGGGAATATTAGCCAGGAGCAGCCTCGGCTCCCTCTGAATAGTCTCTTTGAAGTCGTTTCATCGAATTGAATCATCAGCATGTGACGTCTAGACACGGCCACTTTATGTCACTCCTCTGGGGACATTTCTGAGCTGATAGCCGGAGATTGGGACATTCCTAACATATCCAGAAAACAAAGAAGGGAATTAGCTGCTGACAGCTCTGACTCGGAAGCTTGTATTTTGTTATTTCCTCGTGGGACATGGGCATCGCTGGTCGTGCCAGCATTTATTGCCCCATCCCTAGTTGCCCCCTTGAGAAGGTGGTGATGAGCTGCCTTATTGAACCGCTGCAATCCATACGCTGTGGGTTGACCCACAATGTCCTTGGGGAGGGAATTCAGGATTTTGACCCAGTGACACTGAAGGAATGACGGTATATTTCCAAGTCAGGATGGTGAGTGGCTTGGAGGGGAACTTGCTTGGGGGGGTGGTTGTTCCCATGTATCTGCTGCCCTTGTCCTTCTAGATGGGAGTGGTCGTGGGTTTGGAAGGTGCTGTCTGAGGACTTCTGCAGTGCATGCTAGGTGGATTGGCTGTGCTAAATTGCCCATAGTGTTCAGGGATGTGTAGGTTAGGGGGGTGGGTCTCAGTGGGATGATTTGAGGTTCGGTGTGGACTTGTTGGGCCGAAGGGCCTGTTTCCACACTGTAGGGATTCTATGATCTATGACTACCCAAGGCCCTACTATTAATTGTATAAACCCTATCCTTGGTTGTTGTACCAAAATGCAACACCTCGCATTTATCCAGATTGAACTCCATTTCAACTCTGCCCAGACCCACTCACAGTTGTACAGGGAGCTCGGCATGATCTTGAAGGGCCACAAGGCCTCCCCCTATTGCTGGAATACACACGTCTCTGCGATTCTAAGACTAACTTACTAAATCATGGACTTAGCTCCTTGACACTAATGGAGTGGAGCTAAGAGAGGGAGGGAGCTTATATCTTGCTGAGTCCAAATAAAGTGCAAACAGTGAGGCAATCATAACAGATATGAAAGGGGGGAAAGGACACAAAAAAAATCACATGTTTATGCAAACCTTCTCACATGTCTCAGGATACCTCAAGGTAGTTTGCATACAATGCATGACTTTGAAGTACAGTGAC
>NC_063372.1:10269987-10287205 GCF_021869965.1 Rhincodon typus
ATTTTCTGATGAAGTGTCTAGGCCCGAAACGTCAGCCTTCCTGCTCCTCTGATGCTGCTTGGCCTGCTGTGTTCATCCAGCTCTACACCTTGTTGTCTCAGATTTTCCAGCATCTGCAGTTCCTACTATCTCTGATACATTTACATGGTGAGTCCAGTTGAGTTTCTGGTCAATAGTAATCCCCAGGATGTGGATAGTGGGGGATTCAGTGATGGTAACACCATTGAATATCAAGGGGCAGTGGTTAGATTGTCTCTTATCAGAGATGGTCATAGCCTGGCATTTGTGTGACATGAATGTTACTTGCCAGTTGTCAGCCCAAGCCTGGATATTGTTCAGATCTTGTTGCATTTGAACATGGACTGCTTCAGTATCAGGGGAGAGTGGCATCTGCAATGGCGAGATTTGTACCCAAGTCCCCAGAACATTGTGGCTTAATACCCCAGTGACAATAGCACTGCACCCATCACCTCCCTCCGATGGAAGCCATTTTCTGATGGTCAAATTTTGGACCTGAATGGACAGCATGCTGACCCTCTGGTAAAGTAGCAAGCAGATGAATACCCAATTGCCATGGAAATTGGTTTGGGGCCAGGTTTTCAGACAACTGAATAGTTCGAAGACTGGCAAATGCCCATCCAAGGTTGCCAATGTCTGCTGGTATCTGCCAATGCCTGTCGGCATCAGATGGTGTCTGTCAGTGCTTGGACTCCTCTGGGTGAAGGGATTCTCGCATAGTCTGCATGTTGGACAGATCCTGAGAACATTAATACGGAGCATCGCTGAAAGCACCTACGTGGTTATTTTGAGCGTAGAAAATTTACGAGACAGAGGAGTCCATTCAGCCGATCGTGTCTGCGTCAGTTCAAAACTTGGGAGTAGGGGTGCTGAAGAATCGCTGAGATTGAAAGGTAAAAGGGCAACTTTGGGCAAGAAAATGACGGGAATAAAGGAGTGGCTGAGTGTGAGAACAGAATGGGTAGGAGTCAACCTGCCCTGACCATCATCAATCCTCCATGAGGCTACCTAATCTATTAATGCTCACAACAATCTGAAAACTAACATCTTTCCAGCCTCTTGGAATTTTACATGGCGGGGATGCATTTATAGCAGCTGGAGTTCTGTGGGAAGAAAGTTTTTTTAAAATATTCATTGCAGGTTAGGCTAGTATTGATTGCCCAACCACATTGCTGTGGGTCTGGAGTCACATGTAATCCAGACCAGGTAGGGATGGCAGTTTCCTTCCCCAAAGGACATTAGTGAACCAGATGAGTTTTTCCTGAAACTAGACTCTGAATTCCAGATTTTAAAAAAAAACAGCTGTGGCAGGATTTGATCCCAGGTCCCCCAGAACATTATACAGGGCTCTGGATTAACAGTCCAGTGATAATACCACCAGGCCATCACTACCCTGCTATGTGTGGAGGAGCCTGCAGATTTATTGCTGGATTCAACGCATGCTCACTGCCAACACATCATGCCATGCTAAATTGCCCATAGTGCCCAGGGATGTTTAGGTTCGGTGGGTTAGACTTGGGAAATGCAGGGGTAGGGGAGTGGGTCTGGGTGGAATGCTCTTCAGAGGGGCCGTTAGGACTTGTTGGGCCGAATGGCCTGTTTCCACACTGTAGGGGTTCTATGAATATGGTCATGGCAAATACTCATCACCGAATGCAATGGCTTCAAGTCTTTGCTCAGACAGAGAGAGCCACAAGCTAAACCATTTGCTGTACAAACCATTTGGTAGCGGGGAGAAGTCTGAAGGGCTGGTCTGCAGCAAATCGTTCCTGTACTTTTGTGGAACTGCTGGACGGGTTCTCCCTGTGTCACTGGGAGGCACTTGAATGGGAAACACCAACTTTCATGGAAGGAGGCGTTAATACTTGGGCTTTAAAATTAATCTTTGATCTGGCGGATGAGGGCTCAAATTTCATTCCTGAAAGATCTGGCTTTACTTTTCACATCCCAAGAGTCCCAGATGGGAGGAATTCACTCCTCCCTATCTCCCCAACCTTAATATTTCGAGAACTTTGATCAGATCGCCACTTCATTTCCTAAATCCCAGGGGATTACAGGTCGTGTAATCTTTCTTTGTAATTTAAACCTTGGAAGACTGGGTGTCGTTCTGGTCTCTTCTTCTGGTGTCAGTATCTCTTTCTGAAGCTGTGATGCCCAGAACTGCTCACAGTGTCTCTTAGATGTGGGGTCTAACCAGCTAAAGAATGAATTCGACCCTCTTAAATACTGCATCCCCCTCCCCACCTCACACATAAAGGCCAGCACTCTATTTGTCTTCCTGACTGCTTTCTGTATGTGTCACTGATATTTTAATCATGTACGTACATAGACTGACTCCCAAGTCTCTTTTTGATGCTTTGTACAGATCACCACTGGACTTCCTGTGGTTATAAAAGCAACCGTTTTGGTGATGACAGTGTGATCCTGACAGTGACATTGTGACTTGACAGAATTCAGGCGGTTTGTTGTAATGGGTTTGCTGTTTATGTTAGCTGACTGAATTATCCCAGAACAATGCTATGAAGACATCTGTTTTAATGCCTTATTTACAATACTCTAAAACATCTCAGAACTTACAGGATCTGTACACATGTGGTCACTGCTTGATGCCTGGTTTTTTTTAGTGAGAAGCCTCTCTCTTCAAGTAACTCTCTTAGACCTATACTCTGGAGTTTAGAAGGATGAGGGGAGATTTAATTGAGGTCCATAAGATTCTAAAGGGGATTGACAAAATAGATGTAGAGAGAATGTCTCCTTGTGTGGGACAATACAGAGCGAAAGGTCATAGTTTTAGGATAAGGGGTGGCAGAATTAAAACAGAGATGAGGAGAAATTACTTCTGTCAAAGGGTTGTGAACCTGTGGAATTCACTCCCCCTGGATTGTGGTGGATACTGGGACATTGAGTGAGGAGGAGATAGACAGATTTTTAATTAGTAACGGGTTGCAGGGTTATGGAGAGCAGGCAGGAAGGTGGAGTTGAGGCTGAGATGAGATCGTATTAAAGGGTGGAGCAGGTTCGAGGGGCAGAATGGCCTACTCCTGCTCCCAGTTCATACAATCTTGGGCCCAAAAGCTCTGTGACCATATTGTACCGCTTCCACAGTGTTTACTAGCTTGCTGTCAAAGTCTCTGCTTCATTCATTTACTTGTAAAGTGCCTGATCTTAAATTAATCTCGATTTCTGCTTGAAGAAAGGCGAGTTGCTCGAAATGCAGGAAACTAAAGGAGCTGACCTATTTGTGCTCATCGAAAAATCGATGCCTAAGTGGATCACACAGTCAACTATTGGTGAGGTGAGTGGTCTCATTTTTCTCACACTGGTTCCAAATGGTCTTGTCTGATGCACTAACCTGGCTCGTAACAGAGCTAGTAAATAAAGGTATCGCATTCCTGATGGAAAAAAATCTCCCATCATGAAGGTAACCATTTCAGAAACTGCAGAGGTCGAGGAGCGAGAGACAGAGGGGGGCAGTGGACTAGCCAAACGCATTTGGCCTACCTTGGGCTCAGAGCTAACCTAGTGCCTCCTTTCCTGAAGTGTCCCACATTATACACGGTTGGAGGTGTCATCCCAGGCTTAGACGTAGCACACTCGCCTCAGCTACGAAGGCTGTTCATTCAAGTCTTGCTTCAGAGTCTTAACCAATGCATCTGGACTGAGGGAATTCTGTGTTGTCAGGCACTGTCTTCCAAGCAATGTAAAACCTTACTGCCTAGGACGCTGCTATTTCAAAGAGGAAATTCACCATTCTGTCCCGACCAATATTTATCACTTCAACCAACATCACAAAAGCATGAACTGCAGTGTCACTGTCGCCTGTGGGAGCTTGCTCTATACAAATTGGCTGCTGTGTTCTCTGCATTGGGGTGGCAGGGTGGCAGGGTGGCAGGGTGGCAGGGTGGCTCAGTGGTTAGCGGTTAGCGGTTAGCAATGCTGCCTCATAGCACCAGGGACCCAGGTTCAATTCCACCTTGGGTGACTGTCTGTGTAGAGGTTGCATGTTCTGCCACCCCTCTGAAGAGCCTCCCACTGCTGTTTCCCATGGCCAATCCACTCTAACCTGCACATCTTTGGACTGTGGGAGGAAACCCACACAGACTTGGGGAGAATGTGTAAACTCCACACAGGCAGTTGCCTGAGGCTGGAACCAAACCCAAGACCCTGTGAGGCAACAGTGCTAACCACTGAGCTTCTGTGCTGCCCTATTCAATGGTGTAGCAGGGCTGAATGGCCTATTGTTGTTGCTGCTGCTAGCTTGTCTATTTGACATAGCAAGCCTCAATGATTTCCTCCTAGCAAGCTGATGGAGTTGGGGCTTGAGTGAAAAATGCATACCTGAGACTGATAGCCTTTAGTAAGGCAAGGGTATTAACAGGTGGGGATGGCCTGGAACTGAGATGAGAATTGAGGCAGAGATTCACCATGATCTAACTGGAAGGAGGAACGGGACAATGATGGTCTTCTAGTTTTACATGCCTTTGTAATGGCCTAAAATTCTGGCATCAGCCAAGTAATAGCACTTGGGTTAATTGCTGACAATCTGCACTCCAGCCAAAACCATTACATTACTCCTGTCACATACAATTGCAGGTCAAAGTGGTTCCATGAAGATTGAGGTGCTGCAACTCCCAAAGGCTTTCCTGCTTAGCAAACAAAGGCAATGATTTCATTCATCCTCCAGGAGATTCCCACCTTCAGAAATCAAATGTTTATTTACGAGGGAGCGTGTTTGAAGCTAATAAAATTTCTCCAGGCTGCAAATGAATTTGGTGGCAGGGTAAGTGGGCCATAAATTTACTCGGAAGGATTTCACCCCTTTTGTAAACGCGGCGATTATCAGGATGTAGGAGCAACATGGGAAGGACAGGAGGCCACTAGGCCCCTGGAGCCTATTTCTTCAGCATCTTCGTTCTAGCTCCAACACCCACCTGCACTCTGGTGTTTGCACCAAACATCTCACGAGCCAAGACCTGGCCATTTAAAAGCTTCTCTTCCTTATCCTTTCCTCCCCCTTCTTCAACCGTAAACACCATGTGAACCCCCGCCACAAACCCCACCTCCCCTATCCCCAGTCTCCTCAGTCATTCTCCCCCGGCTACATTTGCCATGAAGATAATTCCAATAAGTATCACTAGGACACCACTTTAGGAATTAAAATCCAGGTTCTGTGTTAAAACACAGCATTGCAGCCATTGTCTATTTAGACCATGCCACCAGAATGGGTTCCATATTATTCTGAGGTGAGTTACGAAATCAAGGTTGGCATGGATTCCCTTGGCTGAGTCCAGATGGTAAAATGCCAAGCATCAGCTTTACTGCAGCAGAACCCATTACTGGGAGTATTGTGTCCAGTTCTGGTCACCCTATTACAGGAAGGATGTGGAAGCTTTGGAGAGGGTGCGGAAGAGGTTTACCAGGATGCTGCCTGGATTAGAGGGTATGAACTAAAAGGAGAGGCTAGAAAAACTCGGGCTGTTTTCTCTGGAGCAGCGGAGGCCGAGGGGAGACCTGATAGAAGTCTATAAAATTATGAGAGGCATAGATAAGGTTGACAGTCGGAATCTTTTTCCCCAGGTTTGAAATGTCTAATACTAGGGGACTGCATTTAAGGTGAGAGGGAGTAAGTTCAAAGGAGATGTGAGGGGCAAGTTTTTTTACACAGGGAGTGGTAGGGGTGTGGAACACGCTGCCAGGGGTGGGTGGTGGAGGCAGATACGATAGGGGCATTTAAGAGGCTTTTAGATAAGCGCAAGGAATGGAGGGATATAGGCCAAGGGCAGGCAGAAGGGATTAGTTTAATATAGGCATCTTGTTCGGCTCAACATCAAGGGCCGAAGGGCCTGTTCCTGTGCTGTACAGTTCTATGTTCCATGGGAAAGCTATGACTGACATGCCAAACACCCAGGTCTGTGTGTGTTCTCTAAATATTTGCCCATTACTGTTCTGCCGACTCATCGTCTTTTCTCTGAGGTACAAATCCACGAGCCGTGACAATATGAGTCAGCTCTGCCCGTGTTATTGTCAGGGAACTCTGAGATTGCCAGTCAGTGCAAAAGTGAGATGGGGAATGACAGAATCAGCCATTGTGGGCGGGGGGGGTCTTGTTAATCCACATTGAAGCCGCACAATGGTCGTTGAATCTGTTTCCGTGGAAACGGTTCCTCAGCAATACAAGAATCCAAAGAGGGGAACATTCCTGCGTGTGCAATCGGACTCACCATATGTTTAAGATGGCAATTGAAGTCGTGTTGGGTTTGAGCAGACTCTGTAGAGTGATTGACTTCCGTGGACACAAACCTAACTTGTTCTGCCCCCGACCATAACTTCTGAGCAAGCAGCATTTTCAGACAAGAGTCTGGTGCATGCTCTTTTCATAAATTTGTTCATGGGATGTGGGAATCACTGGCCATTTATTGCCCAAAGGGGTAGTTAAGAGTCAACCACATTTCTGTGGGTCTGGAGTCACAAGTAGGCCAGACCAGGTAAAAGATATTCCTGAACAGACTCTTAATTCCAGATTTTTATTGGATCCAAATTTCATGATTTGCCATGGTGGGATTCAATCCCAGGTCCCCAGAACATGACCTCATAGAATGCCGACAGTGCAGAAAAAGGCCATTCAGTCAATTGAGTCTGCACCGACCCTTCAAAGAGCATCCCACCCACCCTAAGTCCCTATTTAACATGGCCAATCCACCCTAACCTGCACATCCCTGGGCACTACGGGACAATTTCCCACAGCCAATCCACCCTAATCTGCGCATCCCTGGGCACTATGGGACAATTTCCCACGGCCAATCCACCCTAACCTGCGCATCCCTGGGCACTACGGGACAATTTCCCACGGCCAATCCACCCTAACCCGCGCATCCCTGGGCACTACGGGACAATTTCCCACGACCAATCCACCCTAACCTGCACATCTTTGGACTGTAGGAGGAAACCCACACAGACACAGAGAGAATGTGCAAACTCCACGCAGACAGTCGTCCGAGGGTGGAATTGAACTTGGGTCCCTGGTGCTGTGAGGCAGCAGTGCTAACTACTGAGCCACCCTCAGCTAAGAATGTTGTCCAACTCTTGGGAGTTGCAATAAACTGTTTTATTTATACACTATTATGCAGTAACCACTCCCTGTATTATACCCTATGTCATAGCTCTCTAGTAAAGGCTATTCCATCTCTCTTCTTAGAGTCTGAACAACATGTGGCTGTAAATGTCAGAGAGACAGCACTATAGGCACTATCATATTCACATAGCTTTAAGGTTTTGGAATAGATCTGTAGCTCGGGTTGTGGGTGTTGAGGTTGGTTGGCTCGCCGAGCTGGTTTGTTGTTCTGCAGACGTTTCGTTACCGTACTTGGTAACATCCTCAGTGCAGCCTCTGATGAAGCGTCGGTGTGTTTTCCCACCTGGTTTTTAAACTCTGGGGTCCGTTGCGATGGATTGCCTCACTTCCGGGTTTCCTCCGTAGTGGAATGTATATGGGGTCGAGTTCAATGTGTTTATTAATAGCCTGCTTCGTGGAGTGCCATGCTTCCAGGAATTCTCGTGCTTGTCTCTGCCTAGCCTGTCCCAGGATCTTGGTGTTGTCCCAGTTGAAGTCGTGGACAAGGAGAAACACCACTTTGACTGGAACAACACCAAGATCCTGGGACAACACCAAGATCCTGGGACAGGCTAGGCAGAGACAAGCACGAGAATTCCTAGAAGCATGGCACTCCACGAAGCAGGCTATTAATAAACACATTGAACTCGACCCCATATACATTCCACTACGGAGGAAACCCGGAAGTGAGGCAATCCATCGCAACGGACCCCAGAGTTTAAAAACCAGCCGGGAAAACACACCGACGCTTCATCAGAGGCTGCACTGAGGATGTTACCAAGCACGGTAACGAAACGTCTGCAGAACAACAAACCAGCTCGGCGAGCCAACCAACCTCATTACATAGCTTCTCAATAGAGAACAGCTTGAGTCCTACCAGAGTAGCCACCTGTGCTTTCTGACCTGCCTGAGATCCTGAGCTTCACCAACAGAAACACTGGAGTACAAAGACAGGCAAGTGACACCACACTTTTATAAAGCTTCAGCTATAGGCCTCAGCTGGAATATGGCATCCAGTTCTGGCCAGCACACTTAAGGAAGGGCGTGAGGGTCTTCGAGACGGTGCACGGGAGATTTACGAAGGACGAGGAATTGTAATGACAAGGTGAAGGCTGAAAAAACTCTTTGAAACAAAGGAGGTCAAGGGGAGCATCTGATCACTGTGTACTATGGCAGGTTGAGATCAGGTAGACAACGAGAAGCGGCTCTCATTAACTGATGGTGCAAGCGCTAAGGGACACAGATGTGAAGGTTTGGGTGAGAGTGAAGGTCAGATGGTGGCGAGGAACAGTGATTTTTCTGTGTCGTTGTGCTACGAGGGTGGCTGAAGGGGAGGTGATGAACGATTTTGAAAAGAAATTGGATGGGTACCGGAGAGAAACAGACTTGTCGGGGATTTGGATAGAGTGGGGTAATGGGGCTGACTGGATTGCTCTACAGAGGGTCATCATAGGCTAGATGGTTATATCATAGGCTCAGTGGTTAGCACTGCTGCCTCACAGCGCCAGGGACCCGGGTTTGATTCCACCCTCAGGCGACTGTCTGTGTGGAGTTTGCACATTCTCCCCATGTCTGCGTGGGTTTCCTCCGGGTGCTCCGGTTTCCTCCCACAGTCCAAAGATGTGCAGGCTAGGTGGATTGGACATGCTAAATTGCCTGTAGTGTTCAGGGATGTGTAGATTAGGTGGGTTATAGTAGGGTGGGTCTGGGTGGGATGCTTTGAGGTTTGGTGTGGACTGGTTGGGCCGAAGGGCCTGTTTCTACACTGTACGGATTCTATGATTCTATGATGGGCTGAACGGTCTCCGTCTGTGCCGTACTGACCCTATGCCTCCTGCTATCAACCCATTCACGTGTTTCAAAGTTCCCCTGGCTTTGCAGAACTATGACTTGGCAAACAGAAGCCAGAATGAAGAAGCAGTTTTTGGGGTCAGACCCTGACTCTCGGCAGTGAGGTTTCATTGCAGCAGACTTCTGAGAAATTTCGATTCCCTTTTCTGAAATCTGGAAATGAAATGCCGGCTTCAACACAGTAGCGAACAATGAATAATTGAAAAGAGCCAACGTCATTTAGGGAAGGAAACCTGTCAGCCTGCCCAGGTTGGGAACTACAAATGACTCCAGTCCAATGTGACAATTCTTAACTGCCCTCTAAGGTCACTTGGCAAGCCAGTCAGTTTGCATCAAAACCATCACAGGAGCAAAAGAATAAAAGCTTGATCACAGCCCAATATTGATTTATGACAGGACACTCCAGCCCACTCAAAGTCCTCCTCACCTACACTTGGAGATCGGTGCCAATGTAATCAGTTGTTGCACAGACTAGACTCATTGGCAAACATCTGGCCAGTAACTCCCCTCCTGACTCCCCAAAGCCTGTCCACCATCTACAAGGCACAAGTCAGGAGTGTGATGGAATACTCCCCACTTGCCTGGTTGGGTGCAGCTCCAACAACACTCAAAAAGTTCGACACCATCCAGGATAAAGCAGCCCGCTTGATTGGCCCCACATCCACAAGCATCCACTCCCTCCACCACCGATGCTCAGTAGCAGCAGTGTGTACCATCTACAAGATGCACTGCAGAGATTCACCAAAGATCCTCAGGCAGCACCTTCCAAACCCACACCCACTACGAACATATGAATATACCAACAAGGAACAAGAATAGGCCACTCGGCCCTTCGAGCCTGTTCCGCCATTCAATAAGATCATGCCTGATCTGATTTTAATCTCAACTCTACACTCCTTTATGAGTATGGTGACCAGTGCTGTACACAGTACCCCAGATGTGGTCTTATCAATGTCCTATACAGATGAAGCGTAACCTCCCTACTCTTGCATTCAAATCCCCTCACAATACAACATAATGTTCTATTAGCCTTCATATACCCAGGAAGAACAAGGACAGCAGATACATGGGAACACCACCCCCCTGCAAGTTCCCCTCCAAGCCACTCACCATCCTGATTTGGAAATATATCGCTGTTCCTTCACTGTCGCTGGTTTGAAATCCTGGAATTCCGTCTCTAAGGGTATTGTGGGATGAGCAACACCCACTTCCCTGAGAAGGGATTTAATAACTTTTGTAAAACGCAGTAACTGACTCAATTGCCATTCATTGATTACCCAATACATTGCACAAGGGGCTTGTGAAGACTTGCAGAGCCAGGTGACTGGGGAAGTAATATTAGGTAATATAATCACTTGTTGTACCAGAAAGCTCATATGCTTCTGCTAACACTTCAGCTCTGCTATACCGTGAAGTTCCCGAATGGAACAAGTTGCCAAATATGGCTTAGCTGTGCAAAATGAAAGGAAGGCCATTGAATCATGCATTAATTCTGTGGGCACACACTTAAGTGCATGAAGCCTCAGTGTCTGAGGGGCTGATTCCCAGCAGAGCTCCCGATCAACCCGAAACACCTTTTCCTTCATTTAGCCAGGGCAGCAACCATGTGAGGCCATTCAACCTATCAGATCCATGTTGGGTTTCCGTGCAGCAATCCAGTCAGACCAATTCCCCATTCTATCCATGCAGCTCTATTTCCCTCAAGGGGTGTCCCCAATTTCTGTTTGAAATTGTTCAGCATGTCCACTTAATCCACCCTCGTAGGCAGCAAGTTCCGGGTCATTGCGAACTCACAGTTAAATAGTTAGTACTCACATTCCCCCTCTGCACCTCTTGCCCAAAACCTTCAGTCTATGTCCCTGAATTCTTGTACCATCAGCTCAGGGGAACAGTTTCTCTTTTGCCTTCTGTATCTAAACTTGTTGGGGTGGCATGGTGGCACAGTGGTTAGCACTGATGCCTCACAGCGCCAGGGACCTGGGTTTGATTCCACCCTCGGGTGACTGTCTGTGTGGAGTTTGCACATTCTTCTTGTGTCTGTGTGGGTTTCCTCCAGGTGCTCCGGTTTCCTCCCTCAGTCCAAAGATGTGCAGGTTAGGGTGGATTGGCCATGCTAAATTGCCTGTAGTGTCCAGGGATGTGTAGTATAGGGGGATGGGTCTGGGTGGGATGTTCTGAGGGTCAGTGCAGACTTGTTGGGTTGAAGGGCCTGTTTGCACACTGTAGGGAATCTATGATCTCTTATCACAAACCCGTCACCTCAATTGTAAGCACCTTTGTTCAATCTCCCCTCGATGTTCTCGACTAGAGAACAGTCCCAGCTTCTCCAACTCAACCTTTGAGCTAAACAGGATTCCAACAGCCAGGCATGGTGGTCTGCTCATGCAGGGTCTTCAGCATCATGGTGGGTCCAACCCAAGATTCAGCAGCTTTGTTGTTGCCTTTCTGCAATAGGGGAGAATGTGGGCCTTGTCTCTTCCTCAACCTTGGGAACCCAAGAGCCATGAATTGAACAAAGACAGAGTTGGTCCTCATTTTCGTTCGATTATATGATTTGTTATTAATATGGGTGCCGGAGTCTGGCGACTTAAACACTTCGCACTGTCATTTTTTGTAAAACTACAAGTGAGAATAAATTACTATTCTATTCTATTGCAAATGAGGACAGAGGGAGGGTGAGAATGGAGAGGGAATCCCAAAGCTGAGGCCTAGGCAACTGAAGACCGCGAATGATGGAATGATTCAAACCACCGGTACTCAGGAAGGCAGAATTCATGGAGCACAGAGATCTCAGAGGGTTGTAGAGGAGGTCACAGAGATAGTGAGTGAGCAGCAAGACAATGGAGGGATTTGGGAACAAGGAGGAGAATTTTAAAACCAACATGTTGTTTAACAGGGAGCTAATGAGCACAGGGGTGAGAGGTGACTCAAGACTTGCTGACAGTTTGGACATGAGCAGCAGAGGTTTGGAATGACCATGGTCAGTGAGACTGTGTCACTCCTGGTCACTAACCAAGTGGATAGCAATGAGCATGGCTTTGAAGTTGGCTGCAGTACCTCCTAGCTTCACTAGGAGGCAATCACGTAGTTGTATTATCATTGGGCTGTTAACTTAGGCACCCAGGTCATGATCTGGGGACCTGAGTTCAAATCCTGCCACAGCAGATTGTGGATTTTGAATTCAATAAAAATCTAGAATTGAGAGTCTAACAATGATTATGAAATTGCCGTTGATTGTTGGGGGAAAACGATACGACATGACTGTTGCAGGCCAGATCGCAAACAATTATATGACAGAATACAGGAAAGAAATAGAGTGCTTGGTGCTGTGGTATAAAGATCACAATCTCTCCCTCAATGTCAGCAAAACTAAAGAACTGATCATTAACTTCAGGGAGCAAGGTGCGGGACATGCCCCAAGCTCCGTCAATGGAACTGAGATGGAGATGGTCGAGAGCGTCAAGTGCTGATCACCAAAAATCTGTCCTGGTCCACGCACGTTGATGCAACGGTCAAGAAAGCACAACAACGCCCCTCCTTCCTCAGGAAGCTAAGGAAATTCGCCATGTCCATAAGGACTCTCACCAATTTTTATAGATGCACCATAGAAAGCATTCTATCTGGATGCATCATGGCTTGGTACAACAACTGCTCTGCCCAGGACCGTAAGAAACTACAGAGAGTTGTGAACACAGCCCAGACCATCACACAAGCCAACCTTCCATCCACTGACTCCATCTATACTTCTCACTGCCTCAGAAAGGTAGTCAACATCATGAAACACCCCTCCCACCCCGGTTTTAGTCTCTTCCAATCTCTTCCGTCAGGCAGAAGATACAAAAGCTTAAACACACACACTAACAAATTCAAGAATAGCTTCTTCCCTGCTGTTATTAGATTGCTGAATGGACCTCTCAAATTTCAAATTTAATGTTGATCTCGGTCTCTGTAGCCGTAACATTGTATTCCTTGCTCTGTTCTATTACCCTAAAGCACTTTGTATGGTATGATCTACCTGTACTACACGCAAAACAAAACTTTTCACTGTACCTGGGTACATGTGACAATAATAAATCAAATCAAAAAACATCCCAGGATGCTTCACGGGACTGACATTGAACCACAAGGAGATAAAATCGGTGACCAACAGCTGGGCCAAAATGATAGGTTTTAAAGGAGGGAGATAGGCAGAGAGACAGATTGCTTTAGGGGGACAATGACAGATTTTAAGGCTGAGCCAGCTGTAAGGATTAAAGTTGGAGATGTGTGGCTGGTCACAGAGCACAGAGTTTGTCTCCTCAAGTGAAGCTAGCACTTGCTGACCAGATTAATTGAGGGAGATGTTTGTAGGTTATCCATTTTGGACCAAGAAAGGAGAAAATAAGGTACTTCTAGATGGAGTTAAATGCAGTGGATGTCCAAAGAGACTTGTAAGTTTGGGTACATAGATCTTTAAAATGTCACAAACGACTGCAGGAAATAATCAAGAAAGCTATGGGAATGTTGGCCTTTATATCGAGAGGACTGGAGTATAAGGATGCAGAGGTTATGCTGCAGTTATACAAGACCCTGGTTAGATCCCGCCTGTACTGAGAGCAGATCTGGGCACCACATCATAGGAAAGATATTTTAGCCTTGGAGGAAGTACAACATAGAATGATACCTAGACTTCAGGGGTGAAGGTATGAGGAGAGATTATACACAATAGGTCTGTTTTCTCCAGAGATTAGAAAGTTAATAAGTAATCTGATTGAAGTCTTCAAGATATTAACAGGAAAAGGTAGGGTAAATAAAGATAAACAATTTCCATTGGTCGGGGATGCTAGACCAGTGACATAGTCAGAGAATTAGGGCCAGACCGATCAGGAGAGATGTTAGGAAGCAGTTCTCCACACAGGCGGAACTCTCATCCACAGATGGCAGTGGATCAGTTGTTAATTTTAAATGTGAGATAGATACATTTTTGTTAAGCAAAAGGTGTCAAAGGATATGGGCCAAAGTATGTGGAGTTAGGCTACAGATCAGCCATGATCTCATTGAATGGCCGAACAGGCTCGAGGGGCTGAATGGCCTACTCCTGCTCCTATGGTTCCTCTGTATGAGAGCATCCAGACTGTGGTGAGCCAATGCTATCCCCAGTCACAGGAAGAAGGAGAAGGTGATGGGACTAGCCTAAGACAGAGCTGACAACTCTTTTGCACCAGTCAGCTCCATCTGGTTGACCTTGCACTGGATTGTGCGATGATAACATGAGATCCCAGGACATAGCTGGGTTTTCCCTGAGCACATTGATACCCAGTTGAACCCAAAAGGCCCGTTTCTCCTGCAATGCCACATTTGAGAGACGTCTGCAGGGAACCACAAGAGGTGCTTTCATGCGAGCCTCAGGACAGGTATCTGCGTCATTGCTTTCTCAGCACAACCAGCCACGCGAGGATGCTCCATGGCATGGTTCTTCCTGTATTTTCCTCTGTCTGAAACCGAAGGGGAAGCAGTGTGTAGCAGATAGGGATAGGCTCACAGCCAGAGCGGGAATGGACGTCGAGCAAGTCTGTCGGGGGATGGGTCTGGCTCGTGATCCAAAAACCCAGCCCAATGCTCTGGGGATGTGGCATTGAATCCCACCAAGGCAGCTGGTGGACTTTACATTCAATTAAAACTCGGTCAATCCAGGGTATGGAGGGACTGTCTTATGAGGAGAGGTAGATTCGACTGGGCCTGTACTCGTTGGAGTTGAGAAGAATGAGATGCGGCCTTATTGAAACATACAAGATTCTTACGGGGATTTAATAGGGGAGATGTGGAAAGGTTGTTTCTCCTTGTGGGAGAGTCTAGGACCAGACGGCATCATCTCAAAATAAAGGGTCGCACATTTAAGACAGAGATGAGGAGGAATTTCTTCTCTCAGAGGGGAGTGAATCTGTGGAATTCTTTACCACAGAGGGCTGTCGAGGCTGGGTCATTAAGTATATTCAAGGCTGAGATAGACAGAGTTTTAATCAGGAAGGGAATCAAGGGTTATGAGGAAAAGGCAGGAAAGTGGAGTTGAAGATAACATCATTGAATGGCAGAGCAGGTCTGATGGGCTGAATGGCCTATTTCTGCTCCTACGTCTTATGGTATTAATAAATGTGGAATATAAACTAGTCTCAGTGACGGTGACCGTGCTGATTATCATTGATTGTCAGGGGAAAACCCCAGACAACAAGGTGCAGGGCTGGATGAACCCATCTGGTTCACTCATGCCCTTTAGGGAAGGAAACGGTCACCCTGACCCGGTCTGGCCTACATGTGACTCCAGACCCACAGCCTTGGACTTGAGTCTTAACTGCCCTCTGAAATGGCCAAGCTCAGTTCATGGGCAATCGAAGACGAACAGCGAATGCCAGCAAGTGTCTGAATACAGGTTCCATGTCACCACCAGTACCAAGGTCCGAGAGAGCACCGGCACCCAGAGAACAATGGCAACTTGCATTGATGTAGCGCCGTTTATTATGATGCAGCTTGACCAGCAGCAGCGGACAGAGAGCTTTAGGGAGGCGATACAAGAGTTTTAGGACATGTCGATAGTTCCATTTAGTGTGACTGATGGCCCACACTTCAATGTCATAACATGGAACAGTTCAGAGACTGCCTGGAAACACACTCAGTTCAAACATTTCCTCCATGTAGCATCAACTCTTCGATACAAAATGACGCTTCGCAGTGCAGTCCCTGTTGACTATAGCACTCTGTTACATTAGCTCGCTGTAAGAGAAAGACTCAAATTGTTGTTTGAGCTAAAACCGTGCTTGGAGTGATGGCTTCTTTCAGTCCTTGTTCGAAACAGAGAGGAGGAGGATTTTTTTTTCTTCTTCGCTCAGATGGAGGTGAATCTTTGTGGAATTCTCTGCCCTGAAGGGAAGTGGGTGTTTAGCCATTGCCTACGGGAGGAAGTTGCTTAGCCAATTCGTTTGCGATAAAGAGTGGGACGCCAATAGCATGGGTTTAATTCCCGCATTAGCTGAGGTTAGCATGTAGGACTTCCCATCCTTCCCAACCTCTCCGGAGGTGCAGTGACCCTCAGGTTAAACCCATTGCCAGTCATCTCGCTCTCTCTCTCTCTCTCACGAGAGTGTGGGACAAAAAAAAACCTTATCTTTAAGATAGAGAATTCTGGAGATTAAATATAAAGGGAGACAGGGATAACACAGGATAATGGCTTTGAGGTGGAAGATTAGCCATGATCTAGAATGAATGTGTGCCCAGCCTTTGCTACCAAGCTCCAGCATGTGTGTGGACTGTACCAGGTGGCGCTGAATGGGTTAACATGCCTGCCGCTGCCAGTAAACACTCAGCGCCATTTGATGTACCAGTTTTAATTTCATTATCTTCCAGCCTTTCCAGTTCATTACTGCCTAATTGAACGCTGCTCGGGATAAACAGATTAAAAGCAAATTGTAATTGTTAGCACAATATCTAATTATCAATTGAGAGCAATACGCCTCTCTGTATAACCACGCAAAGTGGGGCTGATTATGTCATTTAAACTGCTGTTAACATCTCCTTTCAGGATTAGAGCGCACGAAGAGTGGTGTAGGCCCGACTGGCAGTTTGCTGTTTCCATGGTAACGTGGCTCTGGTTGCGAACAGCAAACCGCTTTGAAGATTAATGGGGCGGGCTGTACACCATTTGACTTCTTTCAGGAACAAAGCTCAATTCTGCCTCTTCCCCCAGCCACAGAGAGACATGGGGCTCAAAGTCAAGTGGCTTGGCCTTTGAGATCTCTCGAGAAATGCAGCAATTTCTAGCACCAGCAGTCACCTGGACCCAAGAACGGAGGCTCGACTCGTTTTCCTTTTGTGATCCAGGATGCTTCATCGCCGCACCACATTAAACATTCATCCCCGCTCTCTTGTCTGCTTATTCCTCGCTGTTCGATGACAATTTATTGTGCAATCTAATCAAAACACCACACCCCTCCCCCATGTTTCCTTCTCTCATAGAATCTCCTGTTGGCACGAATACATTTAGAAATGTAGGCTCACGTGAGTCAGTACCACAAAACTTGCATTCCCCCCTCTCCACTGCCCGCTGTACCCCCATATCAAGGCTCTGTGCCTGCTGCCAGCCAACCCCTTCTCCCTCCACATGCTCCAGGACCTTCCAAAGGCTCTCACCCACCCCTATCCCTCAATCCTCCACTGCAATGTGGTTCTCTCTCTCCCTTTTCCGTTGTGCTATCATTCTGCATCGCC
>NC_063372.1:10287705-10289371 GCF_021869965.1 Rhincodon typus
CCCTAGTCCACGGATTTGACGTCAAATTTCGACGTAAAAGGTGGGGGCAGGGCCAGATCTTTATATTTTTGAAAAACTACGCCAAAAGTCCACCTCCCTGGAGAGGCGAGAAGCAAATCAGTTAAAACAACAGTCTCCCACCTGAATGGGAGAGCAGTCTGCAAACACAACGCTTGTAGATACGGTTACCCTCCTGCAGCCCCAATTATTGTCTGCAGTCACAGCAAAGGGATGGAGGGTAGTGATCAAGCCTGGACTTAACAGACACAGCCGTGGAGGAGCACAGCCATAGGAGGCAGGGGTTGGGGGCAAACTCGATTTTACTTTGATTTATAGACTCAGAGGCATACAGCACCGAAACAGACCCTTCCATCCAACTAGTCCATGCCAACCATACTCCTACACGAAACTAGTGCAATTGGCCTAAGATGAGTTGAATGATTTGCCAAGGGTCCGTTTGTGAAATAAGTTCTTACGTGGGCTCATTTCATCAGATGAGTGCAACTAATGTCATTCTTTTTGCTGAGAGTCGCTGCATTTGTTGCGCTTTCCAAATTGGAACTGAGTGGCCATATCATCAGAACTTAATTTGGAGCTTGTAAGAGGAGACAGTTAAAAGTCAACCACAGGGCTTTGGATCTGGAGTCATATGTAGGCCAGACCTGGGAGTGGACAGCAGATTTTTTTCTCTAAAGGACATTAGTGAGCCATGGTTAGATAGTCAGAAGTCACACGATACCAGGTTATAGTCCAACAGGTTTATGTGAAATCACAAGCTTTTGGAGTGCTGCTCCTTCATCAGGTGAAGTCCACTGGATCTCCACATCAGGGTTAAATAGTCTTTTGATTCCAAATTTATTTTAATGATTTCAAAATTCACTATCTGCCATGGTGAGATTTGAATGCATGTCCCCAGAACATTAACACAGGGTCCTGGATTACTCGGCCAACTATATTATCATGACTTCACCTAGCCCCGTCCTTCGTACCAACGCTTGACACGTTGCAGGATTCCTACATCCAGCCCACAAAGGTTAGATATCTCTGAGCAGGACCTTTCATTCAGGACCTCAGTATGAACCTCAGTACCTCAGCAAATGGCTCTCATTAGCCATCCGGGACTGGTAAGCACCAGTTTGCTGAATGAAGAAGGGAGTTGATCAACGAGTCCTGGATTTTAGAAAATGGTGTTCTTTTTAAAGCCACTCTTTCCATTAATTAGAGCTGTCACTGTAAAATAAAGAGTTTTCAATTACAATGCAATAAACGTGATCAAGAGGCAACACAAATCATGGCCCCTGGACTGAGGAATACAAACAGCCAGGCCTGAAATAATTATTTTGCATCCATTTCAGCCTGGATGTGCTAATGTATCCTAACAATGCTTCCATAAGTACTTTTTTAGGACTGTGAAGCACTTTAGCTGCCGCAGTCGGGGTGTGTGTTAGAAATGGCGGCGGAGTAAGGACGCTCTAACTGGAGCTCCTCCACTCCTTCTGTGTTTTCTCATTTCCTTTTCTTTTTTCTCTTTTTTTCCCCCTTTTTGGTGTTTTCCCCTTCTTGGTGTTCACCTCCCCAGGGCAACTCTCAGCAGCTCATGGCGGATCTTAGCCTGGTCTCTCAGCGGCTCATGGCAGGTCCCGGCCTGGTCTCTCGGCAGCTCTCA
>NC_063372.1:10289471-10294323 GCF_021869965.1 Rhincodon typus
TCTTGGTGGGTCCCAGCCTGGTCTCTTGGTGCCTCATGGCGGTGTCTCGGCCTGGTCTCTCGGTGGCTCAAGGTGGTGTCTCGGCCTGGTCTCTTGGTGGCTCAAGGTGGTGTCTCAGCCTGGTCTCTTGGTGGCTCAAGGTGGTGTCTCGGCCTGGTCTCTCGGTGCCTCATGGTGGTGTCTCGGCCTGGTCTCTCGGTGCCTCATGGTGGTGTCTCGGCCTGGTCTCTCGGTGTCTTGGCCTGGTCTCTCGGTGGCTCATGGTGGTGTCTCGGCCTGGTCTCTCGGCGGCTCATGGTGGTGTCTTGGCCTGGTCTCTTGATGGCTCACGGCGGGTCCCGGCGTGGTGTCTCGGCTCGGCGTGTAAGTGGATCCTGCCTGGGTATGTTCCCGAGGCACCAGGGGAGATCGGGGAGGGGACAGATCCAGCAGCAGCGACAGTAGCTGAGGGAGCAGCATCAAGACCAAACAGCTAAGGTCTCCCCAGAGAGTGAGATAAGCACTTTCGAACTTTTAACTTATTCCTCTATTTTCTTAAACTACGAAAGACTTTAATATAAGCTATTACCTATTTATTTTTCTACTATTCTATGAAGTAATGCTTAACTTTTTGACTTTCATTTCTCTTACTACTTTGTACCTAAGTGTTTTTTTTGCACCTGTGTAGCTTGGTACCTAAGATGGTGCCGCATGTGGTGACATTATACACTTTTCACTGTACTCCTGTACTTCTGTACTTGAGTACACGTGACAATAAAATCTAAAATCTAAATCAGAGAGGGTGCAAGGTGCTCTGTAAATGGGCTCAACAACGTGCTTGTATGGCACAGTGGCGATGTTCCTACCTCTGAGCTCGGAGACCCGAGTTTAACTCTACCTGTTCCAGAGGTCTGTAATAACATATCTGAACAGGTTGCTCAGTAAACATCTACAAATCCTGATCAGCATTTTCATCTGTGGGGTGTAGATGTCACTGGCAAGACTCATATTG
Organism: Rhincodon typus; assembly: GCF_021869965.1. Lineage (NCBI taxonomy): Eukaryota > Metazoa > Chordata > Chondrichthyes > Orectolobiformes > Rhincodontidae > Rhincodon > Rhincodon typus. The sequence goes on from NC_063372.1 coordinate 10,290,463, forward strand.
GTTACTTGTCCCTCAGAGCCTTGGAATTGAGTGGCTCACTTGGCCATTTCAGAGGGCAGTTAAGAATCCTCCACATTGGTTGTGGGTCTGGAGTCACATACAGGCCAGACCAGGTAAGAACTACTAACTTCCTTCCCTAAAGCATGTTAGTGAACCAGAGATTGGTTGATTTATTGTCACGTGTACCGAAATACAGTGAGAAGTTTTGTTTCCGCGCGGTACAGGCAGATCATAGTAAGCCATGGATATACAGATCAAAAAGACTTAGACAGAGGCATACAGGTTACATTGCACAGGGTGTGCGCTAGGAGAGATCAACGTTAGCAAGATTAGCATTATTTGAGACTACAGGGTCTATTCAACAGCCTGATAACAGCCAGGAAGAAGCTGTTCCTGAACCTGCTGGTGCGTGTGTTCAGGCTTCTGTACCTTCTGCCTGATGGAAGCGGTTGTAGGAGATCATTACCAGGGTGGATGGGTCGTTGATGATGTTGGCCGCCTTTCCCCAGCAGCGAGCCATGTAAATAGAGTCCATGGATGGAAGATTGGTTTCCGTGATGGTCTGGGCTGTGCACACAACCTTCTGTAGTTTCTTACGGTCCTGGGCAGAGCAGTTGCCATACCAGGTCATGTTGCACCCGGACAGTATGCTTTCAATGGTGCACCTGTAGAAGTTGGTGAGGGATCTTATGGATAGGCCAAATTTCCTGAGCTGCCTGAGGAAGAAGAGACATTGTTGTGCCTTCTTGACTGTCGCATCTACGTGGGAAGTCCACAACAGGTCGTCATTTATCGTCACCCTAAGGAACATGATGCTCTGAATCCTCCCAAACTCAGTTCCGTTGATGTAGATGGGGGTGGTGTTTTATTCCTTTCTTTCTGAAGTCAATGATTAGTTCTTTAGTTTTGCCAAGAGAGAGAGGTTTTCCTGATAATTGTATGGTTACCATCACTGTAAGTAGTTTTCATTTGAAGCCACGCCTCCAGAGCATTAGCTGGGATTTCTGGATTGCCCATCCAGTGACAGTGCCAATGGACATGGGCATGGGGCAGGGGGCGGGGAGATTCACTGTCCTAGTTCTAATGGCTTGACCAACCAGTGTCTGCCAGATGAATGGTATTAAAATTGTGATCACTGCACAAGCTTTGAACTTTATTCCAAGCCAGGTGATGTATAAAACAAGGAAGTTTTCAAGATGTGTAGCTCGGGTTGTGGATGAGGTTGTCGGCTTGCTCGCTGAGCCGGTGTGTTTGGTTGCAGACGTTTTGTCACCGTGCTGGGTAACATCATCAGTGCGCCTCCCGTGAAACATTGGTGTTCTGTCCCACTTGTTAGTTATATGCCTCGGTTTGCTGGGGTGGTTGGCATTACTTCCGGTTCTGTTTTTCAGATACCAACCACCCCATCAAACCGAGGCATATAAATAACAAGCAGGACAGAACACCGATGCTTCACCAGAGGCGCACTGAAGATATTACCTAGCAGGACGACGAAACGTCCCCAATCAAATACACCAGCTCAGCGAGCAAGTCTACAACCTCATAAAATGAGGAAATTACATATTTAGAGTACCATGTAGAGTTTTGGTCTCCTGATTCAAGGATGGATGTATTTGCATTGGAGGCAGTTTAGAGAATGTTCACTCAGCTGGTTCTTGTGACGATGTGGTTTGTTGTAAGAGAGAAGGTTAGGCACATTTGTCCCATACTCATTGGAGTTTAGCAGAATGAGAAGTGATCTTGTTGAAACATGAAGAATTCTGAGGGGGGTCCTGACGTAGCGGACGTTTCCTGTCTTGGAGAAGTCTAAAACTAAGAGAAACAGTTTCCAAATAAGAGGCCTCCCATTTAAGACAAAGATGAGGAGACATTTCTTATCTCAGAAGGCCATCAGTCTTTGGGACTGGGAGGGTGGGAATTATGACACAGCACGGCTTTAGTTCTGCTGGACTCTTCCTGGATCTGGAAGGAAAGCAAAAAGGGAACTAGCTCCCACTGTTTCATTCTGACATTTGCTAACAGGAACCTGACCTTACAGGCGAAAAGCTTCAGAATCATGAAGATGCTGTCATAAGTCGATTTATATTGTACATTTAACAAGGCCCTGGAGATATTTTATCAGCTCCATTAATAATCTGTTTGGATTAGCTTTTGATCTGAAAGTTACAGGCTTTCGTTTTGGGGAATGGAAAGATGTCCGGCTGTATAATAGAACAATTTCTGTCATAGTTACAGTTCAGTTGGTGGGCCTGCTTAGCCTGAGCAATTAACCTGGAGCCACAAAGATTTGGAGAACAGAACGAGGTCTTTTGGCTCTTTGCTGGAGCAATTGCAAGTAGATTTCACTGCCTCACACCCTCTCCATAGCCATGTACCAATCCTGTCCCATTAGTGTCTTCTCCCCATTCTCCTCATTTGATCCTAATCTCGCTTTCCTGTTCTCTTCCCATATCGCTGCATCAATCCAAAACAAATCCAAGATCACCCTGTTTCAAACATTAATCCAGTTACCCATTGAAGGGTGATACAGGTTTTGTTTTACCTGCTCCCGTTTCCAATTGGTCCCTGAACAAATAGATTTCTCCAAAGTTCCCTTCTTGCTTCTTAAAGCCACTTTCAAATTAAAGACCCTTTTGACGTTGATTGTCCAAACAAAATGTGTCACATCTCTCTATTTGTGTTGTTCAAACACTGCATAATTCAAGAAACCTCTTGAATCGCTTCTCAATCTTCTCTGCTCTTGTGGAAATATTTTCACTGTCTCATGTTCGTATTCATCAAATTGAGTCTGTCCTGCAGCACAGAGGCAGTTCTTGTGTGACCTCACACTATAGAAAATTGCGTTATAGGGAAATCGCTGTAGAAAATCGCGATACCTGTACAGCAGAAAGTTTGCGTTATCCAAACAGTGTCCACTATTCATCAATCACGTGACAGCTAATTTGCATTAACGAAACATGAGTTATATAACAGAACTACCTGTACTCTTCATTTAGACTCAAAACGTTAGCTTGCTTTCTCTCATGCCTGCCCCACTGTGATCACCAGCAATTTTTTTTTGTTTTCAGTCCTTTTATTCCTCTCTCCCTTCTGCATTTATCCAGCTTCCCCTTAGATGCACCTCAACCACTGCCTGTGGTACTGAACTCCACATTCTACCCACTGTCTTGAGTGAAGACATTTCTCTTGAATTGCCTGTTGGATTTATTCGTGACTACCTTGTATTTTATGATGCCTAATTGTAGCACCCGCCCCCCCCCAACAAATGTCTGAAGAGGAGAGGGTAGGGATGGGAAACAATGTGAAATTGCTCCTTAAGTCAAAAGGCCTTTTTCTGTCCTGTACCAATTCTATAATTCCAAGTGGAAATATTTTCCCTGTGTCTACTCTTGTGTGGTCTCTTTCTGCGTAACTGTGCACACCTTACCCTCTGATTACTTTCCTTTAGCTGTGTGCTTCCAAAGCTAGTCCCATGACTAGACATGGCTCACCCACCCAGTGGATCTTCAGATTGTGCAGAGGCAACAGTGGAGGAATTAGCAAGGAATGTCTTGGTGACAGGGCTGTGGCTATGGTTGTCAGCTTGGCTCAATGGTACACCTGCCCCTACACCTCTCCCCTCACCTCTATTCAAGGCACAAAACAAACCTTCCACATTAAACAGAGGTTCACCTGCACATCTGTCAACATGGTCTACTGCATCCGCTGCTCCTGATGTGGCCTCCTCTACGTCGGTGAGACAAAGTGGAGGCTCGGAGACCGCTTTGTAGAGCACCTACGCTCTGTATGCAACAAACGACAACTCCTTCCAGTCGCAAACCATTTTAACTCTCCCTCCCACTCCCTGGACGACATGTCCAT
>NC_063372.1:10294423-10301262 GCF_021869965.1 Rhincodon typus
AAGGGTCCTGACCCAAAATGTCAACTCTCCTGCTCCTCTGATGCTGCCTGGCCTGCTGTGTTCCTCTGGCTCTACACTGTGTTATCTCTGACTCCAGCATTGGCAGTTCTTACTGTCTCTCAATGTCTATGGGTCAGAGGGTCATGGAGTCAAACCACATAATCTTCATTGGTCTATCTGTACTCTGGTTGAATCGCTGCTGGGAGATGCGTGGCTCTCAGGTTTTGAGAACAGCGTAGGTGCATCCGTGAGATTGACTATCCGAATTGGAGCCCCTCCCAGGTCAATGACCCCCATGTTAAACAGTACCCTACATTGCTCACTGTCTGGATTATTGAGGTTTGCACTTCTGCCAGCATCAGCCCAGCACATTATGGAGGTCAGAGACCAGATGTTTGCCATGACAGCCTTCATCTCTGAGACTAATACCTCCGTCCTGTTCCTTTTCTCCCTGAGCGTAATACCGTGCGGATGGTGCTAATTGTGCTGATCCCCACGCCTACCAATCCCTTGGATAACTGTACTCAGTAGGGACTGACAAATGAGGAGAGGTTTGGTGGGTTGGGCCTGTACTCATTGGAGTTTAGAAGAATGAGAGGCAATTTTATTAAAACATACAAGATTCTTAGGGGGGGATTGACAGGGTAGATGTGGAGAGGTTGTTTTGCTTCAGTGGGAGAGTCGAGGACCAGAGGGTATCATCTCAGAATAACAGGTCACACGTTTAAGACAGAGATGAGGAGGAATTTCTTCTCTCAGAGGGGAGTGAATCTGTGGAATTCTTTCCACAGAGGGCTTTTGAGGTTGGGTCATTAAGTATATTCAAGGCTGAGAGAGACAGATCTTTAATCAGGATGGGAATCAAGGGTTATGGGGAAAAGGCAGGAGAGTGGACTTGAGGATGATCAGATCAGCCATGACCTCATTGAATGGCAGTGCAGACTCAATGGGCTGAATGGCCTATTTCTGTTCGAACGTCTTATGTTTTCTGCAATGGCTTTTGCAAACTACTATTGGCTGGTGGGAATTCTACCTCGTTCACAGAGTAGGTTGGGGATGTGCAGTTGGCTCTGTCTCTGTGCTGATGCTTGACACAATACTAATCTCTCTAGATCCAGCATCAGACCAAGGATCAGTTAGTAATATTCTCAGTTTGGAGTCAGAAAGCTATGGGTTCAAGCCAGTAACTGGCAGAGACAGCACTGGTCTCAGGCAGTGTAGAAACATTGCAATAAAATCCACACCGAGAATCAAATGCGTGATCTCGTAAAGCTTGAATAAGCTCTTACTGAGGAAACCTAAGGGGATAATATAAGACAACCTACTGAGGTAGTGCATCATGTGCTGCATACCTATTTAGTGCTGCTGCAGAGAGCATAAAATGTTCTTTCATATTTCACAAATCATGAGTCACTTCAATGTAATATTGATCCTTGGAGAATGGCCGATGCTGCACTCAGCAATGTGATATCTGATTTCAGGAGAGCTGCAGTCTGTGTGCGTGACATTTTGATTGCTTGATTCCATTGCTAATAGCATTTTTTTTGAAAGCCAACATAAGACTCTACATGCATTGTACCAAATCCACGCTTCGCAGGACTTCAGCTGACCATTGGGCTGAAGGTTTATGAGCATTTTTGAAATAGATCTGAAGGCATTGCCCCATGTGGAAAGGTAAGATGAAGCAATGAGTGTGAGTACATAGTCACTTTGAGAGACGGAAGGGAAATATTTGCACTCTGCCTGATTCTCTATCCAAATGGAGACAGCTCATCGGTCCCAATTCATTACGCATTGGCCATACTGACAGAAATGCTGTCTTTCAGACGGGGTGTCAAACCGACATCCTGTGCCACTCTCTCTCTCAGGTGGACAGAAGACCATAGGAGTAGAAGTAGGCCATTCAGCCCATCTAGCCTTCTGTCCATTCAATGAGATCCTGGCTGATCTGATAATCCTCAGCTCCACTTTCTTGCCTTTTCCCCATAGCCCTTGATTCCCTTTGTGATTAAAAATCGATCTGTCTCAGCCTTGAATATACTTTACGACCCAGCCTGCTGTGGTAAAGAATTCCACAGATTCACTACTCTCTGAGAGAAGAAATGCCTCCATATCTGTTTGAAATGTGTGACCCCTTATTCTGAGATGATACCCTCTGGTCCTAGACTCTCTCACAAGGGGAAACAGCCTCTCCCCATCTCCCCTGTCAAGCCCCCTAAGAATCTTGTTTGTTTCAATAAGGTCGCCTCTCATTCTTCCAACTCCATTGAGTACAGGCCCAACCTACTCAACATCTATTGATAAGACAGTCCCTCCATACCTGGGATCAGCCGAGTGAACCTTCTCCGGGCTGCCTCCAATGTCAGTCTATTTTTCCTTAGCTAAGGGGCCCAAAGCTGTTCACAGTATTCCAGCTGGGCTCTGACTAGTGCCTTGTATAGTTTTAGCAAAATCTCCCTATTGTTTAGCTCCATTCCCTTTGAAATAAAGACCAGCATTCCATTTGCTTTCCCTATTGCCTGCTGAACTTGGACACCAGCTTCTTTGTGATACATACACGAGGAGTCCCAAATCCCTCTGTTCTGTAGCTTTCCACAGTCTTCCTCCATTTAAATAACATGCAGCTCCTCTATTCTTCCAGCCAGAGTGCATGACCTCACATTTTCCCACATTGTATTCTACCTGCCAAGTGTTTGCCCTCTCACTGCAGCTGTCTATACCCTTCTGCAGCCTCTGTGCCCTCCTCACCACTTGCCTTCTGCCCATTTCTGTATCATCCACAAACTTGGCTGTCGTACATACAGGGGACACAAGGTGTAGAGCTGGATGAACACAGCAGGCCAAGCAGCATCAGAGGAGCAGGAAGGCTGACGTTTCGGGCCTAGACCCTTCTTCAGAAAAAAATCCATCCATGGACTCTATTTACACGGCTCACTGCTGCGGAAAGGTGGCTAACATCATCAAAGACCCATCTCACCCTGGTAATGATCTCCTACAACCTCTTCCATCAGGCAGAAGAGACAGAAGCCTGAACACATGCACCACGAGGTTCAGGAACAGCTTCTTCCTGGCTGTTATTAAACTGATGAATGGACACTAACGTTGATCTCTCCCAGCACAGCCCTGTGCAATGTAACCTGTATGCCTCTGTCTAAGTGTTTTTTTACAACCTTTGATCTGTACATCCTTGCTTACTATGATCTGCCTGTACTGCTCGTAAACAAAGCTTTTCACTGTACTCCGGTACATGTGACAATAAATCAAATCAAATGAAATGAAATCAAATCAAATCACAAGCTTTCTGAGCACTGCTCCTTTGTCAGGTAACGAAGCTTGTGTTTCAAATAAATCTGTTGGACTATAACCTGGTGTCGTGTGACTCCTGACTACGTTTCCTTTTGGATAAAATAGGATGTGGATGAAGGCAAAATCCTGTGGATGCTGGAAATCTAAAACAAATGCAGAGAAGGTTGGAGAAACTCAGCAGGTCTGGCAGCATCAGTGGAGAGAGAAACAGAGTTAACATTTGGAATCCAGTGGTTGATTGTTTGATTTGTTAGTGTCACATGTATCGAGATACAGTGAAAAGTGTAGTTTTGCGTGCTATACAGGCAAACCCTACCATACAAAATGCATCAGGGTAGCAGAACAGAGCGAAGAATACAGTGTTACAGCCGCAGAGAGAGATCAACATTAATATTTGAGAGGTCCGTTCAAAAGTCTGAAGAAGCAGTTTTTCAGAACTGATAAGATGTAGTGTTTGAGACAACAACAACTTGCTTCTTTGTAGCACCTTTTTTTAAATTCATTAGTGGGATGAGGGCATCACTGGCTAGGCAGCATTTATTGCCCATCCCTAATTGCCCAGAGGGCAGTTCAAAGTCAACCACATTGCTGTGGGTCTGGAGTCACATGTAGGCCAGACCAGGTAAGGATGGCAGTTTCTTTCCCTAAAGGACATTAGTGAACCAGATGGGCTTTTCCCCAACAATCAGCAATGGATTCACGGTCATCGTTAGATTCTTAATTCCAGATATTTTTATTGAATGCCAATTCCACTATGTGCTACAGTGGGATTTGAACCCGGGTCCCCAGAACGTTATGTGGGTCAACAGACCAGCAATAATACCACTAGGCCATCACCTCTCCACAATCTTTAATAGAGGCCAACCTCCTCAGGCTCTTAACTGGACGATTATCAAACAGCATTTGAAACGAGACTGTGTAAGGAGATATCGGGGCAGGTAATAAAAATCTACCGAAGAGTTAAGACTTGGAAAGCGAGTTAAAGGAAGAAAGCATGCTGCAGAGGTTAAGACATTTCGATAGGGAAGGCTGTCTTTTATTCTGCTTGATGCACTGTCTGTAAGAAAAGAAATGTGAATCTAAATAGAGAAAACTACACCCCATCATGGTTAGCATGTGAGTGTGATTCAATCAGACAGTATTTTTAAAAAAAGTACTTGGGGCTCCTGTGATGTTCCTCATGACCAGTCAGATGACATGCTGGTTTTTGACGAAACTGTTGTAGTATGGAATTTGAATTCATATTGCTGGAGTCGAGTGGAAATATTCACAACGGTGCTTTCAAAGGGAGCTGACTGGAATCTCTTTTACTTTAAAATGAACATTTATTCATTATCGGAATTGTGAAAGAAGCTCCAGACAGTTTGTAACCAAAAACAGCACAGAGATTGTGGACAATATTATCACAGGGTACGTCACAGTCTCTGAAAGGAGGACATAAAACCACTGTTTGATTGTTGTACGAACCCAGTTGGTTCACCAATGTTCCTCAGGGAAGCAAATCTGCTGTTCTGGCCTACATGTGACTCCAGACCCGCAGCAACACCCTTAAAGTGGCCCAGTAAGACACTTGGTTGTATCTAACTGTGACAAAGTCTGATAAATGGGATAGACTTCGAACAGATCTAGTAACTCAAGACTGGCCATCAACAACAGCAGAATTGTACTCCAGTACAATCTGCAACCTCATGGCCTGGGACATCACCAACTCTACCACTGCCATCAAGCCAGGGGATCAATCTGGATCCAATGTTGAATGAAGTATGTCAGGAGCAGCATATCTACAAATGAGGTGTCAACCTGGTGCAGCTACAATACAGAGCTGCTTGCACGCTAAACAGCACAATGTGATAGACAGAGCTAAGCGATTCCACAACCAATAGATCAAATCTAAACACTGTAGTCCTGCCACATCCACTCGTGAATGGCAATGGATAATTAAGCAACTCACTGGAAGAGGAGCCTCCATTATTCCCATCCTCAATGATGGGGAGGCCAGTAAATCTGCGCAAAAGATAAGGCTGAAGCTTTCGCAGCAATCTTCAGCCTCGGCCTCCTCCAGTGGTCCCCAGCACCACAGGCTGTAGCAAGTTCTTGAGCACAAATCTTCAACATTATTGTCGGAAAGTTGTAAGGGCCCATAGCGTTTGCAGTGTCTCCAACCATTTCTTCATATCACGTGGCGTGCATCAAATTGTCTGAAGACTGGCCTCCTCCATTAGTCCCCAGCATCACAGAATTCAATCTTCACACAATCTGATTCAATCCATGTGATACCTAGAAACGATTGGAGACACTGGATACTACAAAGTTAACACATCCTGACAGCATTCCAGCAACAGTATTGAAGATTTTTGTTCCAGAACTTGCCATCTCAGCCCCAGGACATCTCTAGGAGTTCCTCAGGGTAGTGTACTAGGCCCAACCATCTTCAGCTGCTTCATCAATGACCTTCCCTCCATCAAAAGGTCAGAAGTGGGGATGTTCGCCGATGACTACACAATGTTCAGAACCATTCGCGACTCCTCGGATTATGAAGTAGTCAATGATCAAATGTAACAAGGCCTGGACAATATCCAGGCCACAACTGACAAATGGCAAGTAACCTTTGTGCCACACAAATGCCAAGCAATGACCATCTCCAACAAGAGACAATCTAACAACCATCCCTTGACATTCAATGGTGTTACCATCACTAAATCCCCCACTATCAACATCCTGGGGGTTACCATTGACCAGAAACTCAACTGGGTGAGCCATATAAATACTGTGGCTACAAGAGCAGCTCAGAGGCTAGGAATCCTGCAGCCAATAGCTCATCTCCTGACTCCTCAAAGCCTGTCCACCATCTACAAGGCACAAGTCAGGAGTGTGATGGAATACTCCCCACTTGCCTGGATGGGTGCTGCTCTAACAATAGTCAAGAAGCTTGACACCAAACAGGACAAAGCAGCGCATTTGAGTGGCATCCTGTCTAACACCTTCAACATCCACTCCCTCCACCACCGACGCTCAGTAGCAGCAGTGTGTACCACCTACAAGATGCTCTGCAGAAATTCACCAAAGATCCTCAGACAGCACCTTCCAAACCCATGACCACTTCCATTCAGAAGGACAAGGGCAGCTGATACATAGGAACACCATCCCCTGCAAGTTCCCCTCCAAGCCACTCACCATCCTGACTTGGAAATATATCACTGTTCCTTCACCGTTGCTGGGTCAAAATCCTGGAATTCCCTCCCTAAGGGGCATTATGGGTCTACCTACAGCAGGTGGACTGCAGTGGTTCAAGAAGGCAGCTCACGCACCACCTTCTCAAGGGGCAACTAGGGACGGGGCAATAAATGCTGATGCCCATGTCTCACGAGACAGTTAAAAAGAAGATAGTCACAAATAGGCTTTTACTATTTGTAAGGCGCAGTTTCTTATATGACACAGCCCAGATTTCAGCTCAGAGATGGTAAGAACTGCAGATGCTGGAGTCTGAGATAGCACAGTGTGGAGCTGGATGAACACAGCAGGCCAGGCAGCAT
>NC_063372.1:10301762-10312933 GCF_021869965.1 Rhincodon typus
GTGGGAAATTGTCCCATAGTGCTCAGGGATGTGCAGGTTAGGGTGGGATTGGCCGTGGGAAATTGTCCCGTAGGGTCCAGGAATGTGCAGGTTTGGGTGGATTGGCCATGGGAAATGTAGGGGGCTCGGTCTGGGTGGGATGCTCCTTTGCGGGGCGGGGCAGACTCAGTGAGCCGAATGGCCGCTTTCTGCACCGTAGGTTCCTTATTGGAATCATAGAAACTCTATCTGTCTCTGTCTTAAACCCCTTCTTGAAAACAAACCCTGGGCTGGATGATCCACAGGCGAACTGCACCCAGCAAAACACAGTACTTTCAGGGGTGTCGCCACATTGAGCCTCGGGACACTTTGTTCCGTCAAAAGCTACCACAGAAACGCAGGTTGTTGTTGGTATCGTTAAGCACAAGCTACGAAATGTCGATGAATGAAGAGAGGCAGAGCTACTGCCGTTTAAAATAAAAAGCATCTGGCAAATTTCACCTGACAGCCAATCAAGGTTGAGGCCGGTGGATTTGATCAGATTACAACAAGGCCCCACAACTCGTCAGATGATAAAAAAGACCAAATTCGCTGCCTGCCAGTTAAAAGGTTTCCCGCCGTTATTTCACCCGCCATTCGGACTGAGACTTCAAACTGCGCAATGCTTTCACAAGATAATTTATCCGCATCAGCTTTCTGCTAAGTGTGATCTTCCCACACAAAACGGGACGATGAATCATCTCGTTAACACATTCAAAAAAAAGTACGCTAAACTCCCCTGCGAAAAAAAAGGGAACAGGCTCAGTTTCGTCATTGGTAAAACAGAAAATTAAACTTTGGTGTGAGCTCACATGTCTGTGGATTATCTCATTTCCAGGAGACTCATTGTTTTTTTTCCAAAATAAAAGAACGTGGCTTTCCTCGGCCACACACAATGTGCATCGAATTGAGGATAAGCAACTTTCAACAACTTTGCAAAGCGGCGCAAGGCGGGGTCCCTAGTGCGCATACTCTAGAAGTATTGAAAACTTGGTGACACGGTCTCTCTGTGTGAATAAGCCTCACAAACTAGGATTGCCTCATGTTCAATATTCAATCTGCCCTGAGCTCAATATCATACGTATTGGAGTTATCAGTCAAACAATAGAGAGGGGAATGTGGTAATGTCACTAAACTAATAACCTAATGGCCCAGGCTAATGTTCTGGCACATGGGTTCAAATCCTGATGGACCTTAAATTCAACTCTAGATCTGAAAACTAATCTCCCTCAAGACAAAACACCCGCTGTTTTTTGAAAAATCTGGTCACAACTGGTACCCATAGAATGAAAGGGGCTCTTGTGGTACAGTGGTAGTGTCCCTACCTCTGACACAGGAGGCCAATGTTCAACCCTGCTCCCCCCCTCCCAAATTGCTCCAGAAGTGTGTCACAATATCTCTGAACAGCTTGAGTAGAAAATATAAGGGAGAAAGCAATACGGTTGTATGTTGTAGTGCATAGGAAACATCAGGACTGGATTCTCAAGTAGAGACGCCCACTTTGTCTCCTGCTACCCATGACGTGGAGGTGCGGGTGTTGGACTAGGGTGGACTAAGTCAGAAGTCACACAACACAACGGGTTTATTTGAAGACACAGGCTTTTGGAGTGCTGCCCCTTTGTCAGGTGACTTCACCTGATGAAGGAGCAGCACTCCGAAAGCTTGTGATTTCAAATCTAACTTGTTGGACTATAACCTGGTATCGTGTGACTTCTGACTTTGACTTGTTACCCAGATTGCTATTTAAAAAGGGAGCTGAGTGTCACCTCATATTGGGGACAATCTGTGCTTTTCCAAGATTGCACTTGTGGAAGTTCCCCCATTACTCACCAAAATCACATCATTACAAAACAACAGGCGTACTTCAAGAGTTCTAGATTCAATTTTAGTTGCCTTATTTAAGAAAGGACACCACTCCATTTGAAGCAAGTCAAAGAGGGGTCACTGGAATTATTCCCAGGACGGGGGGAGTTATACAAGGAAAGGATGGACCGTTTGGGTCTGTATCTGTTGGAGTTTTGAAGAATGAGGGGTGATCTTATTAAAACATACGAGATCCTGCGGGGACTTAACAAGCTGAAAGGATGTTTCCCCTTGTGGGAGACACAAGAACGGAAGGTCAGTTAAAAATATGGGGTTTCCAATTTCAGAGGTGTGCTTTCTCTATGAGGGTTCTTAGGCTGTGGAATTCCCTTCCCCAGAGAGCTGCATACACTGGAACATTGAATACTTTTAAGCCAGAGGTAGAGTGATTCCCTTGTTAGTCAAGACTCTACAATTATTGGGGTAGGCAGCAAAGTGGAGTTGAGGTCACAATCACATGACCTTATTGAATGACAGAGCAGGCTGGAGTGACTGAATGGCTTATTCCTGCTTCCAATTCATATGTTTGTTACTTTCTTCTCAAAATTATCTTGAGAGAACGATGGGCACAATGGGTCAAGTTGGCAAGGCTGCTTTTTTGCCCATTGTCAATCTCCCAACTATTGAACTTGCTTCACAATCTCAACCATTTCTAGAGCAAGCAGAATCCATCTCTGTAAGTGAACATATCAGGAAGGGGTTAATAAATTATAGCCTGCAGTTGTTACAAGAGTGTGCCTGCATTCAGATGTCAGATTTTATACAATGCACTGAGTTTATGATTGTGGGGGTATTCTGACTGAGGTGCTTAAAAGGATTCAACCGAGTAGAGAGGAAAACTGGAGGAGGAATTGGGTGTTGGGGAAGGGAGCGAGGAACATATTCTTAAAATTAAAACGAGATCATCTGGAAGCGAAATCGGGAATCACTTTCACACAAAGGGTACTGAACATTGTGATTCTCTTCCCCAAAAAGGTAGTGGGTACTGAAAATCAATTGGTGATATTAACAGTAAGATTGATAGGTGGCTAAGGGTGTTAAGGGATGTGGAGCAAATGCAGATATGTAGAAATGAGGTTCAATCAGCAGTGATGTGTTTGAATGTCATAGTAGGCTTAAGGGGCTGAATAGTTCTTCTGTGGCATTCAAAAACTACAAATGCAATGAATGCAGGCTTAACTACAGGATGAACTCTGTTGTTAAATGCCATATGACATTATATTAAAAAAAAATCAGACAAAATTTGACACTGAACCACATCAGGAGATTCAGGACTGAAAACCACAAGCTTGGTCAAAGAGGTAGACATCTTAAAACAAGGGAAAGAGATAGAGGTGGGAATCCCAGAGCTGAGAGCCTTGGCTAGTGAAGGCACGGCCACCAACGGTGGGATGATAACAACTGGAATGAGGTAGCAATAGATTGGCAAAGGGGAGGTGCAATGAGACCTGGGTGTCCTTGTGCACCAGTCGCTGAAAGTAAACACTGCAGGTGCAGGGGGTGGGGAAGAAGGCAAATGGTACATTGGCCTTCATAGTGACAGGATTGGAAATTAGGAGCAGGGATGTCTTGCTGCAATTGTACAGGGCCTTAGTGAGACAACACCTGGAGTATTGTGTGCAGCTTTGGTTCTTTATAGGGTCATAGAGATATACAGCACGGAAACAGACCCTTCGGTCCAACTCGTTCTTGCCAATCAGATATCCTATATAAATCTAGTCTCATTTGCCAGCATTTGGCCCATATCCCTCTAAATCCTTCCTATTCATACACACATCCAGATGCCTTTTAGATGTTATAATTGTACCAACCTCCACCACTTCCTCTGGCAGCTCATTCCATACACACACCACCCGCTGTGTGAAAAAGTTGCCCTTTAGGTCCCTTTTATAACTTTCCCCTCACCTTAAACCTATGCCCTCTAGTTTTGGACTCCCCCACCCTAGGAAAAAGACCTTGTCTATTCACCCTATCCATGACCCTCATGATTTTATAAACCTGTATAAGGTCACCCCTCAGCCTCCGATGCTCCAGGGAAAATAGCTCCAGCCTATCCAGCCTCTCTCTATAGCTCAAACCCTCCCACCCTGGCAACATCCTCGTAAATCTTTTCTGAACCCTTTCAAAATTTTACAACATCCTTCCTCTAAGAAGGAGACCAGAATTGACGCAGTATTCCGATAGTGGCCTAACCAATGACCTGTACAGCTGCAACATGACCTCCCAACTCCTATACTCATTGCAGTGACCAATAAAGGCAAGCGTACCAAATGCCTTCTTCATCGTCCTGTCTACCTGTGACTCCACTTTCAAGGAACTATGAACCTGCACCCCAAGGTCTCTTTGTTCAGCAACACTCCCCAGGACCTTACCATTAGGTGTATAAATCCTGCCCTGAAGTGCCTTTCCAAAATGCAGCATCTGACATTTATCTAAATTAAACTCCATCTGCCACTCCTCAGCCCATCTGAGGAGAATGGCATAACTATTCAGAGAAGACAAGAGTTGCACATCAGGTATACAGAAATGGCAGGAGGCGTTCACAGGTTTGGAAGAACTGGAATGGAGAGAGAGCTGTGTGAAGCATAAAGATAGTCAGAACCCAGTTGGTCCAAATGTCACATTTCCATGCTCTGAAAAATGTAACATCGGTTTTAGGCAATCACAGTCATTCATAATTTCCTCTTAATGAAGTAATTTCAATCGTGGCACAATGATTCTCAGGGCTGTGCTCAGGGAAGGAGATTAGTCAACTCTAGAAGCTGCTGAATCTAACTCCACTGAGAGACACAGAGTAATATGGTGCACCACATTGATCTACACTGAAGCATACTGCAATGAAGACACAGTCACTGGGATCATGTGTCTTAATCCAGTCAAGCACCCAGCTTCAGAATAATTGCAGACACAGATCCTGACAGTTAATGGGCAGCTGTTGGGGTAAACTAGAGCATTATCCTTTGTGATTCACACTGTCCTGATACCAGCTGTCAATAATATTGAAGAAGTTGGACACCAGAGTGAGACCTGTCTTGGTGGACCATAGGTTTTACTTTTCATTTCTTCTTACCGTGGAGCTCAGTCACTGGGTGTGCTCACATGAGAGTCAGAATGTATGTTTATCAATATAATAGAAAAGATTATTCCATAAGAGAAGAAGAAACACGAACCATGCCACGCTGTACAAAGTTTTGAAATAAACTCAATCCAAATATCAGAAGAAAATATTCAACATTTTTACCCAACAATAGCCTTATAGATACACCAACCTTATCTGTGGAAGGATGTTCTGGCGATGGAGGGAGTGCAGCGAAGGTTTACCAGTTTGATTCCTGGGATGGCAGGGCTAACGTATGAAGAAGGACTGGATCGGTTGGGACTATATTCACTGGAGTTTAGGAGAATGAGGGGGGAATCTCATAGAAACCTATCAAATTCTAACAGGATTAGACAAGGTAAATGCAGGAAGGATGTTCCCAATGACCAGGGAGTCCGGAACCAGGGGGTCACAGTCTAAGGAGATGGAGTAGCCCACTTAAGGCCAAGATAAGGAGAAATGTCTTCACCCAGAGAGTCGTGAGCCTGTGGAATTCTCTGCCACAGAAAGCAAAATATTGAATGTTTTCAAGAAGGATTTAGATATAGTTCTTAGGGGTAAAAGGAACAAGGGGTATGGGGGAGAAAGTGGGAACAGGGGACTGAGTTGGATGTTCAGCTGTGATTGTATTAAATAGCAGAGCAGGCTCGAGGGGCTGAATGGCCTACTCCTGCTCCTAGTTTTTACGTAAACAGGAGGCAAGAGATGAAGTGAGTATAGAGAACACGGGGTTGGAGGAGGATACAGAGATCAGGAGGGGATAGATCAGAGGTACAAATGCTTTCATAGACTCTGATGCAATGTACAGGAGCAGGCCATTGAGCCCACCTGGATTGTACTGGTGCTTATCTCCCCAGCCCAGCTACAAACCTCCTCCATCTCATCCTTAAAATATTCTTGGTTCTGTTGTATTGCCAAAGAATGTTAATAGATAACATCAGTGAGGTAAGGTAAATATTCACTTTACAAAACTGCTGGAAAAGCTCAGCAGGTCTGGCAGTATCTGTGAAGGAAGTTCTGAGGAAGGGTCACCGGACCCGAAACGTTAACTCTATTTTATCCTTCACAGATGCTGCCAGACCTGCCGAGGTCTGTTGTTGTTCCTGATTTACAGCATCCGCAGTTCTTTCGGTTTTTATAAATTATTCACTTTATTTAAGAAACATCTTATGGCAAGATGAAGCCACAATGCTGCAAGAGATAGCAAGACATTGTATAGCTTCCTGTGATGATGTATACTGTTTCTCATTAACATATCAAACTGAGCCCTTTTATACTAGCTCCCCTTGCTCAACCAAATCTCTCATTCTACCAGTGATATAAAAGCCCCGTGAGCATAACCTTCTATATCTTTCTCCCTCAGATAATTATCTAGCTTTCCCTTAAATGCATCAATCTATTTGCCTAAACCTTATGGCAGTGAGGAGGAATTCTAACTGATATTTAGTGCTTAGTTCTTGTCTCCCTCACAGATGAAAATGTCTCCTCTAAGGTGATCCTGTCAAACCTTTTCATAATCTTTTAAAGGCTTTTCAAACAGCAAGAGGTTGATTCTCCTTCAGATAGGAACATTATTTTCTGTACTAAATTCATTAGGTTCCATTACTTTATCCAGGTTTCATTTGTCTTGCTATAGAAGACAGCTTCTAGCATCAAAATCAATTCAACATGCCCACTTTCATTAAGGATGCCACCAGACAAGTAGTAAGAATGCTAGACTGAACAGGCCACTTGTGACAATGTGTTTGAACTGGTTACAGAATATAAGGCCACATGTACAGTTTCACAGTTTCACTCTGCATCTGATGACAGGAAGTCAATGATGAAAATCCCATTACTTAAATGATAAGCCATTGTCTTCACATGACAACACAATCCATGTTAAAGTCCAGGAACCACTTGTTTTTTTTTCCCCCAAAGGGCTAGGCTGAAAAGATTTTAAAACATTTCTATAACAGCACTATAATTCAGCTGTTGATGTTTCAGTCACCGCTATCAAGCAGCAGACAGAACGATGTCAGTGAGCACTTTGTGACTGTCATCAATGTTGCAACATTGGAAACACAGTACTCAATATGCGCATAGCAAGATTCCACAAAGAGCCCTGAAATGACAACCAATTTCTTGACCACTATTACCTCCACTCCTCTTTGAAATCGTGCCACAGGATCTTTCCTATCTCTGACAGCACAGATAGTGCCTTGGTTCAAAGCCTCATCCAAGAATCACTGAATCACAGAAGCGTTACAGTGCAGGAGGTGGCCACTCGGCCCATCGTATCCATGCAAGCTCTTCAGATGAGCGTCATTGGCGCGAGGTAATCTCCTGTTTGTTCCCCATACCCCATTTCTAGCCAAATAATCATCCAAAGCCCCTCAAATGCCTCAACTGAACTTGCCATTTCCAGGCAGTGCATTCCAGACCCTTATGACTCAATGGGTGAGAAAGGTTTTTTTTCTCAACTTGCATCTGCTTCTTTGGTTGAATCACTTCAAATCTGTGCCCTCTCCGGTAGTGCACGGAGTCAGAGTTTTACAGCATGGAGAGGTGCCCTTTGGCTCATTGTGTCAACATTCTCGTATCTACTGTAGTCCCATAGCCTTGTATGCTATGGCATTTCAACTGCTCATCTAAAGGCTTCAACTAAAATGCCGACTTGCTCCAACTAATTCAGACAGACTTCAGTAAGCTGACTTCACTGGGGGAGAGGGAAATCAGGAAGCATATAAATTTGAATAGAATCCTCAGCGTGGATTTTGGCCCCAGCAAGACTTGAACCTAGAACCTTCTGTGGAGAGAAACAGAGTTAACATTTCAAGTCTGGTATAACTCATCTTCTGAACTTTTGTGTTGTAAAATTCCATCAGATTCTTATACCAGTACAGCACATGGTTAATTCAGATTATTTTGATATCCACTGAGTGGAAGATCTGTTTGCATTGGAGATGGACAATCCAGGTACAATCAGGGAGGGGGACACACTTCAGACAAACTTTGTCCTTTGCTGTTCCGAAGAAGAGTCATATCAGACTCAAAACATTAACTCTCGTTTTCTCTCCACAGATGCCGCCAAGTCTGCTGAGTTTCTCCAGCATTCTCCATTTTCATTTCAGATATCCATAGTAATTTGTTTATATTCTTCCTTTGCCTGTTGTCTGTTTCGCTACTCTGGGCCCTGACCTCACGATCTCGCACCAGAAAAAAAGGAAAATCCATTTTTATGCAGCAAACAAGACTGTAATAATACCCCAAGAAATCAAATACAGGAAAAGGAGTAGCCGTTCTACCATTTGTACCTGCGGCTTGTTAGCTGGGTGGTTGGCTTGCAAGACAAAGTGACACTAACAGCATGGGTTCAATTCCTACACTAGCTGAGGTTACCATGAAGCTCCTGCCTTCTCAACCTTTGTCACCTGTGGTGCCCCTCAGATTAAACCCACCACCAGCTGTGTGCGTCTCTCTCAAGAGAGAGCAGCCCTCTGGGACTACAGTAACTTTACATTACCCCTTCCTGTACAGAAATCTAAGAATTTTATTTTTGAAAGTTTTAATTGACCCCCAGTTTTTTTAAGAAAAGTGGTGGGTGGGGGGGAAGGGTGGTGTGTGTGGAGAAAGAGAGTTCCACATTCCTATTCTAGACATTTTCTAGTCAATCCACTCAGATGTGATCACACATCTCTGCAGCAGGTGGGGCTATAACCCAAGCCTCCTGGGTCAGAGATAGGGACGCTACCACAAGCGTCCCCTGTCCTATTCCCTTTGTGTGAAGGATTGCTTTCTGACATCACTCCTGAAAGGCCTGACTCTAATTTTAAGGATCAGCCCCCATGTCTGGCCTTATCCCACAGAGGAAATAGTTTGTCTCTATCAACCCTTTTCACTTCCTTTAATCATCTTAAAACACGCACATTTTCATCGCTCAGGGGAATACAAAGCTCAAAGTTGCATTCTTGGTGCCATAAGTGCTCTTTCCAGTGCTTGTATCCTCATGAGCTGAAATGTGAACATCCCAAACTCTGAGGCAGCAATGGCTGCCATTGAGCTCTGTGAGTTAGCACAGCCCCTCCAACAGGCCCCTGCTCGCTCAGTCCTCATAGAGGGACCATGACAATTTTCAAACCTCAAAATGGGGTCACAGGAGGAAAAGTTTGGGAAGCACTGTGTTCCCCATCTTTTAAGAGAAAACACCAATGCAGGCGATCAAAACTACTTTCTGCGATGTGGTAAGATCCTAGCCAAGCATACCACATGAACATTCAGCCAGGAGATCCAAGTACAATTCAATCACCAAACGACCAGCCGTACAGAGTGTTTGCATTGCTCTTCAGACAGGTTATGCTGACCAGCTTCAGCAGTTTAAAACACTCCCCAAATTCTCCAACAAAAGGAAGCCTTTATAGTCCATTTCCTCTTGCCTCTGTCCAAGGGAAAGTTGCACAGAAATGGGTGAATTTACTGCAAAGAAAAATGTGTCAAATTCCACTCGTCCATTCAGATTAACCTGGGATATCATATGAATTCCTGCCGTCATTGCAGAGAGAGGTCGAGTAAAGTATATGTGGGTCATTTCTGAATCCAACACAGAAAGGGCCAAGCAAAGGATAGGAAATGTGAACATCCGTCAACATCCAAGAGGCAGTCTCGACCAGTCTCCAAGCAACCGTTCTCATGAACTCTTCTAGATATTCAACACCTTGTCCTCTCCATACAAAATTGCACGTCCTGTTATACACTGCTCAAAATACCACACATGTTCAATGACAGGCAGACTTATGGAGAAATGTTAGCAGACACTATGTCAGTTTAAGATCCTCTATCAAGCACATAACATGGTCCAGTTACACTTCCTAGAAGCAATCAGTGAAGGGACCCACTCCCTGCAAACAATATATTCAAGCTTTGAGCCTTGTTGTGAATTACTCTGGAGCTTGAGGAGACCACAGTTTCCTGTTGCCTTCAAGCTGACAATACCATGGCCAATCAAAGCCAAATCGCCAACCAATCAGCAGGGAGAATAGGACACTCCTGCCAGAGCTCCTCTGCTCACCAGTTCCTTTTCCTTTTTTTCTCTTTCTTTCCTCTCTTTGCTGCAGTTATTCTTTCCCCTGCCCAACTTTTAACTTCTTAAACTACCCTACCTGGAGGGAATGGAGAACAGAGCAGGCCAGCGTAGGAGCTGAGTCACGGACCACAGCCCAGAGTGGGAGCAGAGCGAGAGCGGGCCAAGCTGGGAGCCGGGTCGCAGATGGAACCCGGAGCGGGTGCAGAGCGAGAGCGGGCCGAGCTGGGAGCCGGGTCACAGATGGAACGCGGAGCGGGAGCAGAGCGAGAGCGGGGCGAGCTGGGAGCCGGGTCACAGATGGAACCCGGAGCGGGAGCAGAGCGAGAACGGGGCGAGCTGGGGGACAAGTCCTAGAGGCAAATCTGGGACAGAGGCCAGCACGCAGATGCAATGAGGCCTTGTGTTCTGAAACCCAGCAGGCATAGACTCAATGAAAAAGGACTATAACTTGAGTACTTTAAAGACACTTTTTATTATCATTCTGGACTTTATTTAAACTCTGTATTCCCACACTCGTCCTTTTTTTACTATATGTAACAACACTTAAAGTATCTGTATCTAGGTACCCTGTACCTAAGATGGCACCGAGAGGTGACATTACTGCAGTTCCCGAAACGTTAACTCTCATTTTCTCTTCACAGATGCTGCCAGACCTGCTGAGCTTTTCCAGCAACTTCTGCTTTTGTTCCTGACTTACAGCATCCACAGTTCTTTTGGTCTTTATTGACAATAAGAGCTATTCTATTCTATTCCTCTTGTAATCTAAATTGTTGTGATTGCTTGCAATTTGTCATTCTTCCGTTGGTCCTGATGGGTGTCAGATAAAAAGCTTTGGCAACACGCCTCTCTTATTCAGCAAGATGCATCATGCAGTGACTCACTATCAATTACAGTTTCCTTCACTGTGTAGCATCCTTTCATTGGTTACTGTATCCCAGTGGCTTAAAATAAAAAGAACTTTCATTTATATACAGCTTTTCGCAATCGCCTAAAGCATTTCATGGACATACAAGATAACAAGGTGTAGAGCTGGATGAACACAGCAGGCCAAGCAGCATCAGAGGAGCAGGAAGGCTGACGTTTCGAAGGGTCTAGGCCTGAAACATCAGCCTTCCTGCTCCTCTGATGCTG
>NC_063372.1:10313433-10323616 GCF_021869965.1 Rhincodon typus
TGTATCAAAGACATACAAGTGTTTTTGAAGTGCAGTCACTGAAGTACTGCAGAAAACATAGAAGTCAATTTGTACACAGCAAGCTCCCATAAACAGAAATCTAATAATAATCAGATAATCTGTTTCAGAGGTCATAAATGAGTGACCAGATACAACAGGATAAATATTGGCTAGAATATTAGGAGAACCACCGTGCTGTTCCGAACAATAATTCTGTGGGATTGTTCACGACCACCATTGTGGCTACGAGAGCAGGTCAGAGGCTAGGAATCCTGCAGTGAGTAACTCACCCCCTGACTCCCCAAAAACTGTCCACCATCTCCAGGGCACAAGTCAGGAGTGTGATGGAATACTCCCCACTTGCCTGGATGGGTGCACCCCCAACAACACTCAAGAAGCTTGACACCATCCAGGTCAAAGCTGTCCACTTGATTAGCACCACATCAACAAGCATCCACTTCCTCCACCACTGACGCTCAGTAGCAGCAGTGTGTACTATCCACATGATGCACCACAGTGACTCACTGAGCCTCCTCTGATAGCACCTTCCAAACCCACAATCACTACCATCTAGAAGGACAAGGGCAGCAGATACATGGGAACACCACCCCCTGCAAGTTTCCCTCCAAGCTACTATGAGGGAATATATCCCCATTTCTTTTGTGTGGCTGGGTCAAAATCCTGGAACTCCCTCCCTAACAGCAATGTACCTACACCCTAAGGACTGCAGTTCATAGATCATAGAATCCCTACAGTGTGGAAACAGGCCCTTCAACCCAATAAGTCCACACTGACCCTCAGAGCATCCCACCCAGACCCATCCCCCTATAACCCACCTAATCTACACATTCCTGAACACTATGGGCAATTTAGCATGGTCAATCCACTCTAACCTGCACATCTTTGGACAGTGGGAGAAAACCAGAGCACCCGGAGGAAACCCACACAGACACAGGAGAATGTGCAAACTCCACACAGACAGTCACCCGAGGGTGGAATCAAACCCGGGTCCCTGGCGCTGTGAGACAGCAGCGCCAACTACTGTGCCACCATGCCACCACGGTGTTCAAGAAGACAGTTTGGGAGGGGCAATAAATTATGGCCCAGCCAGCAATGCCCATAATCTGTGAACAAATAAACAAAAGTAAAACGTGAGGGAACAGGCAGGGGCTCAGCTTAATGTCTCATCTGAAAGTCAGCACCTCTGACATTGGAGCCCTCCTTCACTGAAGTGTTTATCAGCCTGGAGTTTGCGCAGTGGTGTCCAGTGTGGGAATAGAAGCCACAACACTACCGCCACAGCTAATGGTTGGTGATGGGCTGGCCAACAAACTCCCAGGGTCAAATTCACCTTCGTCTGCCCTCCTGTCGTGATTCCAGTAGCCCTCCAAATGACCTCAGGGCCTCCCGGCTAGAAAGGGGGAGAAAAAAAAACCTAGGGCTACGACTACATTCCCACCGTTAGCATCCACCAAAACCCAAAGCTCTGTAATTCCTCTATGCTCCTTTAAGAAACTCCCTGAAACCTATTTCTTTGGCCAAGCCTCTGGGCCACCTGCCCCAATATCTTCTCATATGGCTCAGGATCAGATTGGGTTTGACGTTGCTGATGTGAAGTGCTTTGGGATGTCTGATCACATTAAAGGCACTACACAAATGCAAGCTGTTAATCTTGTCTGAAACAAAAGACAGGCACTGTTCCAGCACAAAGCCATCAATAAAATCTACACAATAAAAGCAAAATCATTGGGAGTACACAATAAACCAGCTGGACCGGACGAAGAATTGGATTCCATTCTTGGCTACTGCTCAATACAAGAAATCAGACCTGGTCAAAGTACTGAAAGTATTAAATGGCTTTGAAACAATAATGTGGTTTTATAGTTATCAAGTTTTCACCACTCCACACTGTAGGTGTCAGTTCTTCAATTCCTCCCTTGTGCTGCATTGAGCACAGTGACCCCACGAGAGGCAACAGCGCTTTTAAAAGTCCGAGTTTCATTGAAGCGCAGGTCCCCAAAATGCAACTTGTACTTCGTTGCAATTCAAAGCTTTCTCACAGATGCCCAAGACACCCAGTTGGTGCAGTGCCAAGGTGCTCGGAAGTGCCAATCCCAAGTTGTGATTAGTTATGTACTCTAGCACTGTTGGAACAACTTCCCTCAATGTCCCCGGGCTCTGGGTGGGGATGGAGCAGGAAAACCAACCAAGGTTTTCCCCGCGTGGTGACCTGTGCTGACGTGTGCCTGTGTATGGAAGACATGTGAAGGTAGGCCAGATCACATTGCGATGTCCTCCCCACAGGCTACAGCCCCACTACATTCACGGTTAAAGCTCACGTGCAAAGAATACGATACGTGCTGTCTGCAGGGAGCTGTATTGCAGCACGGGTCAGTGATTTCAGCAGAGAAAAACTGGATGTGCATTGATATGGTGCCTTTAACATCATGAAATCTCAGGACACTTTACAGAATGTTAATCAGGCAAACGTTAACACCAAGTTAGAGGAAGTGAAATTGGAACAGGCAACAAAGAAGGACCTCTTACAAGGAAGTTATGGAGTGTATGGACTCAGTTAGGAAGGGATTTCCTCAGCTTGGGGCCCAGGCAGCTGAAGGCTGGTAGATCCAAGGGCATCAGAGATGGACAAGGTGCCAGAACCAGGGAAGCAGAGAGATCTCAGAGGGGTACAGAAGGCCTCTTGTGCAGTTTGATACCACCAAGTGACTCACTAGGCCATCGCAGAGGGTAGCTGATTCAACCACATTGCTGTGGGTCTCGACTCATATGTAGGCCAGACCAGGTAAGGATGGCAGATTTCCCTCTTTGAAGGACAGTCATCTTTACAACAAGCAACGATGGCTTGGCGGTCACCATTAGATTAGATTTTAAATTCACTGGCGTCATGGGATTTGAACACATTCCCGGGTCTTTGGATTACTGGGCCAATGGCTTTGCCACTGTGCTACCACCCGCCTCTAAACAGAGATAGGATAGGGAGAGGCCATGGAGGGATTTGACCGTGAGGAAAACCATCAAACTTGAGGCTGTGCCAGACCGGGTATCAACGGAGTACCTTGGGGTGATTGGCGAACTGGTTTGGACATGCGCTTGGCCCAACAGCTCCGAATAAATGCTCTGGGGAACACAGCCCACCAACTTTAAGTTCAATTAATCAATCTGAAATTCAAAGCTAGAATAATCTCAGCGACGGAGACCATGACAACAATAATCAATCATCGTAAAAGCCCACCTGAGTCATTAATATCCTTTAAGGATGGAAATCTGCCCTCCTTACTCGGCCTGGCCTTCGTGTGACTCCAGACCCACAGCAATGCGGTCACCTCTCAAATGGCCTTTGAAATGTCCTAGTCAGCCACTCAGCTCAAGAGAAATTTGGGGTAGGCACTAAATGCTGGACTCGCCAGTGATGCCCACATTCCAAAGAATTTGTTAAAAACTTGTCAGGAGAGGGGTGAGTAACGATGCGGCTTTCTGACAGACGATTCCTAAACAATTAACCAGAACCTGAATGAGGGACGGGTTACTGAATTGATGGCGACTGCCTGATTGGGGTGCACTGGCAATAACCCATCTGCCATCTGTTATTGTACTCAATATTCCGCCAGCACAAACCCTCCCATAACTATTTGGTTGCAGACAATATTGTCATCTGCCAGAACACATCTGTATGTCTTCGTCAGTGACTGCAGAGTCAGCATTTGGTGCCCCCTGGCCAATCTATTGGGCAAGGTCGGAGCGCGTGTGCCAGCCTTTCTGCCCACTCGGGGGCATCTGCGATCTGAAATATGCCCCTGTGGAAAAGAAAATTAAAACTTCCTTTGGGAGAGCCCAGATCTTCTTACAAGGCAGCCAGAGCAGCACAACGTTTTTTGGGGTTTTTTTTTTAAAACAAAAGCAGAAAAATCCCCCAGGCTGAGTATCAAACTCTGTCAAATGTTCACAAATCAACTGGGGGAGGGGATGTGGCAGTGGAGCAGAGGACGAAAACTTATCTAACGATGCGGATCAGGAAAAAGACCAAACGGGGCAGACTAGGGATGAAAAGTAGGGGGTGGAATAAATTGAGGGACTGGTTTATAATTAAACAACAACAGCAACAAAACACATCTCACTTACCAAAACGACTGCAAATCTCTCCTCCAGCTCGCATTGTTCAGGCATCGGTAACTTCAGTGGCATGATTGGAGCGTTTAGATTCGTCTGCCCATCCAAACTTCCAGTATTTCCCATTTCATCCGGGACAACGCCAAACGGAATGCAAATATCCCCTTTCTCTATGTTCCCCTTGTTTTTTGGGGAGGGGATTGACCTCCCACAGCGTCCGGCTGCTCCCCTTCGCCCACCCCCCCCCCCAAAAAAATATTGGAAACACACAAACTTTGGAGAACCAAACTTTTGTCCAGAATTATATCTGGCCTCCTCCCACCTAGTCCCCCCCACCCCCCAACCTCACCCCCACGTTTCTGTCTGGTTTAACTCTTCCCCGCTCTGTCCCCGAAGGAAATAAGTTTCCTGGAACTGGAAAGTTGTCCAACGGAGATCATTTCAGCTGCTGCGTGCATGTTGCTCCGGAGTAAGAGAGTTCGCTGGTATTCCCATTCATTGTTCAACGCCAGTCTCTCCGCTCTAAGCAACAAGGGAGTGAGTACGCGCCCGTTCGCTCGCATTGGTGCCCCTGTCTGTCCATCACTCTGGGTGATTTAGCAGGGGGAGGGACGGCAAACAGAACATTCATTTTTGTCATTTCTTAAAAGAAAACGAAAGAGAGGTGCTTTCAACGTTTCGCCACCCCCCACCTTGCACTCATCAGCACAGAATCGCAGGAACGCCAAATCTCAAAGGGAACAAAAATTTTAGACTAGAATCAAAGCAAAGTCTGAAACGGACACAGAAAATGCTGGAGAAACTCTGGCAGCATCTGTGAAGAGGGAGAACAGTTACGGTTCTTCTTAGAGATAGTAGGAACTGCCGATGCTGGAGAATCTGAGATAACAAGGTGTGGGATAACATGTTGTGGAGCTCGATGAACACAGCAGGTCAAGCAGTGTCAGGGGAGCTGGAAAGCTGACGTTTCTTCTGAAGAAGGGTCCAGACCCAAAACGTCAGCCTTCCTGCTCCTCTGATGCTGCTTGGCCTGCTGTGTTCATCCAGCTCTATACCTTGTTATCTCTATGGTTCTTATTAGAATCTTCTTCCAAGAATGCTAGACCTCCTCTTCGAAGAGTTGTACAAGACTGGAAAGTTAATTCTGAGGAAGGGTTAACACTGCTTTCTCTCTCCACAGATGCTGCCGGACCTGCTGAGTTTTTCCAGCAATTTCCGCTTTTGTTTCTGATTTACAGCGTCCGCAGTTTTTTCGGCTTTTATTTGGGAGAGTTAGTCCCCTTTCTCTCCGCGCAGGTGCCACCAGATCTGCTGAGTTTCTCCAGCATTGTCGGTGTTTGGTTAACAATTTATGATGCATCTTCTCAGGTAGTTTAAATTCTGGCGCATTGTAACATGATCTCTCCTTTGTGATTTTCGCATTCTGTCCTGACCAGTGCTTTGATAACCTGTCCCTCTATTTCAGAAGTACTCAAGTTCTGTACTACCCAACAGATATTGCCATTTGGAGGATTGTGGAGGCTCCCTGTGTTTTATTTTCAAATTAATTCATGCAATGTGGGGATTGCTGGCTGGGCCAACGTATATTGCCCCGTCCCTAGTTGCCCCTTGAGAAGGTGGTGGTGAGCTGCCTTCTTGAACCACTGCAGTCCATGTGCAGATCACCCAGATAAATTCCCTCCAAAGTTGACTTGACACCGTCTTTCCTGCACATTCCTGAACTTCTGAGGCTGTTTGTTTTGTACACAGTTATCCAGAGGCATTAGCTAACGCTTCCCAGATGCTGGTTAAAACCTCACCGTGGCATCTGGTGGAGTTTAAATTCAATTAATAACATTTGGGGATGTCAGTTTAGTCTCACTGACAGTGACCATGAAACCCCATCTGGTTCACTAATGTCCTTTAGGGAGGGAAATCTACTGTCCTCACCTGGCCTGGCCTACATGTGACTCCAGTCCCTCACCAATGTGGTTGGCTCTCAACTGGCCCTCTGAGATTGGCTACTCTTTGTGGGCAACAAATGCTAGTACAGCCAGCATTGCCCGCATCTCATCAGACCGGTCTCTTGCTCCTTCTGCCCCAATGCTGTGGTTTGTTCAAGTCTTTTTTTTTGAAAAGGAAAACAAAAATCCCATGCAAGCGATAAGAAACTCTGTTTTTCTTGCACGCTGTCACCCTCTCCCACACCACCTTGTACCACCACCCTGTCTTTGGCACCCAATGCCTTTGAAACCCACCCTCCTGGAAGGCGCTTTGCAAATGAAAACATTGCAGTCCATTGGTCGTGTGTGTGCAGTTTCCCCAACGTTGTGTCCGCCCCTTTGGAAGGGACTTCCTGTGCTATTGAGGCGGTCAGAGCTATGTGTGTCTGACCGGGGGAAATCCTGCTGAAATTAGTCAGTTTCTCAAAAAAATAGGGGGAGCCGGGTGTTTATATTTCACTAAAGTGCGGCTGCAAGAAACTGCTCTGTAACTGGGCAACAGGGCGAGAGATCACTAGTTGCATGAATAAAGTATATTTTTGAAATATTAAAAAAGAAGTTACAACATAATTCAAGATAACAAGGTATTTCTGAAGAAGGGTCTAGGCCCGAAACGTCAGCTTTCCTGCTCCTCTGATGCTGCTTGGCCTGCTGTGTTCATCCAGCTGGACGCCTTGTTATCGCAGATTCTCCAGCATCTGCAGTTCCTACTATCTCTCTCCAACATAATTCATATCACTTTTTCCACCCTATAACATTTTAAAAAGCTCGTTCCTGTTGTTTAAGCCCCATGTGCATTCCGTTTCATTGCACTAACACGACGGGGAATCTAAAATCCCCTCCAATATCCCATTTTTCAAACTTGCTTTGTTTCCCCTAGCTTTCTCTCGCCCTCTGTTGGTCACAGTTCATAGTATTGCATTCCACCTTCTACGTTGAAGGGCAAAGCTTTGGGGAATTTCACTAGAGTGAGCCAATTTTTACGAAATCAGAGCAAAAACAAAAGTCTGTGGTTGGAATCTCCGGGTTATTTTACAAATATTCTCTTGCTAACCACAGTGATAAACATTAAATTACGTCCACACTCCCCAGAGATGGTACTTGAGTGTGCTGTCAGTTTGAGACTTATCTGAGACGAATTCTATCGATCAACTTAAATTGGAAGGTAACTTTTAAAAGTGTATTGGATTTCTTTGTTTAGAAAGATAAGTGAAATTGTAGGGGCTTTGGGGCAGAAAGTTTGGTTGGAGCGAAATGGGCCTATTATGAACTTCTCATAAGAACTGGGACACCAGTGATGTATATTCATATAGCGCTTTTGACAGCCCAAGATGCTTCACATGAACGTTAAAAAACAAAATGTGACAGTGCCCCTTATCAAGAGATATTAGGACAGGGGACCAAAAGCTTGGTCAAAGCACTAGGTTTTAACGAGCATCTTAAAGGAGAAGAGAGAGGGGTGGAAAGGTTTAGGGAGGGAATTCCAGAGCTCACAGCCCAGACTGCTGAAGGACCACCACCAATGGCAGACAAATCAAAGTGGAGGATGCAGAAGAGGCCAGAATTAGACAAGTACAGAGATCTTGGAGGATTACAGGAAGGCAGCTTATTGTTTGAACGGTGATAGATTGGGAAAGGGGGGAGGTGCAGTTAGACCTGGGTGTCCTTGTACACCAGTCACTGAAAGTAAGCATTGCAGATGCAGCAGGCAGTGAAGAAGGTAAATGGTATGTTGGCCTTCATAGTGAGAGGGTTCGAGTCCAGGAGCAGGGATGTCTCGCTGCAATTGTACAGGGTCTTGGTGAGACCTCACCTGGAGTATTGTGGGCAGCTGTGGTTTCCTTACCTGAGGAAGGATGTTCTGGCAATGGAGGGAGTGCAGTGAAGGTTTACCAGACTGATTCCTGGGATGGCAAGGCTGATGTATGAAGAGGAGACTGGATTAGTTAAGTCTATATTCACTGAAGTTC
The DNA here is from genome assembly GCF_021869965.1 of Rhincodon typus. NCBI lineage: Eukaryota > Metazoa > Chordata > Chondrichthyes > Orectolobiformes > Rhincodontidae > Rhincodon > Rhincodon typus. The sequence goes on from NC_063372.1 coordinate 10,321,514, forward strand.
AGAATAATGAGGGGGGAATCTCATAGAAACCTGTAAAATTCTAACAGGACTAGACAGGGTAGATGCAGGATGGATGTTCTGGTGAAGGAGGGAGTGCAGCAAAGGTTTACCAGACTGATTCCTGGGATGGCAGGAATGACGTGTGAAGAGAAACTGGAACGGTTAGGACTATATTCACTGGAGTTTAGAAGAATAAGGGGGGAATCTCACAGAAATCTAACAGGATTAGTCAGTGTAAATCCAGGAAGGATGTTCCCGATGACCGGGGGAGTCCTGAACCAGGGGGTCACAGTCTAAGGGTACAGGGTGGGCCATTGAGGACTGAGATGAGGAAAAATGTCTTCACCCAGCGAGTGGGGAGCCTGTGGAATTCTCTGCTGCAGAAATCAATTGAGACCAAAACATTGAATGCTTTTAAGAAGGAGCTAGAGATAGTTCTTAGGGCTAAAGGGACAAACAGGTATGGGGGAAGAAAGAGGGAACAAGGACTGAGTTGGATGATCAGCCATGATCCTATTGAATGACAGTGCACAAAAGGCCTCACAAACTCAGAATAAGATTAATGACCAGGTTCTGGGGCAGAGTGGTGGCTAAGACATCACGGTGAGTATCCTTGTGTCAACAACAACAACAACAACAGAAACAGAAGTTGCTGGAAAAACTCAGCAGGTCAGGCAGAATTTGTGAAGCAAAAAAATCAGAGTTAACGTTTCAGGTCCGGTGATCCTTCCTCAAAACCCTTGTGTTTCTGATAGCCATCCAGTTGGGTTCGACTGTAAGTGTGTGTGTGCTATCAGGTTAGTATACAGTGTTGTATGTATGGTCAAACTCAATCCACACCACTGCCGAGCATGTGGTAGGTACAGCAGAGCCATGTCTGCATCACACCATGGGGTAGGTTTGCTATCACCATCTTATTTGAGTGTATTGCACTACAGGACCTGCTTGGTCCAGTGTGGCAGAGATAACAAACACTTGCTGCTCTCATGAGATGTGTTCTACAAAGATATAATTCATTGCATGCTTGCAACTAGCTCCAACTTACATTCATATAATGGACATTGTTACAGAGGCTGCGAGGAGGACCCAATATTGGGTCTTATGCCTTTGAGATCCTAAGCTGTTCTGCTGAGGATGGAGCTTCAGGCACTCTTCGATATTGACTTTTAACTGTATTAATTTTGTAAAAAAAAAGGGGGCAGCATGGTGGCTCAGTGGTTAGCACTGCTGCCTCACAGCACCAGGGAGCCGGGTTCGATTCCACCCTTGGGCGACTGTCTGTGTGGAGTTTGTACATTCTCCCCGTGTCTGCATGGGTTTCCTCTCACAGTCCAAAGATGTGCTGGTTAGGTGGATTGGCCATGCTAAATTGCCCATATTGTTCAGGGATGTGTAGATTAGGTGGGTTCTAGGGGGATGGGTCTGGGTGGGAATCTCTAAGGGGTGGTGTGGACTTGTTGGGCTGAACGGCCTGTTTCCACACTGTAGGGATTCTATATAAATTAACCCTTTCAAACCATATCCAACATAGAGTAACAGCAGCATAAATAACGAGGATGTCAGGTCACGTGGTTAAGTAGAGTGACTGGAAGAGAGCAGAAGCTCATTTATGGTGTGAGGAGAATGTGTATCTGGATCAAGTGCATTGAGTATAGGAGTCGGGAGGTCATGTTGCTGCTGCGCAGGACATTAGTGAGGCCGCTATTGGAATACTGTGTGCAATTATGGTCATAGGAAGGATGTTGTGAAACTTGAAAGGGTTCAGAAAAGATTTATGAGGATGTTGCCAGGGTTGGAGGATTTGAGCTATAGGGAAAGGCTGAATAGGCTGGGGCTATTTTCCCTGGAGTGTTGGAGGCTGAGGGGTGACCTTATAGAGGTTTATCAAATCATGAGGAGCGTGGATAGGGTGAATAAACAAGGTCTTTTCCTTGGGGTGTTGGAGTCCGAAACTAGAGGGCATAGGTTTAATGTGAGAGGGGGAAAGATTTAAAAGGGACCTGAGGGGTAACATTTTCACGCAGAGGGTGGTGTGTGTATGGAACGAGCTGCCCGAGGAAGTGGTGGAGGCTGGTACAATTATAACATTTAAAAGGCATCTGG
>NC_063372.1:10323716-10327358 GCF_021869965.1 Rhincodon typus
AATGGGACTAGATTAATTTAGGATACCTGGTCGGCATGGACGAGTTGGGCCGAAGGGTCTGTTTCCATGTTGTACAGCTGTATGACTCTCTTTCAGTGTAAAGAAAGAGTCATTGCAGAAATCTGCATGGACTTTGGGAGGCCAAAAAGAATTGGACAGCAAACACACAACAAAACATGGTGGTAGCGGTAAGGCAGAAGGAAACATTAAGCCAGGAACTGAAGGTGAATCTCATAGTCAAGAAGAAGAGAATGCATTTTCAGAAGACTCATTGGGTGGTCAGTTCAGACTCTGTTAGTCGAATAGCTGATGCTGACTGCCTGGGGTCAAATGTAAAGTATGGTCTCTTGCCCAAGGTACCAGAAGGCTACTGGCACCCAGCGAGAATCAGTTCCCTCGGCAGTCCCTTTCCAAAAGTCTTTTCTAATCAACCTGTTCAGACATACTATGACACACCTCAGGGGCAGGTGGGGATTAACCAAGATCCTCTGGCCAAAAGGTACATTTGCTACTACTGTGTCATAAGGTCCTGTACAAAAAACCTTATTATGATTCTCAAGTTTTGCATAAAATTGTGGGGGCTTGTACTGTCAATTCTCACTCACCCTCTTTTTTTTTCCATAACAGCCTATTATTGTGTGGGATACAAACCCTTTCACTTTCCCCAGCTTTTCATTTTTGAAGTTACTGTGAAGCACCTGGGAAGCTTTCTACACAAAGACCCTCTATTATTATGAGACATTGTTGGCAACAGCAGGTTGATGGTAATGATAACTAATAGCCACATGGGAATCCGGTATCACAATCGAGTGTGGGAACAGACAGTGCAACATGATATCACAGCCTTTGGACACATTACAATTCAACTATGTGGGCCAATGAGGCTCATTCTTTGAAGTCCATGTTAAAGTCCAAGGTGTTTCCTCAAAGTGGTCCATAAGTGAAAAATATGTGCTTGTGCCTGTGTGAGCATGTGTGTGTGAGCGTGTGTGTGTGTGTACGTGTGTGTGTGTGAGTGAGCATGTGTATGTGTATGTGTGTATGTGAGTGAGCGTGTGTATGTGTATGTGTGTGTGAGTGAGCATCTGTGTGTGTGTGTCTGTAAGCCTGTGTGTGACAGACAGAGAGAGTGAGACAGAGTGTGTGTGAGAGTGTGTGTGTGTGAGTGTGAGTGTGTGTAAGTCTGTGTGTGACAGAGAGAGTGTGTATGTGTGACAGAGAGAAGGGAGTGTATGAGTGTGATAGAAAGACAGATAGCGTGTATGTAACAAAACCAAATTGCTGGAAAAATTCAGCAGGTCTGGCAGCATCTGTGGAGATAAAGCAGAGTTAACATAGAACATAGAACAGTACAGCACAGTACAGGCCCTTCAGCCCACGATGTTGTGCCGAACTTTTACCCTAAACCTAAGGTCTATCTAACCTCCACCCCTACCTTATACTATCATCCATATGCCTAACTAATAGCCGCTTAAATGCCCCTAATGAGGCCGACTCCACTACCCTCTCCGGCAATGCATTCCACGCCCCTACCACTCTCTGAGTAAAGACATTTCGGGCCCAGTGGAAACATTAACTCTGCTTTCTCTCCACACAGTGCCTGCACTTTTCCAGCAATTTCTTTTTGTTTCTGATTTCCAGAATCCACAGTTCTTTGGTTTTTTTTGACAGAGTGTGTGTGTGAGGCAGAGACAGAGAGAGAGAGAGACAGTGTGTATGAGAGAGAGAGAGAGTGTATGACAGTGTGTGAGTGTGATAGCGTGTGTGTATGTGAGTGTGTAACTCCTTTTTAATTTGCGAGTGATTCAATTTAACAATAACCAGCAGCAAAGCTTTAATCTTAAACAAGACAAAGGTTAGTTCATTACAGAACACTGCTGTGAGTTATATAACTAATAGCCTTGCAAATGAAATACATACAATGATGAAATGCAGATAAGGATAAAAGATATTTATGAGGATGAAGTTCAGTTCAGCGCTTTAAGAAAACATTGCCAGCTTGTAGCTTGCAGTTAAGTGTTTTGGAAGTGGAAGGTGAAACTGAAGAGTTGTGTTCAGTAGCTGTGACGATTTCTGTAGTCGAATAGTTGGAGTTTGTAATTGGACCCAGGAGGTACAGCAGCTTCAAGGAGTGATTGAAGGACTTTTGACCTTCCTGCTTCTGCTGGAATGATGTTGAAAATTGCTGAGCACCCCTTCCCTAACTCTCAGAGAAAACACTGTTCACAGTTAACTTGACTGAGGGTGGTGTCTGGAGCTGTCTTCACAGATTCTTCTGAGATTTCAGCACATAATTTTAGCCAGACTTTTATATGGTTCAGAACTCAAAAATGGCTGCTATTCAAATCTGTCGAATCATTTTAGATATTGGGTTAGCCCAGGTCTCGATGCATTCATTGCCTTTTGTCTGATGTAATTAACGTTTTAAATGTTTCTTTCATTAATTCCAATGGCTGCTACTCTTCCAGGGTTGGAGATCTAGAAAAGAGCTATTCATAGCTCTGAAGAAACCACAATGAATTTCTGCTTTTCTTTGGAAATGTCCACTGAATTTCCAATCCCTCTTGTGATCCCAGTAGATTTGAGTGCAGGCTGGTTCCAAATACAGTTCAATCCACAACAGAAGTCAGCTGACCCAAAAGCTCTTCTGTGACCATTTTTAAAACGAGATGACAGTTAGTTACAAAATTGAGAATATCATGACGGTACGTTTGTGATGAGGTGATGGGCGACAGATCTGAAATGTTCGCGGCTGTGGGGAGAGAGAAACAGAGTTGTCAGGCGGTCAGCACTGCTGCCTCACAGCGCCAGGGACCCAGGTTCGATTCCACCTCAGGCGACTCTCTGTGTGGAGTTTGCACATTCTCCTCGTGTCTGCGTGGGTTTGCTCCGGTTTCCTCCCACAGTCAAAAGATGTGCAGGTTAGAGTGGATTGACCATTGGAAATTGCCCATAGTGTCCAGGGATGTGCAGGCTAGTCATGGAAAATGTAGGGTAGGAGGATGGGTCTGGGTGGAATGCTCTTTGGAGGGTTGGTGTGGACTCAATGGGCCAAATGGCCTGCTCCCACACTGTAGGGATTCTATGATTCAGGGTTGCTGAAAGTGTCTCCAGCACTTTCTGTTTTGATTCTATATTTCTAGCATCACATTGTCCCTTGTGAAGGTGATATTTCTATGATTTTTGCATCAGCTAAACTTTCTGGTGTTACGGCATCTTTGCCTAATGTGCAAAAATCATTACTTATTAGATAAAATAAAACACAGGCAGTGCTCGGGTTGTGAATGACTTCAGTTCTGGAGTCCATTCGCAAGTTGATTTGTACACAAGTCAGAACACAATGCAGGGCAATAAAAAGGAGCCATTGGTAAGTACAGGAAATGTACTTATGTTGGATCTTTAAAAATTGCATCCCTGTGTGAGATCACATTTGTCAGTACAGCATTTGTAAGTTGGATATTCATAAATTGGAGAGGCTCTGTAGATTTGTTTCCTTACATGCATTTTATGCAATCGCAGTAGGTTAAGCTGTTAACCTCTCGCTAGGATAACAAGGTGTAGAGCTGGATGAACACAGCAGGCCAAGCAGCATCAGAGGAGCAGGAAGGCTGACGTTTCGGGCCTAGACCCTTCTTCAGAAAA
>NC_063372.1:10327858-10333509 GCF_021869965.1 Rhincodon typus
TCAAGTCAGATGCATTCCTAGAGGTTAAATTATATGAAACAAAGTGCAAAGCTACGTGTATCCACAGCAGGGCCCTATCCAAGAGGAACGTGTCAATGCATTGCAACTTTCTTTCATTAAACAAAAACCTGCAGACAATAGTTCTCAGAGATTTCCTTCACTGAGACTGATCAGATTCGAAACACCAACCAACCGGTACCCTTTTCCCATCCAGGACAAACTGTGGCTCCCTTTGAAATTTAGCATTCTTGGGTTTGTCCTGTGATGTGCAAGATGCTTTGTGCTTCGGATTGCATCCCCTTTACAGCAATAAAAGAAAATACACAGTTTTTCACTCAATGGTTCCATGACTGCTTTGGCCTTGCTGCTTGCTGAAGTGTCCTGGAGATTAATCTCAAATTCCTGGCAACTCCAGGACTTTCCTCACAACTCCAGGACATTGCTCAAAAGGTCAGCACTGACTCCGATGCCTGTTGACTCAGCTGTTAAAATGGCTATTAAAGACGAGTTAGCAGAGAACGCTGTTGATCCAGTACAAGTCACAACCTCCATGATAATGCTTTTTGTTTATGACAAACATCAGTCGACAGGGCTCCTCGCTTCAATTAATGCTGCACATTGAAGATCCAGTTTCACATATTAATGATAAATCCCATGGACATCGTTATGAATAACTCAGGGCAAATCTCTTAGGGGCATAAAGGGAACAAGTGTGCTTTTTGTCCATGCCATTAACTTGGACCATCTTCCCTTCCTAGGCCATTCGACAGAGCAAAGTGTCATGTGATGAAACCTTGATGAATACATCAACCAGACAAGAAGTGCTACTCATTGTAGTTTTGCCACTCAGGCTGAATGCAAAGGCATCGAGGACGCCATAAGATTGAGGTCTGCATTTGTTCAAGAGTCCACTGCCTGCGTTAAGTGGGCTCCTCAAGTGCCACTAAATCAGCAGCATTAAATGCAAAGTCCTTGGGGGTGCAGAATGCCATCTTAAAGGTTTGTGCCAACCCCCATCCTGTCACATGGTTGACAAGCAGGAGGCAGTTATAAATTGCCTTTTGTTTCAATTTTATTTCTCCAACAGCTTCATTTTCTTTCACTATATTGGTGCATTTCACTCAGGAGATTTGAGCAATCATAATCCCGGACACTGTTCATGCAAAAGGAGGAAGAAAGCAACCAAAATGGCTGCCCCCAGAAACGAGCACAAAGGTCGAGTCTGGCTTCTGCGTTTGCATCTGAAGTGAAGACTGTGTGGTCTTTTGAATGTAGCTGTTACAATTCAACTGTTTACTTAGAGCTATTTTCTCCCACAGGAAGTGAGGACAGCCCCTCAAGGGAGGGTATGGATGGCTGTTGCAGGGAAATGGCGAGACATTAGGCTCTCTCACAAAAGCGGATTCAGTTCAAGACCATGCGGTGGATGGATCTTTTCCCCTCTAAATCCCTGAGGCAGTTTTTTGGCATAGGAAATGTAGACTTAACTTAATTCCTCACACTACCCGATGTGCTTTCTGAACAGCTCTTTATCTCTATTGGGATAAAACAGCTCTCCTACAGGAACATATCCGGCTCGCTACATATATTCATCCTTAAGGATTCAGGTCATAAAAGAAAGTGCAATTATACAGCTGCTTTCAGAGTGCCGACTTGACCCAAAGCACTTCATAGCCAAATCAAGTGCTTATGCTGCTAAAATGCAGCCATTGTTGTTGCACAGGAGACACAGCCGCCAATTTCAGCACAGCAAGCTCCCACGTCAATGAGCTAACGGTCAGGTAAACTGTTTTTACTGCCACTGTTTGAATGAGATTCTAAATGTTGCTATGACTTAGTTCGTAGCACAGTCATCTCAGAATCAAAAACACATGGGATCAAGCCCACTGCATAGACTCAAGCACACAAGTTCACTACAGTACTGAGGGAGAGTTGTACTATCAGAAGAGGAGACCTTGAAGCAAGGCTACGTCTATTCACACAGGTCAATACAGATTATCCTATGGCACAATTTCAGAGAAGAGTGGGGAAGTTCTCAGGATGCCCTGACCAACATTTATTCTTCCACCAATCTGCTCATTGTCAGCATGGGGCCTTGCTGTGCACGTGCTGGCTGTATATGAAACACATACAGTAACTACGGCACCTCCACATTTTGAAGTGGTGTTGGGCTGCCCCTTCAGGACAGCGGTCCGAAAGCTTGTGATTTCAAATAAACCTGTTGGACTATAACCTGGTTTGACTTCTGACCTTGTACATCTCAAAAGTAACGCACTGTCTGCTACTTTGGATCTAATGAGGATGTGAAAAGTCCAACGTAAATCCAAATTCCTTCCTAATCCACATCTTGTTCTACAAACTTTTGCCATTGTAATGGCACCTTGTCTAGGCACACTGTGAAAGTGGGTACCACTCTCAGTTGAAGGCAAAATATTGCGGATGCTGATGAGTCAGACCAGACCTGAAACATTAACTGTTCATCTCTCCGACCGAGCCTCACATTCTCTTCCCCAAATCAGGAGAATGTGCCCACTTGCGCCCCCTCTATCAAATGGCACAAATTCTAGACAAGCTCCCTACGGGGTCAGAGCAATGACGGAGGGCATGCTGCATCATTGGGCATTGCCCTTGCTCAGGCAGAATGTTGAATCCAAGGCCTTTCCTGTCCTGTTCGGCTGGATTTTAAATATAATACCAGCCAAGTTTAAAAAGTCATCTTCTCATCTAGCTTAGTGCTGAGTGCAGAATGGTTGCTGTACAAAGCATCATAACCAAATGGTGTTCAACCTCCAAAGTGTGAAATGGTTGATTCCAGAGTTGCTGTGGGCAATAGACCGACAAGGTGTCACTCCCCTCTTGACACTGCCGCAATTCCCAACAGTACACACGGTGTGTGGTTCGCATCCTCCACCCCGCTTCTCTTGGCACTGCAAGGGTTAAACAACAGAAGCACGCAGAAAAGTAAAACCTCATGTGCATAGAACAAAAAGCCCATTCAGAACATTTTGGTAAACTGCACAAACCAAGATGTTCCTACTATCTCTGGACTAATCCTTCTTTTCTTCCATTTCAGAATCTCAGCTTCAGATAAGAGAGGAAGTGCACTCGCGGAAAACCCACAAATGCAGCTGTAAGATTGTTTTGGGGCTTTTTTTGCTATTAACTGCAATGCGGCACTAAATCACTCAGGCCAGGATGTTGGCTTATTAAGTTGCCCCTACGCCAACTCCCTAACGGTGCACTTACAATCAAAACCAGATGCCTTCGTGGGTCAGTTACTACAATTCAGAATTTAAACACTTAAGATTAGACCAAAGCTTCTGGTAGCCAAAGACACGAACGAATCGTCAACGCACATTCATGGGAATCTGACATTTTAAGAACAGAAATGTCAACTGCACAAGTCAAATGGAGCCAGGTCAGGAGTCCAGGCTGCTAACATAATCTGAAAGTAGATGAGGCCTGCTCTCCGTCAACTAAAGCCAACGCCTAGGGGGGGCCTTTCCAAAGCAAAGAGAAAGCAAAACTTGTGAGGACAGGAACCAAAATCCCTTGGCATGTTCCTCTAGTTTGCAGAGAATAGGTCCCTGCTGCGAATACATGTAGCTTCTAACTTTTACTTTCATAATGCAGCTACAAACGAAAGGAAACACCCCACAGCTCAGGGGAGGTATTTCAGTGATGCTGCATGCTACAGAGGCACCCAGAGCTGTGGTTGCTAACTCTGGACAGATGTATTCTTGGACACTTTGGAGGGTTACTCGGTTCTTGCGCCCCTACCATTGGTCACCTGACATGTCCTTGTACACCAGTCAATGAAAGCAGACAGGCAGATGCAGCAAGTAATTCAAAAGGCAAATGGTATACTGGCCTTCATTGCAAGAGGATTTGAGTTCAAAAGTCTTACTGCATTTATACAGAGCTTTGGTAAGAGCACACCTGAGTATTGCGTGCAGTTTTTGTCTCCCTACCTAAGAGGGGATCTGATTGAAACGTATAGAATTCTACCAGGGCTGGACAGTCTAGATGGAGGGAGGATGTTTCCCCTGGTTGAGTAGCTCTCAGGATACATGGTAAACCATTTAGGACAGAGATAAGGAAACATTTCTTTACTCAGAGGGTGATTAACCTGTAGACTTCACGACCACAGAAAGCCATGGAGGCTCGGTTGCTGAGCATATTCAAGCAAGAGATAGATACATGTTTAAATATTAAAGGCATCAAAGGGTATGGAGAGAAAGTAGGAATATGGCATTGAGATTGAGCATCAACCATAATCATATTGGATGGTGGAGCAGGCTTGAGGGGCTGAATGGCCTACTCTTGCTCCTAGTTCCTATGTCTAAGTGCTCACACAGATAAGAGACAAGAGGATAGACTCAACGCCAGCACTCTACACTCGTCTCCAAACACCACCCCTCCCTGAAATCTCCACCCCACGAAAAGCAACAGGAAAAGCTGTACCTCCTCGCCACTGGATCCCCTGGAGACTAGGTCTTGATTGACACGCCTTATGATACTGAAGCTGCTAGGCTCTGATTGGCTGGCAGCTTCTGAGGATCCAGAATGCTGCTGTCGAGGCCCACAATAAACTAGGATATTCACTGAAACTTGTCAGTCAGCTCTTTGTTGGCGGTGGGGGTGGCAAATTAGTCAACCCAAAAGTCACTCACTCGTCACAGCTGGAACACTGTAAACGGTTTTGGGCCCCTTATCGAAGGAAAGATAGACTGGCACTGGAGACAGTCCAGAGAAGGTTCACTCGGCTGATCCTGGGTATGGAGGGACTGTCTTACGAGGAGAAGTTGAGTAGGTTGGGCCTGTACTCATTGAAGTTTAGAAGAATGAGAGGTGGCCTTTTTGAAACATACAAGACTCTTAGGGGACATGATAGCAGAAACACAGAGGTTGTTTCTCCTTGTGGGAGAGTCTAGGAGCCGAGGGCACCATCTCAGAATAAGGGATTGCCCATTTAAAACAGAGATAATGAGGAATTTGTCCTGAGGGTAATGAATCCGTGGAATTCTTTACCACAGAGGGCTGTTGAGGCTGCGTCATTGAGTATATTCAAGGCTGAAATAGACAGATGTTTGATCAGGATGGGAATCGAGGGTGTATGGGAAAAGGCAGTAAAGTGGAGTTGTGGATGATCAGATCAGCCATGATCTCACTGAATGGCAGAAGGGACTCGATGGGTTGAATGGCCCATGTCTGTTCCTACATCTTATGGTCTTAAAACGGCCAGCCTGACACTTAGTTTCGAAAAGGAAAAATAGCAGCCAAACGCTCTGAAAGGTGCCCAATTCCACTCATCCCATACCACCCAACCACTCAGTGAAAAAAAGAAAACAACACTTCAACAACAATTAGACAACTGGATATTCAGTCACAGGGGTTTGGGGAGAATTAAGCTAATTTGGCAACTTCCAACCACGAGTTGAGAAGCATTGGTCAGGTAGCTATGGCGTGCCTTTTAATCTCCACCGTAATCATTCTCCTGCAGGAAATGAAGTTGCCATGGAGATTGGGGAGTTTCCTCGCCATTGTGGAGTGACTCACAGCTCCGTCAGCTGGACGACATGCATCAGAGGGGAAACACAAGGTGGGTGGGTCCGGCGACCTCTGCGACAAGGTCCGACACAGAAAAGGAA
>NC_063372.1:10333609-10340240 GCF_021869965.1 Rhincodon typus
CTTCAAGAGCATACAGCCCAACATTCCCTGTCACAAATGGCCTGTTAGCCACTGGGCAATTATATCCAATCTTTGTTCCACGGCGTCAGAGTTGCCATTGGAGATCGTGGCAATTTAAAATGAAAACGGAGAATGGAGATTTTCCTTTCTGAATCATTGGCCATAAGGACCCACAAGAGGCTTGAGGTTCCACAAGACTCTCCAAAAATAGATCACGTCAGTTCAAAGATCTGGTGCTAATGAAATGGCCACCTCCAAGACACACAGAGAGAGGCCTGTGGGGGTCCAATTACTGCAAAAATCTTTCCTATTCCAAATCATACACAAGAATATTGCAGGATCTAAATGAACTTGTGACCAATCTGAATTAACCACAAAAGTAAATGTTTATCCAGGCCTTCTAAGTTGCTAAACTAGCACTTGCATACCCTGTAATAACTGACCATAATATGCAGTAGATAAATGAAGGAATCCCAACCTTTAATTCAGCTACCAATTACACCAACAGCCCTTGAAGCCACAAATGGCATTACCAGGCAATTCCACGTGTACACACATACTACCATGTTGGGTTTCATTTCAACTGCTGTTCCTTTCAAATCGCTTTTCAGCTACTCTCTGAAGTTCTCCTCGATGCTTGTTGCATGTAGAAGCTGTATTTGTTCCAACATCTGCCTTCAACAAAGAGATGTACAACTCTAGGGCTGTAGATATTTTCTGATTAACCCATTCAGAGATGTTATTACACACTTCTAGACCAGGTGGGACTTGAACTTGAGTCTCCTAGTTCAGGGGAAGGGCACTACCAGTGTGCCACAAAAGCCACAACATAGGTGCTGTAACTTTTTTTTTAAGCAATGTTGCCCACCCCGAATTGCCCTTAAACTGAGTAGCTCACTTGGCCATTTCAGAGGGCAGTTAAGAGTCAACCACAATGCTGACAGTCTAGAGTCATATGTTGGTCAGACCAGGTGAGGCTGGCAGATTTTCTTCACTAAAGGGCATTAGTGAACTAGATTTACAACATCAATGATAGATTTGTTAATTATTCAAATTTAAATTCCACCAGCTGCAGCAATGGGATTTGAACCCTTGCCCTGCAAACCATTAGCCTGGGTCTCTGGAACTAGGTGGCATAGCCTCAAAATAAGGGGGAACGGATTTAGGACTGAATTGAGGAGGAACTTCTTCACCCAAAGGGTTGTGAATCTGTGGAATTCCCTGCCCAGTGAAGCAGTTGAGGCTTCCTCGTCGAGTGTTTTTAAGGCAAAGTTAGATAGATTTTTGAACAGTAAAGGAATTGAAGGTTATGGTGAGCGGGCAGGTAAGTGGAGCTGAGTCCACGAAATGATCAGCCATGATCTTATTTTGAATGGCAGAGCAGGCTCGAGGGGCCAGATGGCCTCCTCCTGCTCCTATTTCTTATGTGCTTATGTTATGTTCTTACAGATTATGAATCTAGTCACTTTACCATCATGCCACCGACTGCAGTCAAGGCCATGGCAACAACGATAAAAGATCAAAGCCAGATTTATGACTAGGAGAAAGGCTGGACTGAATCAAAGGGTTAACCATTTGACCAATACTCCCACTTTGGAGGACTTTTCACATAGGCAGTGCTATCCCAGCACAATGCACCATGAAAACGCCATGTTCCTGACCAGTAAAAATATGAGGATTCAAACTAAGGTGCTCTGAAGGAGAGGCCAATTTTTTTTTTTTTTAAAACAACAGGAGCATTGCTGATATTCTTAACATGTTACTAGACTCACACACATTATTGTAGAGCCTTAATAGGCCTCCCCGCAATATGGCAAAGACCTCCCGGCATTTGTAATTCAGACAAAATTAGTTTTTTTTTAAAAGCTGTTTTACGGTGAATGATTGCTTTTGGGTTTACAGAGGGTTTTTTCTTTAAATAAAACTGCTGAGGTGTGGCATTCAGCAAAAAGTCCAGCTCAAGTCCAGTTTATCTAATGTTGCAGCTTGAACAGGGCAGACAGCACAGTAGTCTTGTTTTCAAAAAAAAGAAATTTTAAGAGGACCAGCCAAAATAAACAAAACGCAGCTGTAGAAAATTAAAGAAAAATGATCCCTAAGCTCAGACTGTGAGCAAATTGCCTGCAAATTCTGCTCTTTGGATCCTGATACAGTCCCTTTCTCTGTTGATATTTTCTTGTAGTCTGTTGTGCTGTCTGCAAATCATGCAGACATTTGGGGGCACAGGAGGGGGGTCGAGCAAAACATACTGAACTATCAAAGGATTAGTGTTCACACTGGAAGCCATCCAACACTTGCCCAAAGTCTCCCCCAGTTGTGAGGATGGCCTCTAAGCTTCGGAGAGCTCAGTGAAGTGAGGGACTTTGAACTTCCCAACGGAATTCTATTTTAAGCACACCCCAAAGTGCCTCAAACTCTCTGCCATCCCAGCAGATTGACTTGTCAACTGATTGAAATTACGTCTGGGCCACGACTGGACGTCACTTGGTAAATTTTAAAAGGTGGCAAACTGTTTAACAATCAAGGTATTGCCCCTCCCACCCTGCCAAAAACAAAATAAAACATCCAATGATCGTCAAATAGCTACATTTCATGCTTCTGCAAAAGCTGGACTTTCAAATGCAACAGTGGCTGAGATGTCTGAATTAGGTGACTGAGAAAATGTGGTCTGAAACAGTCTGAACCTACAACCACTCCTATCTAGAAGGACACAGGCAGCAGATACATGGGAACACCGCCCCCTGCAAGTTCCCCTCCGTGCCACTCATCATCCTGACTTGGAAATACATCGCTGCTCCTTCAGTGTTGCTGGGTCAGAATCCTGGAATTCCTTCCCTAAGGGCATTGTGGGTCTACCTACAGCACATGGACTGCAATGGTTCAAGAAGGCAGCTCACCACCACCTTCTCAAGAGGGTAACTAGGGATGGGCAATAAATGCTGGCCCAGCTAGTGATGCCCATGTCCCATGAGTCAATTAAGAAATAACAAACTAGAGGCTCTATTCCCTGGAATTTATTTCACTTTGGAGTGATTTGATCGAGGTTTTCAAGATATTAAAGGGAACAGATAGAGTAGAAATAGAGAAACTATTTCTGCAGGTTGGGAAGCCCTTTGAGCCCGTTGTATATCATAGAAGTGTTGATCTGTGGTCTAACTCCATACACCAGTCTTTGTCATATGTCCCTCAGCACCTCTAGTTAACAAAAAAAGCTATCAATCCATCTCAGTTTTAAATGCTCAAATTGATCAAGTATCCATTGCCATTTGTGGGAGAAAGTTCCAAACTTCTATCATCCTAAGCACAGAATTTTACTCCTGAAAAGTTTTGGTCTTTTTTAAGGTTATGCCTCCTGGTCCTAAACTTCTCAGCCAGTTTCAATGGTTTCTCTCTGGCATCCAACAACAGAACCTCAATTATCTGGTGCTCTGCACAATTCTGATGGATTAATATCTCTATTGCATTCTAATCCCACACAACCAGCTTCCCTCTCTTTTCACAACAGGAATAGTGGATCACTGACCTCCATCAGGTCTAATCAGGAGAATCAGATCCAGCCACCCAGTCAACCAAAAGCTGAACTCCGAAGCCCCAGAGTTGTCGGTGAACATTGCTCCCTGGGCTCCATAGAAACATAGGAGATAGAAGCAGGAGTAGGCCATTTGACCTCTCGAGCCTATTCTGCTATTCAATACGATTATGGCTGTTCATTGAAGCTCAATGCCCTAACTCCACCCTGCCACCAATTCCCTTAATCACTTTAGCCACAAGAGCTACATCCACCTCTTTTTTGAAAAAGCAACGTTTTGGCCTCAACCACTTTCAATGGTTGGGAATTCCACAGGCTCACCACTCTCTGGGTGAAGACATTTCTCCTCATCTCAGTCTCTCATTCTTAAATTAAGACACCTGATTCTGGATTTAATATCAGAAAGGGAGGGATCAAGGGGTTTGGAGTCACACACAGGCCCACAGATTCCCTTCCCTAAAGTGCGCTAGGGAACCAGATGGGTATTTACACCAACTGATCAGAGTTTTGCAATCTCCCTCACTGAGTAAAGCTTTCAATTCAGATTTTATTAACTAACTTAAATGTCACAAGCTGTCATGGTGGAATTTCAACTCGTGTCCCCAGAGCCTGTGGTTCTAAGTCCAGTGACATTACCACTGTGCCACCATCTCCTCATGTAAAGGTAAAGTTGCTACAGCCCTACCAGATCATAGGGCTGCCTTCTCATTAGAGAGAGACAACTGGTGGCGGTTTAACCGGAGGGTCACCATACCTCAAGCGGGGGAAAGAGGTCGAGAAGGAGAGTCCTTCTTGCTAACCTCAGCTAGTGTGGGAATTGAACCCACACTGTTGGCATCACTCTACATTGCAAACCGGCCATCTGAGCTAACCTGGTGAAAAGAAACAAATAAAATTAATCAATTTGTTTGGGTGTGGGGGGAGTTAGATTTCCATTACCTCCAGGGACACAGTGCTAACAGTATGGATAAGGCAGCTGCTGATGAAAGGTCACAATTCAGAATAATGGAGGCAATTTTTGTTTGGTGTTGGGGCGGGGGGGCTCTCATCCAGTCAGCAGGAAACTTATCCCACCCACTTTCAGAAAGGCCTGCTGAATTAAGCACCAGTCATGCACTTAACTGGGCAGTATGGGTCTTCCCCTGGGATCAATGACCATGGGGATGGAACCACAACTAACAATGGGTTAGTGCAGTGGGCACTGGCATTAAACAGGCAGGTTAAGTTAGAGCTATCACAAGGAAGAGCTGGTGAGGGCTATAGACATTTCACACTGGTACAGTGGAGGACACTGCACAGAGGTTGGGATTAAGTATTAGAACAACACACAGGGAGCTTTATCTAAACATTGCTCCACCTGACAATGGAAGCACTTTGTGTAGAGATTCGGTTCCATTTCCCAAAACCAACATCTGTCACTTTGGAGGAGCACAAAAGCCAAAATGTTGATGTAAAGTACAACATTCGGGACATATTGTTTTCCAAGTGCCAATATTCCCACACATTATTCCAATACTGTGGCTTTGTTGCTCTGTGGATCTCACTGGAAACAGCATTGGCTGCAAAGACTTTTGAAGTTTCAGTTGCTCACGAGACTGGCCAAAGTTCAACTCTGCAATTTCAAAGGCTTCACTTTGAAGAAATTACAGTCTGAAAGAATAACAAATGCAAGTATCTTAAATCCAAGTGTAAAAACAGGGACACCAGCTGACACAACCAAAGCCTAACAAAAACAGACATTGCTGGAAAAGCTCAGGTCTGGCAGCATCTGTGGAGAAAAAAATCAGAGATAACGTTTCTGGTCCGGTGACCCTTCCTCAGAAACCTTGAAATAGTTTGTCTGAGATGGGTTCAGCTTGGACAGGTTATAGGGTGCACGTTATTCAGAGTCTGAATTGACTCTCAATCCAGACTGATGCTTCAGTATGGTCCTGACGGGATGTTACACTGTTATAGCTTTGAGCAAGGTGGAAAACCAGGGTGTTATCTACCTGTCAAGGTGGATACAAATGATTGCACGGCATTATTTAGGCAGCAGGGAGTTTCCCCAGTGTCCTGGCCAACAGTTACACCTCAAAGAGCCTCACAACCTCATCATAAAGTAGACAGACTTGTCATTCATTTCATTGCTCTTCATGGAACTTGGCATATGCAGAGCAACTGCCATAATTGACAATATGACAGCGATGCTAACACTTCAATGAGACTGCATTGTGTGCACTGCTGAGAGATGGGAGAGGGTGCATTGTAAATGAAAATATTCATGTTTTTCCCTCATGTCACATGTCCCTATTCTGAAGAAATCTATCATCGAAATATTTTGCAGATAAAGGAGGTTAAATTCTGGTGATAATCTGACCAACAAAACCAGCAGGACTATAAAGGGATGAATTCCATACCGCCTTTTCTAATGCCCGCTCATTACGTCCCGTATGCCACGAATCTTGCCCTGATGAATTAGTAGTTGGGTAGGACATGGAGAAGGGAGACTGGAGCCAGAGAAAGTAAAACCTCTAGTTTTGCAATTTATGAGGAGACAAATTCTTTGGACTGTAACAAGTATAACAGTAGAAATGCAAGTTTAATTTTCTCCCCAATCCGCTTCCACACCAAGTTGATCCCAGAAATCCGAAACAGGAGGAGTGCAGGCCATGACTGCAAGAGCAGGTAACTGTGTGGCTGTGTGCTACTTGTGCATAAATAAATGCAAAACTCACAAAAAAAACTTACGGTGGAGAGAGGCCAAAAATGCTGCTACTTAACAGGAGCAACAGCACTGTTCCCAGTTAGTGAAACTAAATAACCCACTGATTGCAGCACTCAAGAATCTTTGGATCAACATTAGTCTTCCTTGAGAATACCCCAGTCCATTAAATGCAGTCAGCACAATGGGGCAATCTTCACTAAACAAAAAACCGAAAGAACTGCAGAAACTGGAAATCAGAAACAAAAACAGAAACTGTTGGAGCAACCCAGCAGGTCTGGCAGCATCTGTGGAGAGAGAAAGAGAGTTAATGTGTCGAGTCCTTCGGGTCTCAATTTACCTGCTAAATGGGTGTGGATGAATTTTCACTTCTACCAGCTCAGTTCAATTCATCCCAG
>NC_063372.1:10340740-10354314 GCF_021869965.1 Rhincodon typus
TAGGTTAGATGGGCTTCAGATTGGTTTCACAGGTCGGCGCAACATCGAGGGCCGAAGGGCCTGTACTGCGCTGTTATGTTCTCTGAAGTCTCTTGAAAAGTAGGCATTAGCACTTTCCAACAGCGATCGGGGCAACAATTAGGAGTAGGATGATCATCCCCACACACTGACTCATCTCTCCTAACAGCCCAAGGTCACCAGTCCAACTGGAACATTACAAACTGCTTTCCGAGATGAGCTCGGCTAATGCAGCACAGATGAGAGACTGAGTTTAAGAACTGGGCAGGTATAGACCTACCAATGTGGAAGTGCATTTTCCCTCCGGAGGTATTGAGGGGGCCAATAGCTTTTTCAAAAAGGAACCAATGAAAGGATGGTATGGGCATAGTTTGATTTACAGTGTTTGAATATTGCTATGCTTTTAAGTAAACCATTCCATTCAGTCCCAAAAATGACCACTTAAAAATGTTTTGAAAAGGGCCTCTGTTCAGAATGTCCTCACATAAACAACCCAACTTTGAGGCACTGAGTTGTATAACAGTAATGTTGAAGCAAGGTCATAGTTAACAATATCTCAGACAGCACCAAGGACAATAGCAGTTGGCTTGCAAACCACTGCCAAGTACAGCAGTCTCCATCCTGGTAAAAGGTCCCTTTCTGAATCATACATCCAAACAGCTTGCCAACTCCCTCCAATGTACATAGCCCTCTAAACATTGACTCCCTGGGCAAAATAAGCAGCTCTGTGGCATTGAACCAGTTCTAGATGATACATGGAGGCCAAAGTCCTTACAAGGCCTGTGTGTTTGTCAGTTGACTGGATCATTTCCAGCTCGGAGTTGCTGCCTGCCCGCATAAGGTCAACAGCTCTCACACGTTGTCACATATGGCCCACTCTTTATCACCTCACCACAACGTATCTGTTGCAACAAACTTTTTTTCATTACATCAGTATTGGTCACTCAGTCTGTGTATCCAATATCCTCCTTGCCCAGAATTTCAGAAAAATATCTAGCCTCCACTTGAGAACTCCTGCTATGTTAGAAGTCACACGACACCAGTTTATAGTCCAACAGGTTTACTTGAAATCATAAGCTTTTGGAGCACTGCTCCTTCATCAGGCGAAGTGGAAGAAAGCGCACAGGCACAGAATTTATAGGCAGGGAGATCACTGCAAGATAATTCTAGGCATAATTAACCAGAATGACCTAGAATCTTAATTACCTAGAATTATCTTGCAATGATCTCTCTGCCTGTGCACTTCCCTCCATTTCCCCTGACGTAGGACCAGTGCTTTGAAAGCTTGTGATTTCAAATAAATACGTTGGACTATAACCTGGTGTCGTGCGACTTCTGACTTTGTCCACCCAAGTCCAACATTGGCGCTTCCACATCAGAACTCCTACTATGGCTGAGACCATCAAGCAGAGGACCCGCTTGTTAAGCAGCCCAAAGTTAAGCATGGCGTGAGCTGTTCACTCAATTACAGAATGGGTTAAAAATACCCTCATGGGAACTGTAAGAGCTCTGCAGGGTGTTGCACCTACAGCCTGCCACACAGATACAATAATTCCCATTCTTTAGAGAACAAGTAGAGAAAACTCCCTGGGCAAAATAAGCAGCTCTGAGCTGCTTTTAAAAACTTAAATATAGGTTTACAGCAATGGACTGTACACATATTGCGTACAGGGCATTGATTTAGTCTCACAGCAGATCCAGTTTACTGAAAGGATTTGCCGATTTAGAGGACTAGATCCCTGCTGATTGGGAGGCACTGTGTAATCTGTTTTAAGACCATGGTGGTTTTTTTTTTAAAAAGTCAAGAGGTAGGCATTGGCTTAGTTTAGACTAAGTCAGCACCATCAAATAACACTTTGTATCTTAAATGATGTGGTCTTAAAACACATTGGGAAACAATGGCGTTGTGTCCAATACTGGCAACTGTATAACTGAGGATCATCCTTTATGCTCAGGAAAGAAGTATGTATCTGTCAAGTGAACAGTAACTTGAGGCCTTGCCAGTGAAACTCCTGCTCAAACACTGCATGGACAGTGGACCCTACAAGACAGCACTCAAAACCAATCAATCCAGAAGAGATCAGATTGTCACTTAACTTTATTCTTTTTTGGGATGTGGGCGTTGCTTTTATTGCCCATCTGTATTTGCCCTCGAACTGAGTGGATGGTTCAGCTGTTTCAGAGTTAACCACATCATTCTGGGTCTGGACACACATAGGCCAGATCAGATACAGAATTGTTACGGCACCATTTGTACCTGCCCTGGTTCCCTCAAGGATATTAGTGAACCAAATAGGGTTTTTATAACAATTTTTTAAAAATTCATTCATGGGATGTGGGCATCGCTGGCTAGACCAGCATTTATTGCCCAGAGGGCAGTTAAAAGTCAACCACATTGCTGTGGGTCTGGAGTCACATGTAGCCCAGACCAGGTAAGGATGGCAGTTTCCTTCCCTAAAGGACATTAGTGAACCAGATGGGTTTTTCCAACAATCGGCAATGGATTCACAGTCATCATTAGATTCTTAATTCCAGATATTTATTGAATTCAAATTCCACCATCTGCCGTAGCGGGATTCAAACCCAGGTTCCCAGAACATTCCCTGGGTCTCTGGATTAATAGTCCAGCGATAATACCAAAGCTAGCTTTCAGTTCTAGAATTGGTTAGGCCACATTTGGAAAACTGTGCCCAATTCTGGTCTCCCTGCCATTGGAAGGATGTTGTGAAACTTGAAATGGTTCAGAGAAGATTTACAAGGGTGTTGCCAGGGTTGAAGGGTTTGAGCTATAGGGAGAGGCTGAATAGCCTGGGGCTATTTTCCCTGGAGTGTCAGAGGCTGAGGGGAGACTTTATAGAGGTTTATAAAATCATGAAGGACACAGATAGGGTGAATAGCCAAGGTCTTTTCCACCATGTGGGGAATCCAAAACTAGAAGGCATAGGTTTAAGGTGAGAGGGGAAAGATTTAAAAGGGACCCAAGGGGCAACTTTTTCACACAGAGGGTGCTGCGTATATGGAATGAGCTGCCAGAGAAAGTGGTAGAGGCTGGTACAATTATAACATTTAAAAGGCATCTGGATGGGTATATGAATAGGAAGGGTTTAGAGGGATATGGGCCAAACGCTGGCAAATAGGACTAGATTAATTTAGGATATCTGATCAGCATGGACGAGTTGGACCAAAGGGTCCATTTCCATGCTGTACAGCTCTATGACTCTATTGAATCTAAATTCAAAACACTGCAGCGGGATTTGAACCTGGAGCCCCTGATCATTCACCTGGGCCTTGAAATTATTAGCCAAGGAACTTGACTACTATGCTACCATCTTCTCAAATTTGGATACAATCTGACCGGTAAAGGAACAGTGATCTTACAACTTCCCAACTTGAGCCAGCCAGGCTTCTGCAGCCTCTGAAGCTCTTCTCCCTTAGGTTCCTTTCTGAAATCCCGAACCAGAGTATCAGTAACACTGGAAACCCAGCTTTGTTATTAAACATGCTGGTCCATAGTCTCAGAAATCCAAAGCAAGACTGATACCTGTATGCATTGCCCACTCAACAAAAGCCCACGATCTCTTTAGTCGACAGTGCCCACTTTAGTGTGTTTCACCTCAATATCTCACATCAAACTAACTTGGCTCAAAGCAGCCGATAGGTTATTGACCCCTTCACCCTTGCTGCTGTCTCCATGACTGTAGTTGCCTTACTCTTAAACACAGCTTTCACATTGCCAGCAGGGAGACAGATTTGCAAAGGATGCAGATTCAGGCACAACAGTGGATCTGCAAATCTCTGACCTCTGCTCCCTTTTGGGACTGTGCAATTGGTCAATGTGTCCTTTGCAGCCAACTTCAAACCAACTTCTCCTGTTACATATCCAAATAAGATAACCAAAACCTTATAAACCATCCATGCAAAATAAATGAACTCGGTACAAGACATAAAACAACTTCCACTGCTTGCACAGATGGATAGGGAGGGCAGAAATTGCATCCGGAGTATTGTGGGCAGTGTTGGTCTCCTCATCTGAAGAAGGATGTTCTGGCGATGGAGGGAGTGCTACAAAAGTTTACCAGACTGAATCATGGGATGGCAGGGCTGACATATGTAGAGAAACTGGATCGGTTAGGACTATATTCACTGGAGTTTGGAAAAAATGACGGGGTGGGATCTCACGAAACTTACAAAATTCCAACAGGACAAGTCAGGGTAAACGCAGGAAGGATGACCAGGGAGTCACAGTCTAAGGATACGGGTTGGGCCGTTGAGGACTGAGATGAGGAGAAATGTCTTCACCCAGAGAGTGGGGAGCCTGTGGAATTCTCTGTCACAGAAAGTGATTGAGGCCAAAACATTGAATGTTTTCAAGAAGGAGTTAGATATAGTTCCTAGGGCTAAAAGGATCAAAGGGTGTGGGGGAGAAAGTGGGACCAGGTGCTGAGTTGGATGATCAGCCATGACCATTTTGAATGGCAGAACAGGCTAAAAGGGCTGAGTGGCCTACTCCTGCTCCTATTCTCCATGATTTTATATATCCAAGCCCGATTAGGATCCCATATATTGCACACACAACTACTTTCCAGCACAGGAGACAGAATAGTGGTCAGGGTGATTTGCCCCATCTCAAACCATGGAGCCAACTGAACAGCTCCAATCCAACACATACCAGCAGAGACTGAGAAGCACAAATACCTATCCTTTCAATTGGGCCATAAGGATTAGTTTGAGATGGCTTCCAGGCTTACCCCCTTGCACATTTCGTCAGCTTCACTGAAAACTATTTCATGTCCCGTTGAGAACACAAGACAGGGAGGTGAACTGGGCTTCAAAGACCAGGTTCTGGAAAGTGTGTCTGGTCGAATGGTGATGTAATCTCTCCTTTAACCCAAATATCCACAAGCTTACCCGAGAGTAGATTACTTAACTGTTTGGAGATCCCAAGAGAGATCCCCATCAACAATTGCTCATATGGTTACTGTGCCAACAAACACAAACTTCGGGGGAAGGGGTAAAGAAACAGAAAGGGTGGGAGAGAGAAAGAGAGGAATTCTATCTGATTGCATGAGGCAATGAAGTCTTGATGCAAATGGAACATTCATTAGCACACATTACACTTAAACAGGACTTGTAGCTTCCAAAGAAAACACAGACTCTCAATCATTAAAGTGCTCAGACAGTATTTTCCCTGCACCCTACCCCCAAACTGCCTCTCCTCTCCTTCAAGTAGCGATTCCCACATGGTAAAGCTCTCTTGCAAGCATCAGCAATAGCTTGTTCAACTGGCTATTCCAACATCCAAGCCTAAACAACAACTTGCATTTATATAGCAGTTCAGAGACTGTGAAACATCCCAAGGTGCTTTACAGTAGCTTTATCAGGACAACATCTGACACTGAGCTACATTTACTTGGACAGATGGCCAAAGCTTGGTTTTGAGGAGCATTGTAAAGGAGAAACAACAGCTAAAGAGGTTTACAGAGGGATTTTCAGAGCTTAAGGCCCAGACAACTGAAGACACAGCCACTGGTGGAGCGAGAGACATTGGGGATGGTTGTTAGCCAGACTTGGAGAAGCACAGAGGTTTCAGAGATCGTGGGGCTTGAAGACGATTGTTAAAACATTTTGACGTTGGAGGGATTTCGAGTGGTACCCACTCGTTCCCTCATCTGCACATGTAAAGCTATGGGATAGTGGCCAGAAGTGGGAGTGAAGTCTAAACATCCAGTTCATAGCTTAGCAGCACTGAACTGTGTGCCTCAACTGCAATCAAACTGCAGACTAAGAAATGAAGCAGAAACCTTACTAATCTTTGGTGACTTTGTACTGCAACGTGTTTTTACAGTCTAACTTGCCAATTTATTTCAGATTATCCTAGTTTTTTAACCTTTTTAAAAAGCATATTTTAGTTAAATTGCTGAAAGAAAGAAACATACAGAATATTCTTTAAATAACTAAAAACTGCTTTGATAAAAGGAACTGTCTCTGCCGTAACCCCAACCTATTCACTTTTGATTAAATTGTCCTGACCATTTCTCAAGGGTCAAGAGGAGCCCAGATAACACTCCATCACACCATCATTCCGTGGCCACAGAACTGGATTGCACTGCGTAACCTCACTGCACAAAGGAAGGGAAGACCAGCATAACACACAACTGCTTATGTTTCTGTGGATGCACCACACAAATTGGTCACCAAACTGATCACCAATTGCGAGGCCAAGCAGAGGCTCGGAGACCGCTTTATACAGCACCTGCGCTCAGGTCGCGACAAACGACAACACCTTCCAGTCGTGAACCACTTCAACTCCCCCTCCCACTTCCTGGACAACGTGTTCATCCTGGGCCTCCTCCAGTGTCACAACAATGCCACCTGGAAACTGGAGGAACAGCAGCTCATATTCCGCCTTGGAAGCCTACAACCCAATGGCCTAAATGTGGACTTTACTAGCTTCAAAATCTCCCCACCCCCAGCCTCATCCCATAACCAACCCCCCTTCTCATCCCCGCCTCCTTGACCTGCCCATCTTCTCTCCCTCCTATTCACTCCTCCCACCTCACCGATCAATTCCCACCACTGCCTACCTGAACTCACCTATCACCATCCCACCTACCTTCCCCAGCCCCACCCCTCCTCTATTTTCCCTTCTCCCTATTTCTGAAGAAGGGTCCCGACCAGAAACGTCAGCTTTCCTGCTCCTCTGATGCTGCCTGGTCCGCGTGTTCATCCAGCTTCACACTGTGTTATCACCAATTGGTGAAGGTCGCTTAGCTCTGTGAAAGCAATTAGCATGAGCTCACATAGCGCCACTTTCTCACCTTCTCCCCATAGGCCTGCACAATTCTCTTTTCAGATAATGATCTAATTCCCTTTTGAATGTTTCAGTTGGCTCTGCCTCCTTCACACTCTCAGGCAGTGTATTCCAGATCCTAACCACTTGCTGTGGGAAGTTTTTTTTCCCTCATGTCTCCACTGCTTCATTTGCCAATCATCTTAAATTTGTTCTCCCTGTTTTTCAGTCCTTCCACCAAGGGGAACAGTTTCCCCCTACCTACTTGGTCCAGTTCCCTCAGTATTTTGAAAACTTTAATCAACTCTCCTCTCAGCCTTCTCTCCTTCAAGAAGAACAGTCCCAACTTCTCCAATTTACCCATGTTACCGAAATTCCTCATCTCCAGCACAATTCTTGTATTTTTTTTTTCTGAACCATTCCTAATGCCTTCACATGAGCCTCACAGAACAGGTGTGGTGCCCCGAACTGACAGTACGCTGGTCACGAAGCTGAACCAGTGTGCTCGACATAACTTCCTTGCTTTTGGACTCTATGCCACTATAGATAAGGTCCAAGATCCTGTGGGCCCTGACATCTTCATTAATTTATATACTCCCAGGTAACTCCACATCCTTTAGAGTTGTGCCCTTTGTTTTATAGTGTCTCTCCACACACTTCCTACCAATATAAATTATTTCACATTGAATTGTATCTGCCACTTGTCTACACATTCCACCAACCTATGTCCTTTTGAGGTATAACATTATCTTCCTCAGAGTTCACAGTACTTCCAGGTATTGTATTCTTTATAAATCTTGACATTGTACCCTGGACACCAGGGTCTCGGTCATTAACATACAAATCAGGAAAAGCTGAGGTCCTAACTCAGGCCTTTGGAACTCCACTATATGCCCTGCTCCCATCCAAAATACCTATATACCACGACTTTGCTTCCTGTCACTAGTCGTGTTGCTGCTGCCCCTTTTATTCCAGGATTTCTAACTTTGTTTACAGGACAATTCTGTGGCACTTTAGCAAACCTCTTTTGAATGTCCCCATACACCACATTACCTTCATTAGCCCTCATTGAAAAGCCCAAGCACATTAGTTAAACATCTCTGCAACAAATCTGTGCTAGATTTTCTTAACTAATCCACAAGTGACTATTAATTCTGACCTGAATGGTCACTTCGAAAAGCTTCCCCACCACCAAGGTTATAAGAAAGGTCTAAAGATAAGGCCATGCACTACAGGCCAGTCAGTTTAGCCACAATGGGATTTGTTGACGAATAGGGCTGTGGCTAAAAATGAATTTGGGGCTGGAGATGATGCAGGACTCAAAATGGTAAACTTCAGTACTGCCAATAAGAAACTAGAAGGAGCTTTCCTCACATAGCAGTTAATGTCAGAGAGGCAATATTGAAATGATGAAAAGTGAGACATGTCATGAAGGCTTTTCGTCTTGCACTCATCAGGACAAATGCAAGAGTGCCACATTTCAAACCAGCACAACAATTTCTACCATGAAGGCAAAGAGTTCTGATTGTTTGGTCAGTCAACTCTGATTGGCTGAGGCGTCGCCATGACAAATGCAATGGGAAACTGGTGGCTCCTGGGAAATTCGAAAAGGGCACAAGACGTGACCACATTCCTTTTGTTTACAGAGAGCGAGCCTTTATGTATGAATGCATGTCATTTTTAGTAAGTGTAAATGAATTTGACAATCTTAAATTGACTACTAGCATGGCTCCTGGCGCACTCATCACGGAGTGGCACTTGCCAAGCAATCACAGAATCACATCTAACAGGAGAAATGTTGCTCTGAGTTTGCAAGCATGGCTGGTTGGGTACAGTCTGTACGCTGCAAATTATGAACAACCAAACAAACAGATTTTGTTTCCCATGAACCAATCACTGGAATGTATAGCCTGGCATTGCACTGGCCCTAAAATTCACACATGATGTTGCTCAATTGTATGGTAAGCAGAATACCAATATCCATGGGGGCTAAAAGAAAGAACGAAAAGGAGCTCAGCTTATATACAATGGCAATGGAGTACTTTTATTGGGTTGGTTCTTTTCCTTATGATTATCACCACTGTGCGATACGCGTACAACTCATGGATTCAGCCAGCAATAACATGCTCCAAGTAATAGGTCATGCACAGTCTAACCATGTATTTGCCGCAAGCATTATTCTTTATTTGACAAGTAAGGGACATGAATAGATGAGAGAGATCTGGCTATCTTTAAAAGGTCCTAAAGGTTCCACTGAACCGGATTCCAAATGGCTCACATTCTTCACGCAAATGTCATCTTGCAAATCAACCTCTTATCCCACAATACAAGAAGTAAATTGTGTGGAGCGGTTTTGTTGAAATAGCCGATAAGCGCCCAATTCAAATTGCAATCTATGTTCAACAAAACAAAACAAAAATGCCAAGCCCACTTCCTCGCTACACCCACTCGAATCCAGCATGACTCGCTGTAAATCATACAGTTCAACAATAGCTGAACAAAAACAAAACAGGCCAGTGCTGAAGAAAGCCAAACGTTGCAACTTACATGGCCTGGAGCAATCATGTGCCCTCTGGCCCTTGCTACCAGGCAGGTGGCATTCTTACATTGCTTCCTGACCTGCTGAAGCACCAAGCCGCTGGGCACTGATGCCACTGTTAACAATACTCACACCAGTGGCAAGACAAGTCAACATCCATTTCCAAGGAGATTCAGGACAAAACTTTTCTGAAAAAGGCAAAATTTGGCCATTGCCCTCATCGGGGTCATCTATCTCATGGAGGGTTTGTTAGCAATGGGATTTGATCAATAGCAATTATTAGCTTCCTTCACAACCACTGCATTTAAAACAATGTTCTTTTCTAAAACTTCAATTTTAAATGTTCTCCACCTCAGTCTGACCATTTGGATACAACAGAGCTGGGTAGGCATTCTTTATTTCTTCTATTCATGGGATGTGGGCATCACTGGCAAGGCCAGCATTTGTCACCCGTCATTTCAGAGGGCAGTTAAGAGTTGACCATATTGCTGTGAGGCAGCCTGGTCTAACAAGAGGTTTAGTAGGTTCCTTATTGTCTCTGTCACTTTACCAGGCCTACAGAGGATAAAGGCTATTTATAGAATGCTAACGTTGTTAATGTGTTGCTTCTTTATAGAGTTTGGCTTCTATCAGCAGAGAGGAAAAGGTTTTGGCAGACAACACGACCTTCAGATGTCTAGAACTGAATGCAAATGCTTCCCCTAAAGAGGGTCCCATCTGGGTGTGAAGCTTTTCTACCGATTCAGAGGAGCCTCTGAACCTGGTTACAAGCGTCAATACTGGACGAGGAGAAGGGGCAAGGTCAGGAGCTCGCAGCATTGCTGCAGAATAATGGGACCTATTTGACAAGGTCACCACAGAACAGCATTTGTTTTTGTCTATTTAATCAAAGGCAAAACAAGGCTCCATAAATCATAGAGTTGTACAGTGTGCGAAGAGACTTTTCGGCGCATTACACTTGTCGGCCCTTGTGTAGAGCTATACCAGGCAGTCCCACTCCACTGCAATTCATTCTTTTCAAGGATTTATCTAATTCCCTTTCAAAAGTTACTGTTGAATCTAATCCCAAAAGCCCATTCCGGATCATAACTTTGTGAATAAAAACTGGTCTCTACTTTTCCTCACTGCCTCTTTTCCAATGCCCTTAACTGATCCCACTGTATCCTGCCTTGCGTGCTTCTTGCTTCCTTCCTGACCACCCGCCACCCAACCCCACAACCGACTGGGAATGCTGTCACCATTGTGGAGTTTTTAAGCCAGTTCAGATCCCAGGATACCCATATAAATCAAAGAAACAAAAAAAGTATTGGGACATGCATCGAGGTCCTTATCCTTGATGCTTATGGGGTTAAGTGCTGGAGAGTGAGATTAGGCCAGGTGGCTCACTTTTCAGCAGGCACAGACAAAATGGGCTGAGTGGACTCTTTGGGTGCTGTAGGTTTTGACATTTTTCAAATATCCAGTGAGGAGGAATGTGCACGGACGCAGGAAGAGGGTGGGGGAGGGGCAGTATATAATCTGTTCCTCTTCCTTAGGAGGGCACAATGGGTCAAATGGCCTTCTTCTGTGTGGTAACGATTCAATCCTTCAAAAGCTAACAATACAAATGATGTATTGTCACCTTTTGCTACACCGTACCAGTCAGTAACATGTTGATTGGATTGAAGCACTGACACGGTCATTTGCACATAAACATGGAGATACTTTAGTTTCCTCTGGTATCAACTTGCTTAACAGACAGCACTGTCCCTGCACTCACCATGCCTCAATTTTTTCCAATACTGAAACCTCCATTGCTTTTGTGACTTTATCTATTGCTAAGTTGGTTCAAAATCCTGGAACTCCCTCCCCTTGTATAATGGTTCAAGAAGGCAGGTTACCACCATCTCCTCAAGGGCAACTAGGGACGGGCAATAAATGCTGGCCCAGACACCCACATCCCATGAATGAACAAGAAAGCTCTACCCAGCTGCCAATAAGCCAGAGATCATCCAAAACCGCACTGTCCATTTCTTTACTCCCAAGTCCTGTTCACCCATCCACCCTCCACCCAAACACTGATTCCTGGTCTGGCAAAATCTCCATTTGCAACATTTTTGGCCTCCTTTCAAAAGTTCTCCATGACCTGCCACTCCTTCCCATCACCTCCACCAGTCCTACAACCCTCAGAGATCTCAGCATTTCTCCACCTCTGGCCTCCCTCTGGTCTCCCATTACCCCACTCTTGGCCACTGCACCGTCAGCTGCCGAGGCTCTCCTAAGTTCGGGAATTCTCTCCCTGAACCTTGCCATTTCTCTCTCTACTCCTTTAAAGGCTTCACAGAGCACTACCTTTTTGACCAAGATTTCAGTCACCTGCCCTAATGAAGCTGGATGTTGAATTTTCTTTGAGAATCACTCCTGTGAAGCGCCTCAAGAACATTTCACTACATGAATGGTGTGCTATATAAAGCAGGTTGCTGTTGAATAAACCTTTCCACCACTGACACCGTCAGAATTTGACTTTAGCCCAATTTCCCCAAAACTGCCCGATACCTAAAATCCATTCATGTGACACAATAGTATCCTCTCCATAGTTCTGCACCAGTTCTCTCCAGATCTGTACCAAGTGGAAACCATTTCACAGCAATAGGAAAGTTGCAGTGACAATGCACCCCTTAACTGTAAGTAAATTTGCCAAGTGGAAATGGAGCCACTGGAATTAAATACGCACGAGAGCACACTATCTGACAGCACTTTGTGCACTGAACGGCAAGAATGTAAAAGAAATGCAGGCAGCTGCACATTATTGTTCAGCAGCCAGAACATGAAAGGGTTACCCAAAATCATAAAAAACACTTCGCTTATCAGGATATAAGGGACTGTTCCTACTGGAAGGAGCTAACTCGTTCTGACAGTGTCCTACAAGTTCTCTATGTGTTCACCACAGAGTATTAGTGTTAACAGAAAGTAATTCAAGTAGGAAGATACATTTAATCTTAAATTGAACCTGATTGTCTCTATAGAACAACAGGAGCAAGAGTAGGTCATTTGGCCTTCAAGACTACACCGTCATTCAATACGATCAGGGCTGATCCTCTATCTCAACTCCTGCTCTTTACCCAGACTCTTGACACCTTTGGTGTTTAGAAATCTATATATTCAGTGACTCGATGAGCACAGCCTCTGTGTTCAAGAATTCTGCAGGTTCACCACCCTCACGTCAGTCTACAATATCCTGAGTCTATGACTCCCTTGTTCTAGGCAGCATCACATCCTAATCCAGACTATCTAGCCTTGTTAGAATTTTATACACGTCACCGAGATCCCGTCTCATTCTTCTGAGCTCCAGTGAATACTGAGCCAGTTGACTAATCTCTCCTCATACAACATACTGATAAAGAAACAATTGTGTCTGTAATCTAATATAACTAGCTACTAAGTACTATGTAATAAACTTCATTCTTGTGCATCAAGATTGAGCCTATCTTCTACTGATAGCTGTGTGGGCATTCTTCCTCACTTGGTCTCAGTAACTTAGATGAACACCAATGTGAGAACTGGAGGCAGTGAATCTACCCAAAGCATCTCAGATTGTTCCAGCAGAAACCAACACATGCAAGATACTGGCACTCTTGGACATCTAAAGATCTTATTTTGCTTTATGAAACAAGACATGTGACCAAAAGCAGACAGTTTCCTTTTGATTCAGCAAGTCAACCCATCACCTGTCACCACAGCGACTGTCATGGCAACAGGAGTTTCTTGTTCTACTAGACTGTGCCTGGGTTAGACAGACTTCCTGGTATGAAACCACATTAACCTCAAGACGATGAGACTCGCACACCATTGCACTAATATACAACAGAGTCAGAGCAAGATACACTTCGGCCCTGGCTCAGCAGATAGCACTTTCACCATAGAGTTCAATGCTGACAGATTCAAATCCCACTGCAGCGACATGCATACAGTCTAAGCGACGACACTCAGGACTGAGGAAATGCTGTCACTGACGTCATTTTTCAAGCAAAACATTGAACTGAGGACCCCACCTGTCCTTTCGGGGGAGAATATTGCCCAGGCTCCACTCAACACCCAATTGGCTTCCACCATGCAGGACTATCCAAATATTTTATAGCTAGGTAATATATAAACAATGCAAAGGCTTGCAGGATTCCCAAATAGGAATGGAAACCTCATCTTGCTCACAAATCACATCTCACTCACCATCCCAGCCTCCAGTCCCAT
>NC_063372.1:10354814-10386320 GCF_021869965.1 Rhincodon typus
TGATTCCCTGGTGATACAAATGCAATGCTTTAGAAGATGGTTGCATTTTAAATTGTCACCTTGAATCAAGGCCGGGCTGTTTGGAGAGGGCTATATAACCTTATACAAAGAAGACTGGCCCATGTGATCCAGTTGCCATGGTAACAGGAGCACAGGTTGAAACGTATTGAAAATGGGGGTCAGTTTTAACACCAGGGCTCGAAGGAGAAAGGAGCTGTTTTTGCCGCTTCCAGACTTTCTGAGGAAGTCAGACCGCGAGTTTTGTGGAAGACCACCCAGCAGAGGTCCGGTGGGGTCAAAAACCCCGTTTGAAGAAACAAAGATTGTGAAGAGTTCAAGATCACAGGTTCACCAGAGAGTACCTTACAAATATGCTTAAAGAGTTCATATTTATGAGGATACTGGGCAATTCAGCCTGATGAAGCTAAGAGGAGCTCCGGGCTTTACTCACGACTACAATTCTGTGGAGAGTTTTTATTCACTCATTGGATGCGGGTGTCACTGGCTGGGCCAGCATTTATTGCCTGTCCCTAGATCCCCATCCAGAACGTGGGGGTGGGCTGCCTCCTTGAACTGCTGCAGTCTATGGCTGACCCCCAATGCTGTTAGGGAAGGAGTTCCAGGTTTTTGACCCGCAAAGGAATGGCGATATATTTCCAAGTCAGGATGGTGAGTGGCTCGGAGGGGAACTTGCAGGGGGGTGGTGTTCCCATATATCTGCTGCCCTTGTCCTAGATAGAAGTGGTCGTGAGTTTGGAAGACGTTGTCCAAGAAGCCTTGGTGAGTTTCTGCAGTGCATTTTGTTGACTGTACACACTGCGGCTACTGAGCGTCGGTGGTGGAGGGGGTGGATGTTTGTGGATGTGGTGCCAGTCAAGTGGGCTGCTATGTCCTGGATGGTATCAAGCTTCCTGAGTGTTGTTGGAGCTGCATGCATCCAGACAAGTGGGGAGTATTCTATCACACTCCTGACTTGTGCCTTGTAGATGGTGGACGGGCTTTGGAGAGTCAGGAAGGGAGTTACTTGCTGCAGGATTCCCAACCTCTGATCTGCTGTTGTAGCCACTGTGTTTATGTGGCAAATCCAGTGCAGTTTCTGGTCAGTGGTAACCCAGGATGTTAACAGTGGGGGATTCAGTGATGGTAATGCCATTGAATGTCAAGGGGTAGTGGTGAGATCGTCTCTTATTGGAAATTCACTGCCTGCTATTTGTGTGGCATGAATGTTCCTTGCCATTTTTCAGCCCAAGGGTGCAGAGGAATGTACAAATGTGGTATGGAGTTTTTGGTTGTCTTAAGATAATACTGGGGAATACCTTTTCTCTAGTTTAGTGCGTTAGTTGCCTATTAAATAATGCTTAGCTGATGCTGATGTTAATCTGATTGTAAAAGTCTTAAAACGTGAAGTCTTCCGTGCGATCCCATGTGTTGGTCGTTGAAAAATTCATACATTTTCTTGAAGGTTATTGGTCTCCGTGGGCATTGTAACAATTGGCTTGAATTTTAAACAGGCAATTTTACCCAGAATGCATTCCAGGCAGAAGAAGCAAAAAAAACTCCCAGGTGGTGAAGAACTGCAACTACTTATAGCAAAATATTGCCATTTTGAACAGGACCAGGAATTTCTTCAAACTCCATTTGTATATATTTTTTAACCAGAGATTAGACCCCATGGAAACACAATGATGTAAAATGTACCCGAGTCTAGCATTCTTTGTTGATCTTGAGGAAAGGGTCAAAGATCGGCAGGTAGTGTGGAATTTGCTCAGGCAATGAATCCGGAGGGGTACTGTAATGATTGGAACCGGGTAGATTTCATTGTCTATGAGATCTTTGATTGCGGTTGTTAACCTGGGCCAATCAAGGAGTCCTGGCGGATAGGTATAAAACAGGGAATTCGGAATGTCCTCACTTCAGGGACTGACTCTGAGCTGAAAACTGAAAGAACTGTGGATGCTGTAAATCAGGAACAAAAACAGAAGTTGCTGGGAAAGCTCAGCAGTTCTGAGGAAGGCTCACCGGACCCGAAACGTTAACTCTGATTCTTTTTTCACAGATGCTGCCAGACCTGCTGAGCTTTTCCAGCAACTTCCATTTTTGTTCCTGACTCCGAGCTGGCTGGCCACAGCCAGTATATATAAATGTAAATAAAGGATGACGATACACCAGCCTCTGTGCAGTTACTTCACGTACACTTTTTATCAGTGACGAATTAGCTGCCAACAAAGCTCTAGCGCCTTGTCTGAGGCAGTGCTTTAGGATATTACCATTGCCAGTGACATGTAAGAGAGAGCGTAAGGCCCATTCTATGCAGCACTCTCCCAAGCATCCTAAAGTACTGAGCACAGTTCTTTGCTCTCCATTTTATAAAAAAAGAGAAGACTGAGGGGTGACCATAGATAAATATTTTAAAAGCATGCAGGGTTCACTAGGGTAGATGTAGAAAAATGTTTTTCACTTGTGAGGTGGGCCATAAATAGGTCCTGTAAATATAAAATAGTCATTAATAAATTCAATACAGAACTCATCAGAAATATCTTTTCTCAGAGCTCGGTTAGAACGGTGAATGCACTACCCCAGTGAGTCCTTGAGGTAGCTCATATGGTGGTATTAAGTGGAGGCTAGATAAACTCAAGAGTGAGGAAGCAACAATGATGCAGATGAGGTCAGATGAGGCCCGCGTGGAACGCAAACACCAACATAGTCAGTTAGGCTGAATAGCCTGTCTCTGTGCTGTCACCTCTATGTAAAATAATATTCACTGATCCAATAAAAGGTTGGAAAATCAGGGCAAAGATGACCTTCAAACTCTTGTACCCGATGGGCCGAATGGTCTATTTCCGTTTTTACGTCTTATGGTCTTATTACGGTGCCTCAGTCATGTTCTCTTTGTCTCTACTCATTTGGAATTTCTATTCTTAGCTTTCAGGTTACATTTAATTCTTTGCGGGCCATTTCCAACTCCTCATCTGCACTAAAAGGTGTATTCAGTCATAATTTCATTTCATTTCCTCTGGTGAAATTCAGTACGGCTGTTTTATTAATTAAGGAGCTAGCTTAGGCACCTTTTTTTTCCTCCGAGTTCCACTTGCAAAACACCGAGTAGCGCCTGGGAGTTCTTCAAAATTTGCTGATGTCTGATCTCATTGCAACCATGCGCGGAGTGAGGCAGAGGCAAGGGACCCTCACTTCCTCCACACCAGCAGGAGCAGTGTTAACACACAAGGCCCACAGCTCCCACATTTCAAAATTAACTTCAGCCTGATTGCAGGGCTTTTTCAAAAACAAAAAACAAAAAAAATCAACCTCACCTCAGCACCAACTGCATTCTTTTGGAAAGAGCCGAGAAGGATTACGTGGCATTTGGAAGGAATGTTAGTCAAGAAGACAGACTAAAAGGAACCTTGTTCTGGTTTCCTCTAAAACGGGGCAAGGATTCAAGATAACCTGGCTGAATTTGTCAAGACTGTGCAATGAATGGACAGGATTGATCCTGACAATGTGTTCGCTGTGGTAGATGTGGCAACTCCCAAAGGATTGATAAAATAGCGATGGAACAAGGAAGGAAATCCAGTGGTACCTGCATACACAGTGGGAAACTAAAGTATTAAATCACCGGGGAACTTAACCAGGACAATATAAATGAGCACAAGCAGCAACTAGACATCTTTGTAGGGAAAGCAGGGATGGCAGGATATGTTGATTCCAGGAACTGGACTGGTTCAACATTTCACTTTACTTCCGCTGATGTGTTTACACGTGTTTCTAACAGATCTGAGAAGGGATGTTAGCTGCTTTTGGCCAATTGAGCCCATCATTTGACACTTTGGTTCTCTTTTGAAAACTGACTCATTTTACACACAGGTACAGAGTCTCAAATCGGAACAACCTGGGTTGTCCGAAGGCTAGATATTTTTACAAGATGCCAAGCAATGGCTTTATTTGTTATTAAATGAGTCAAGTAACTTACTGAGACAACTTGACAGGCATTAGTGTGCTGCACTAGTTATCTGCCAGTCTATTTCCATGTTCTGATGGGCCTAAGCAACCCTTGATCCAAGGAGAGGCAAAGGCACATTCACCTTCCTTGCTTTGGAGAACATCTTGGACCTTTGCTACGCCAACCCAACTATTTCTGGGGAACCCCCTCCTGTCAACCCATTGTCATGTAATAGTGTGGTGCGTAGCTTTACCTGGCAACGGTGGAGCGAGTGGTGGAGGAGGAGGAGTTGGTGGTGCTGGTATTGAAGGAACGCTTTGGATTAGATCCGAACGCAGGGAAGATCGAGATAACATGGAAGGATCTCCATCGGGACAATCACCAATAGAGCTGTGTCGCAGATCCGTCAACTGTTTCTCCAGTTGAAACTGCCGCTGTAAAGCCTCCTCTTTCTCCTTTATCATCTTCCGCAATGTATGCACCTGGCTGCTGGCATCCTTGTACGTCTCCTGTAAGGGCACAAACGGTTGGCAAGGTGGCACGGCTTGCTATCAAACTATGCTTGCTGTCAAGTTGCACCGCTCTCCAACAAGCTTAACTGGTTTAAATGGACAAGGGGCAGGCCACTGCATGCATGCCCTCTAACCTGGCGTGCAGGACGGTCCAAGCCTCTTGATTCAAGGGCAAAGAGGGATAAGCAATAAAAGCCAGCCTTGCCTGGTCTTTCACAATCACACTTTCAAAGTCATACTGCTTAGTGTGTCCAGCCTGGCTTCGAACAAACAGCAAACAGGAAGCAAAAAGCACTGTATTTGGATGCAGTAGCATTCTCATCTGTGACTCCGCACAAGGAATTGTAGCCCATTAAAAAAAAAATCCATATTCAACGGATTCAGAGTACAACAGAAAATTGTGTCAAAGTTAGTCAAGCAAAATGGTCTTGTTTCAGTGCCCAGATTTTCCCACAATGGTCTATGGTGCACTGACAGCAAAGCAATGCATGTAAAGCTGAAGTGAAAACTATGGAGTTAAGTGACTTATGCCACCATGGGAGGTGACTTCACAGTGGTAATGCCACTAGACTAGTAATCCAGTGACCCAGACTAATGCTCTGGAGGGGGTGGGTTCAAACCCTATTATGGCAGATGGTGGAATTTAAATTCAAATAACAAATCTGGATTATAAAACTAGTCTCAATAATGGGTGCCATGACAATTATCATTCGTTGTCAAAAATCCATTTATCCACTCGGGAGGGAAATCTGCCATCCTTACCCAGTCTGACCTAGACGTGATCCAGACCCACAGCAATGTGGTTGACTTGTAACCACCCTGTGAAATGGCCGAGCAAGCCACTCGGTTCTAGGGCGAGAAGGGATAAGCAACAAAAGTGACCTTGCCTGCATCACCCATGTCCCATTAAAGAATACTGAACTAAATTAGGCCTCTCCATATTTCCCTGGGATTGTTTGCAATCCCTCGATCTTCCTCACTGGAAACATTTAGGTGGCAATTTTCATTGCTTTGTCTCTCCTTATAGTGGACAGCACTGTCACTACCCTGTACAACTTACTTTCTTTTTAAATAACAAGGAGACTTCAGGAGACAGTTGACACTGCGCTCCTCCCAGCCTGAAGGCCTTACCTTTATCATTTCCAGTTCATTATCCCGATGCAGTAGCTGCTTTTCCAGTTCTGCTACCCTCATCATATTTTCATTCTCCAGCTCCTGAAGCCTCTCAGATAACTGCGGTGAGGGGGTGTGGGAATAAGGAAGGAGAGGGGGACAGGTTTCAGTTTGAATCTTTGGGACCAAAGCATTACTCTCTTCCCAGGCCCCCTCCCATGTCTGAATTACAGATCCCAGTTTGTCCTCAAGCCATCCGGCCTCAAAACCTAAACCCAACAGGACACGCACTTCTTAACAGCCACTTTGAATCCAGATAAGATGTTACAGATTCAAACGACATGTGAAGAGTGTAGGTGTACGAGTGGACTGCAGACTACCCAACACTAATATCCCAAAGATAGGAAAAAAAATCCTCATCCTTCAACTGGATACAAAACTGTTTTTATCCACCATATTGGATATGCTGTGAGCCAGTGAGATTTTTGGTAGTGAGAAATAGTTTAAACAAAAGGACCTATGTCCCAATATAAATCATGACAGCTAATGGTGTCAGGTTCCCCCCCAACCCCTTCACAAACCAAAGCCCACCTGAAGACCAAGTATGAAAGACACTCAGTAGGGGTACTTGTGGTGCTGTGGTAGTGTCCTTGCCTCTGAGCCAGGAGGCCCAGGTTCAAGTGCCACCTGCTCCAGAGGTGTGTAATACCATCTCTGACCAGGTTGTTTAGAAAACATCTCTAAAAGACCCTCAATTTAATCACATGCAGACCCCTGGTGGTACCCCCCCTCCAACTCCAATACTGCAACAGGGCAGTAATGTGTTCAGCTCCTGATGATACACTTTGCCATTACGGGTCACCAGCCTGCCGTGTGAAAGGAAGAGAAGCCCCATTTCACCAGCTGTGTTACTCACATGCGACATGTGCTCTTCCAGTTCGTCCACTTTCTCCAAGGCCGCATTCTTAGTCTCTGCGTCCTCGAGCAAGCCTCCCACGTCGAATACATTGTCCAGGTAGGCCTGGATCTGAACTTGGAGTTTGTCACTTTCCGTGTGCTTAGATTTCTGAAGAGAAAATAAATTATTGCAGCCATTATTGGGGAAGGAAGATATAAAGACAGGATTTTGTTGTCCAATTGCCTGGCTTCAAAATCACACTGTGCGTTCACGTACAAGAAAGGAAAATAGGGGTGATAGGGCTGCCGCCCTGACTCTGAAGCCTCTGGAATGCCAACTAATGACACTGGCAATATACTGCACAGATTGAAATGCCTTGGAAGGTGTAATTGCATTGGGCAATTAAGATGTTATTCGCTCACGCAACTGGAGTAGATTCTGG
Source organism: Rhincodon typus (assembly GCF_021869965.1). NCBI lineage: Eukaryota > Metazoa > Chordata > Chondrichthyes > Orectolobiformes > Rhincodontidae > Rhincodon > Rhincodon typus. The sequence goes on from NC_063372.1 coordinate 10,361,720, forward strand.
GCTCTTACCTAGGTGCTTGCCAATTCCTTAATTATGACTCCAAATCCCTGCTCTTTATCATTGTGACTTGGACTGCTCAGTGCATCAACCATGCCTGTAGCAAATTGCTCTTCCCTCCGAAGAGGACCCTATAGATATCCTGGGCTAAACTCAGTCACATCTTTCATATTTAACTGTGTGCCTTTCTATTACAAAGGCAGGTTGCAGAAAAGTAAGGGACAATTCACAGAATCCCTACAGCATGGAAAGAGGTCATTCAGCCCACTGTCTCCGCACCGACCCTCCAAAGAACATCCTAACACCCGCTTACTCTATCCCTGCATTTCCAATGGTTAACCCACCTAGCCTATACTTCCCTAGACACTACAGAGCAATTTAGCATGGCCAATCCACCCTCGCTTACACATCTTTGGACCGTGGGAGGAAACCAGAGCACCCAGAGGAAACCCACACAGACACAGGGAGACATACAAACTCCACACAGTCACCCGAGGCTAGAATTGAACCTAGGTTCCTGGTGCTGTGAGGCAGCAGTGCTAACCACTGAGCCACCGTGCCACTCCATTCTCTTTTTGTCTGTGCACTCACTGCACAGCCTTCAGGTCAGCTTTTTCTGATCCCTACCAAAGCATTCAGACAGGTCCAAGAGCATTTTCAAAGCAATTATGCTCAACAATGGGAACATAGAACTGAGAAGCAGCAGTGGGCTTTTTGAGCCTGTTTCCCCTTTCATTAGGATCATAACTGACTTAGTTGTGGTCTCACCTCACGTTGCTGTCTGCGGCCCCTGTAGAATACTAAGGGGCAGTGCTATGTGTCGGCATCAAGTGAGTGAGTGAGCCATACAACTATGACAATCAACTCTAGCTGACACACCAGTACTCGCAGTGTTTGGATATGTGGCTTTAGGCTACAAAGGGTCACTGTAAGTTCAAGGTCTATTTTCACAGTGTACTGAAGCAGTGTGGAAATGTTTGGGACTAGCAATCCAGAGGCTCAGAGAGACTAGTTCAAATTCTGCCATAGCAACTGGACTAATTTAACTTGAATGAATCAATAAATCTGAAATAAAGTGCACATTAATGAAAATCATGACAGTCATTAAAAAAAATCTGGTTAATTAATGTCCTTCAGGGAAGGAAATCTGCCGTCCTCACCTGGTCTGGCCTATGTGTAACTCCAGGATGACAGCAATGCAGTTGACTCTTAACTGCCCTCTGAGCAATAAATGTGACACTTGCATCCCAAAAACAAAAAATTTAAAAAAGAACTTTAGATGTGCAAGGGGGCTTTTAGTCGAATGTAGAATCTCTGCACTCAGGTGGGGAAAAATGAGAACTGAACAGGGTACACTGTAGGCAGGATTGTCAAAGACTGTGTACCATGAACACAAATGGCAATTTTCACACCCACCTCCAGGAATTCGTCAAGGCCCAGCTTGGTGAACTCAAACTGCAAGTGGACCCGGAAGTTCATGTCCTCCACTGAATGCACCACGATGTTGATGAACTGCATGCACGCCACCTATCAGCAAGCAAGGGCAAAGAGAAGACTTTTAGAGACCTCCTCCAAGGTCTAATTCATACAGTCATACAGCTATACAGCACAGAAACAGACCCTTTGGTCCAACTCATCCGTGCTGACCAGATATCCTAAATTATTCCAATCCCATTTGCCAGCGTTTGGCCCATATCCCTCTAAACCCTTCCTATTCATATACCCATCCAGATGCCTTTTAAATGTTGTCATTGTACCAGCCTCCACCACTTCTTCTGGCAGCTCATTCCATACACGCCCCACCCTCTGTGTGAAAAAGTTGCCCCTCAGATCCCTTTTAAATCTTTCTCTTCTCACCTTAAACCAACGCCCTTTAATTTTGGACTCCCCCAACCCTGGGGAACAGACTATGAGTATTCAGGATTTTATAACCCTCAGCCTCCGACACTCCACAGAAAACAGTCCCAGCCTATTCAGCCTCCAACCCCGGCAACATGCTTGTAAATCTTTTCTGAACCCTTTTAAGTTTCACAACATCTTTCCTGTAGCAGGGAGAGCAGAATTGAACGCAGTATTCCTAAAGTGGCCTAACCAATGTCCTGTACAGCCACAACATGACCTCCCAACTCCTATTCTCAACAAAATAAACAGCAGTCATGATGAACAACAATGCCTGCCCAAAAAGGTGGTGGAAGCATATTCAACAGCATCACACAATGGGGAATTGGATAAACACTTCAACGGGAAACATTTGCAAGGCTCTAGGGTAGGTGTGAATGAGTAATTGGAGAGCTCAGGAAACAAGCTCGCACAGCTGTTCTGGGCTAAATGGCCTCCTTCAATGCTGCAACATTTTATGATTCAATGCAGTGTTGTAAATTGGAAGTGCATGGCTCTTTTTTTTGAAAAAAAATGGTGAGAAATGAAAGGGTTGGTTTCATGTAGCATGTTACACACTAGTCAACACATTCATACAACACATAAACCTGCCGTGTTATTGATAAGGCACAAACCCACTGAGCTAAGCAAGTTAGGAATATTGATGAGAGCCAGCACAGTCAGCGCAGGGCAATTGCATCCACCCACGCTGTCAACACAGCCTCATGCCAGCGGTAAATGTGGAGTGGCCGCAGCATCATTGCCAGCCCACACTCCTTTTGCGAGACAGCCCACATGGGCTCCACCACAGCCTTGCACTCGTTCCCTTTGGACCCTGAGGAACTGGCGCTTACCATGAAATCAATGTTGCTGTCTTCATTGCGAAAATATTCCATCAGGTTTTCAAAGCGATGCTTTTCTTTGCACACCTTAAAAAAAAAGTTACCCCATTTATTACTTTTTACAAGAAAGTAAAACACTCTTATGGACTCCATCTTAGCAGCAGTCTGGGCAGGGGCCAACAAATTAATACCTGACTTGTGGAAGGCAAAGCAATAATAGCAGTCCAATTACGATATGGCTGAGGAGCTTCAAACAAAGCAATAAAACTAAGCTGTCGAGTTCTCTTCCTTCTGAACACAGAGGTAATGATCTTCAGTGCTCAGTAAACCTTTATTACACCATATGGGCTTAACCCCCTCTGTTCCCTGATGTGATATTCACATCTTCCCCTCTTACAGGGAAATCTCAACTGGTGGCCAACAGTATTCACGGTGCCAGCAGTGTGTACCACCAATAAGATTCCCTTCATCAACTTATCAAGACTCTGTAGACAGCACCTTCCAAAGCAATGACTACTTCCATCCAGAAGGACAAGGGCAGCAGATACGTGGGAACACCACCACCTGCAAGTTCCCTCCAAGCCACTCACCATCCTAAATTGGAAATATATCATCATTCCTTCAGTGTCGCTGGGTCAAAATCCTGGAATTCCCTCTCTGAGGGCATTGTGGGTCTACCTACAGCACAAAGACTGCAACGGTTCAAGAAGGCAGCTCACCCCCATCTTCTCAAGGGGCAACTAGGAATGGACAATAAATGCTGGCCAGTCAGCGATGCCCACATGCTGTGAATGATTCTAAAAATATATAGCCAACTCTCACAGACTATCATTGCGAGTTACACACTTGCATGGGCCTTTCTTCAAGGTTAGCGAAGTCCATTGCTATAATTGAGAGCAGTTTTGGTGTCCTTACAGAAAGGAGGACACATTTATCATGGGGGGAGTGCAACAAATATTCACCAGACTGGTCCCTGGGGAGGCTGTATTGAAGAAACTGGGCCTGTATTTTCTTGCATTTAGAAGAATTGGAGGTGACCTCACTGACGTTCACAAATTTTTTACGTTGTTGGTGCCTGTGAATTATTTTTTGGCCGGGGCAGGGAGGTGCGGTGATGCTGTGGAGACAAACCAGGGACGAATGTCAGAATAAGGACAGGATATTTTGGACAGCGATAGGGAGGTATTTCTTCATTCATGGGTGGAGGTGGTAAATCCTTGGAATTCTCTTTTCCAGAGGGCTGTGGGAGCACAGTCTTTGAGTGTATTCAAGACTGAGATCAAGAGATTTCTAGATATTAAAGCTAACAAGGGATATGGGATTAGTGGGAAAATGGCACCAAGATAGACAATCAGCTATGATCGAGTTGAATGGTGGAACATACTTACAGGGCCGAATGGCCTCTCCTTTTCCCATGTTCTCAGTGTGATACAAAAACAGATGCACATGCACCAGATTCCAATACTCAGAAATCCAGCAAAATTATTCATACCAGAGAGCTATTGTCACTGGGTGCCAATCCCACAATGTGGAAGGGTGACGTTTGCCCAGATTTAAACAGGAATTCACTCCTAATGAAGTAAGAACAGGCTTCCTACATCACACAGTCAGCCACTGTAACTGAAGACAGCAGGGCAGCGGCAGAACTTTGGATAAATGTGGGTGATCTCTGACAAGGGGATTTCAGCAACACCACTGGTGGGCAGCAGCCATGAACAAAGACCCAAGTCACGAGAGCCCACCCTCTCTTTGGAAGTCAGCGGTTGCAATGATGTTAAAGAACAAAGATAGCTCTCTTTCGCCACAAACACACACATATAGAAGAGTCACCAGCAGGATGCTGAATGATCCATATAGTCTGAACTGAACCGAAAAGCTCTGCTACCTCTTTGAAGTGGTCGAATGCAGACAGGATGATTTCATGTCCTCCTCTCACAAGACACACTGCTGCTAAGAGCTCCAATACCAAGGCTTTGGTTCTGCAAAATAAACAGGACAGTGACTCACCATTGGTGATGGAGGAATTGCCATATGAAAGCAAAAGACCAGGATCCATCTATTCCACCTTCTAGCTATTTCTAATCCACCTGTTCAGATGTGTTGAGCCTCATGGCTCAGAAAAACACGATTAATTTCGTATACCTTGACTAACTGGCCAACGTTGCAGACATGCTTTGTCAGCCCGTTTTAGGCAAGTTACATGCCTGGAGCCACTCTCATGATACAGGCCTGGGGCCGAGTCAGTTGCAGGAACTGTTGGAAGGTAACTCAGACAGTATCTAAAAAATGTTTTCTGATTTATAGCTACAGGCAGAATCAAGACAGAAGCTTTTCCCTGTTTGAAAGAAAGATTATCTTTTGCAATGATGGGGTGTGCTGAGGTCAGGCTTCTGAATATTCGCCAACAACTAGAGACTTCACTTCCCATCATTGTCCACATCAGAACTTGATGACCAGGGATAATTGGAACATTACTGCCAGGCTTGTCCCATCAGCAGCCCAAGGTTCTCTTCATGACTAACAAATCGTGACATTTTGATGATTCAACAGGAAATGCCACAGTGCAGACTGGTTGAAGTCAGCATGCCCCTCGTTCCGCCAAGGGTGCCAGTGGGCACTGGCACTGATCTTTGAACAAATCAGCCATCCACTAGGCTGCCAACATCCAGTCATGATCTAACTGGATGGTTGAGTTGTGTGAATGGCCTCCTGCTGTTCCTACAACCCATTGCCTTACACCCAGCACCTTTCAAGGAGACAGACAAGTGGCAAAAGCTTTGACAAATTTGTTTGAGGCATAACGTATTGACTCACATTGACTTTAGGGAAATAAGCAGGACAATAAGATGTTGGCTTCTTACCTGGGATTCTTGTTGTTCAAGCTAAGTGCGATTTCATTCACAGCATGTGGGTGGGACATGACCAAGTTGAAGCCATACTGAAAAAGAAACAGGAGAAACAGAAGGGAGGGGTCATCAGCACATCTTTAATTAAAGCAGATCACAGAAAGTCAGTGAACCCTGTTGTCTCAATGGATTTGAGTGAGCTGAATGACCCATGCATCTGTCACCACAATATCAAGCGTAGATGGGGAACATGCTGTTTTGAAGTTGCTGGATGGAGGGGCACTTGCCATACCTGGTAGTTCATGACTGCCCGTAAGCACATGATGCAGACATGGACATCATCCTTTTGGCTCACGAGTCGGGAGTTCTTCAGGAGTTTCCTGTCAGGCAAAGTGTTGTAGCTGTGGAAGAAATTCAGCATTACTACAATCATCATAGGACAGGCCACATACCCACCATAACAGAGCTGTCAGTCCCAAGGTTGGTGATCGAGGAACTGATGCCCATTCCTCTGGTATCCCAGCTGGCTGGAGAAGCTGTAGTAAAGGTGTCCTCGCTTCTCTTTAAAAATAGATTGTCAACACTTGGCATCAAGGCCAACGCATGGCCACTTGGATAAGGCAAGCAATTAAAATGTTGCAGTTATGTAGCACCTTCAAGATTTTACAATGTGCCAAGACACCTCTTGGGAGTGTTACCAAATAGAACTTGGCATCAAGTCACACAAGGAAAATATGAGTAAAGATGACCAAGATCTTAGTCAAAGTGTTTCACAGGAGGAAGGAGAGGTAGTGAGGTGGAGATGTTTAGGGAGGAAATTCCAGAGCTTAGAGGAGCAAGACAGTTGAAGATACAGCCACCACATCAGATATTAAGGAGGACACCATAGCCCACAGGAGGAGGAGGAGAAAGTTGGAACAGTGAGTTTTAAACACATCCCTCATCATTCTCAAATCACAAGGGCAGCAGGAAGAGTACAGCAGCCCATATGCTTATACAATACAAGATTCATTCCTTTAACATAAATATGCACTTTGTGAGTGCAGAAGGAGAGCGTCTATTGAACTCGGGTTGAAGATCTCTTAAAAGCAGAAATTTAGCTGAACCAGTTTGGAGGTGAATCAAACCAAGCAGTCAATAGGATTAGTTGAACCTCAAACTAATTTAGTACGAATTGTCTCAATTATTACACAGCTGATAGGCTTTAGTACAACTTCAGGCTCCATTTGATATGGGAAGAAGAAGTCAGCATTCTATGTTTCTGCATTCTAAAACTCTTGCCTTGTAAATCTGAAGCACAAAATGAAACGGAGGCGTGATCTTGAACTGGTGACGAACAAAGCTTCTTAGAAAAGAAATGCAACAATCTGAGAGCCACAGAATGAGCCTTTTACTGTTCACCGGGGTTTTGTGGTTTTCTTATCAGGGACAGGTATGTGTGTTGCAGAAGGAAATGGAAATACTCAAACATAAGGGCTTAAAAGTCACAACAGAAGCCTGAAAATGTTTTTTCAAAAATATTCTCTCATGGGACGTGGGCTGGCCAACATTTATTGCCTGTCCCTCCAGTCTCTCACCATTTCAGAATAGTCTGCTTTTTTTATATTCCATACCAAAAATTGAATTGCTTTCCACTTGATCACATTGTATTCCAAATTTTCTTCCTTTTCTTTCCCTTAGCACCTAACCTGTCTATATCCTGTTAAGCCTCTTTGGGTTCACTTACTTTTAACTTGTAACATCAGCATAGCTGGTTGTCTGCAGTGCCATGATCTCGGTGTTCAATATAGACTACAAAGAGCCAAACTTGTACTGATCCTTGGGTACCACGATATTAGGTACACAGCCTGCAGTTTGTCATGGCCTGTTCTACCTACTCGCTGTTTTTTGGTCCATTAACCAATCAGCAATTAACCAATCAACCTCTTGTATTGCTCCTCGTCGACTAATTTTAAAAATCCAAATACAATGCATCCACCAATGTTTTCAATAAGATGGCACCAGGCTGTTTGGAGAAGAAGTGACAAAAACCCAGCTACAAATTAGAAGAAGGGGACGTTTGTGAGTCTTTGCAAAACCAAGGACTGATAATGTTCTCAGATCATCTGCCTCGGCCTTCTTATTTGGAGAAGGCTCTGTGTTTTGAATTGTCATAAGGCTCTTGAGGCCGAGAGGAAATCTGCTGCACTGGCTCGGCACAGCGTGAAGGATCCCTTCTTACACGTCAGCTTAAACTGACTAAACTAAAATACAAGTCAATCATGGTTAGATCACCCACCAAAAATACATTTCAAAAAAGTCTCCTTTCCTGTACTATTTCAAATGAATGAATTACCAATTGGATCAGACCACACAGCCCCAAGTGCTTAAATGCTTGTTTCTTCAGTAGGGCTAAGTGTTCCACTTGATTACTTAACCTACTTCTGGCCTGTCTTTACAATCGAGAAAATCATTCTGTATCCAGCCCTTTGCTGACTGGTTTTGTTTCCTCTCTCTCCATTCCACAGAAAACCTCACCGACCCGCTTCAGCAAAGGTGACTTCTGGTCTTGGGGGCGGGGTGGGGTGCACAAACAAGGCCAGCATCCCTAATTGCCCTCAAGAAGTTAGTGACGGCATGCTTTCTTCTCAAATCCCTGCAGTCCTCACAACACAAGAAATCCTAGCAGCAGGCCTCACAGCCTCTCAAGCCTGCTTTGCTGTTTGAGAAGAACGTGATCAGTTTGATGGTGTGGCCTCTGGTTCGAGCTGTCTGCACTGCTGCGAATCTGGGATTGATCGGTCGATGCGGATCCTCTGCTGTGCCCTCCTGGGTTAGGCTGCCATGGGGCCACTGCAGAGACTGCACTGCCTTCACTTTTCAGTCTGGTGCCTCAGGTCCCTGTCTTATCCAGAATGACCGTCACTCATGCATTCCAACAAACCCTTTGACTTACACACTGTTCTACATTGTACTGAACTCTGGACGCCAACATTTCCATCCTCTTTTCTCAGAGTCTTGGTAGGATATGACTGCTGATCGTCATGTTACAACATGGCGTTGGATATGAATTCAGGTTATACTGCAGTCTCAGCACCATTATCCCACTGTTCCTCCTATTGTATCTTGAGAACCTGTCCATCTCTGCTTTGAATATGTTCAAAGACCCAACCTCCCCTGTTCTCTGTGCAAGAGAATTTAAAAGATGAACGAGCCTCAAAGAAGAAATTCCTGCTCATCTCTACCTTAACTGAGAGACCCCTTATTCTGAAACTGTGCCCCCTGGTTTTAGGTTCCCTTAGAAGGAGAAACATCCCCTCAGCATCTACCTTGTCAACACCCCTCAGAATCTTAATGATCGCTTCTCAACCTTCTAAACAGCCATGCGGCACGGGTAACTTTCACAGTAAAGTAACAGCGCTACATGGCCAAGTCAGGACATTATTGTCATGCACCAACTCTCCCTTGTCCACCCTAAGTGGCAAAGGTCACAGGTCTGGGAAGCATGTCAATAATGACAGCCTGGAATTGGAGCCCTGTAGTTGCTGGGGTCTATTTTAATGTGTTCCTTATTGAAAACACTTCCATTCATTGCTCTATCTAGCAAAAACATTCCAAAGTAGTTAATAACATTTGACAGCACTTGGTGTCCCCACAAGGCCATAAAGTTGTGCATGGCTACAGTGGAGGATATTAAAATAAGAAGACACACAGTGGAGAAACAAGACCAGAGCATTGGCCATGTGATCGGGGGAGGGGAGAGAAGAACCACCCATGGTCTGTCAGTTGGTAGGCAGTGTTCGAACCCAGCAATGCCCTCCCACCTGTAAGATGCTCTGTGGGTATAGCGTGACCAAATGTTGGAAGAACCCCCGATGTAAAGAACAGGAAATGAAAATCTGTGATACGTAAACCAGATGGCTCATAAATAATTCCCTGGTTGGCAGAATCATTTAGTATCACAATCTCAAAAACCAAAGATACAAATGTAAATTTCACAACGACCCCCCTGGAACTGACCACTTTTTACCAAACAGTGGTTCACTTGGTGGTTCTCAGGAGGAAGTGCAATTCCTCAATTTGAAGGAAAACGGTCATTAAAGCGGAAATGACTCAAAACACTGACTTTGAATGGGCTGGACAGTGGACTCTCTGTACATGATGCTCATGCCTTTGCAGATCAAATCAATGAGGAACTGGTGGCACAGTGGTAATGCCACTCGATGACCGATCTAGGCTATTTTCTGGAGTCGTATGTTCAAACTTACTACAACAGTTGGCAGAATTCACATTCAATTAATAAATCTGGAACTGAAAGCTCGTCTCAGCCAAAAAAAAACTGGTTCACTAATGTTCTTTAGAAAAGAAAATCTGCTGTCCTCAGCCAGTCTGGCCCGCCTGCGACTCCAGGCCCACAGCAATGTGGTTAACTCCCAACAGCCCTCCAAAAGGCTCAAGGGCAACAAAGGATGGGCAACAAATGCTGGCCTTGCCAATGACACCCATATCATGAAAGGAAAGAAACAAAACATGCCAGGGGACAGCAGCATATCACAGAACCCAAGAGGTCTCCATCTGAGCTTGGAATTCCAGCTAGCACACTGAATAGATCTCCAATCATTAATTCAGCCTCATTCTAGAAAGCTGTCTCTGCTGTTTATATTGAAAGAGAGGCAGACCCTTCTTATTTTAAGCCAAGCACAGATCTTTGCTGTAATTCAGGAAATATATATAAATGCACATAGTCACAAACTACCTAGGTGTCAGATAATGGGCAGGTCTGTAATGGATTTATCAGGATCTCTGGTTCACTCCAGTGGGACCCGGTTGCCACTTCAACTTGACCTCCACAAACAGGTGGCCATCAATAGGATTTAAGGACCCAAGAGAGAGCTGGAGGTGGGCAGACAGGGCAGTCAGGCTGACAGCAGGAGCCCTACGCTCCAACGAATGATTCATGGCACAAGAGGCACTAAAATGGCCAAGAAAGAAACCCACGGTCAGGGTGTCATTGCTCACATGCTGGGGGCTGGAAGAGAAAGCCTAATGGCTGAGTCAGAACTTTAAATGGAAAGCATTCTGTGAAGAGTCAACTGGTGAGAGCTAGTGGACCCACCCTTACGCTGCTCCTGAGTCTATTTCTTCAATGTCATGTGCATCTGTGTGTTTCTCTTGGAGTGCATGGTCACTGTGAGGATAATCTGGGTTGTTCATCTGAGAGATTTCCTTACCTCTGTTCAGTACCTCCCACCCCCTGCCTCGTTTCCCTTCCAAGAGAACCCAGGATCAGTTAATGTCCCCCCTCCTCTGTGTTGCAATACATTGATGCAATAAAAAGCCACGTCACAAAGGAAGAGTGGAATTAGCGTGACCACAAAACCACCATGGCGACGAACCTGCAGGAGAGAGAGTAGGGAGGGAAAGAATCCTACAAATTAAACATAGAAACATTTGGAAATATAGCCAACATGACCCCACAGTCTCAATGTAAGTACGGCACAGCACTAACTGATCCGCTCGCTATATTGTGGGACATCAAATCGGCAAAATGCAGCTCTGGCACAGAACATCAGCAGCACAAATAGCAGGCAATAGGCAAGTTATCAGCACATTGTAAAGCCGAGACTCCAGGGATGCAATGGTTTAAGGCAAGGTCACTTTGGTTAGCTTTGTCATGATAAGGTTCAAAAGGTCCCAGCTACTACTCACACCTTCTAAATGCACTGACACGGCATTGTCCCGCTAAAATGATCCGTCAAACTGAAGCAGAATGGGCTTTAACAGGGAACTCGGAGAGTTGGTGAAACCTTTCCACACAAATGCACATACAAAAACATTGGAATGCAGTCCAATTTGTCTTCAGATTTGATGGATCTTAGGTAAACACAGAACATACATATAATCACACACATACAAAAATATACATTAAAACTAGTTTTAAAGGAACAATGCTACATTCAGTGAGCAAACTTTTTTTTGTCATTGAAGATTTTGTTCAATTGCAAGTGCAGATTGTTGGAGAATAGGGAGACAGTTATTCTGCTGTCACTTTGTTAACAACAGCAGGTAGTTCACTAATATCACCTGTACTAGGAGCTCAAATTTAAGCTGATGTCATTGCTTTTGGGAAGAAGGGAATTCATAACAAACAGTGATCGGAATGTGGATAACAATTTCTGTCTTGTGTTCAAGGTTGTCAATTCCGTTGACTGTACTCCACCTGCTACCTGACCTGCCCTCTTTCTCCCACCATCTGATGTCCAACAGACCCATCCTCCCAACACACTGCCTTGATCTGGTGCCTCTACCCTAAACTAACAATGCACAGGCCAGCATTGTTGATCTCTGAGAATCAGAAATAGAGTTAGCAACCCTTCAGGTTTAGTCTGGAGATTCCTTTGCAGTATTACATGGTAGAAAAGTCACAGGGGAGCTCAAAACAACAGTGCTTTTTTTAAAGAAAATGTTTACATGGAATACTTTTGTTCATAAAACATTCACAGACAGGAAAAGGAAGTTGCTCAACTGTTGGCTTTCCAATTGGCTTGTGAAGACTGAGAGTCATGAGGATGGACATTTTGGGCAACCAGTGGTAGAAGTGGGGCAGTTTGAAGTGGTAGATCATGTGATGAGGTTTCCTAAAATACATTCAACCAGGGTTGGCAACTCTCAACAGAAGTCATCATTCACATTCCTGATCACTATCCAATGACTGTTGCTGGAGGGCTGAAGTGCAGCCTGCATTCAAAGAAAAGCAAAACATTCCAGATGCTGGAGATCTGGAAAACGGAATTTGCTGGAGGAACTCAGCAGGTTGGTGGAGAGAGAAAAAAACAGAGTTAACGTTTCAGGTCCAGTATGACTCTTATTCAGAGTTTCTTCAACACTTTCTGTTTTTATTGCAGTCAGCACTGCCTGTGATGATTGCTGTTGTGCGTAAACAGACTATTGACAATCGTGGGCATGTTCACATGTGAAAAATGGCAAGGGTCTTCAGTGATTTTCAATGATTTTTGAACAGTCCCCTCCTTTCGGAGGGGTGGAAAGGGAATTGTGCCCACAAAAACCACCAACCTCGAACTACCTGATGTATATACCGTAGAAAAGGTCAATCTAAATAAAGCTTGTGGAATTCATATATTCAGCACTGTGTCCTTTCATGTTTGAGGGACAGCAGTATTTCTATTTTTCTCTGCAGTTGCATACTTAGTATGTACATTTCACTTTGGTGCAAAGGCCAGAACACTGAAAAAGAAAGCTAGATTTAATTTGGCACACAGTCACTGACAGAATTGCCCCCGACAGAGAATTATGAACATACCCCCACTGAATATACAGCTGCTGCATAAATGCCCACATGTGCTCCAGATGTTCAGCCCAAATCTCTCCCTCATGCCAATCAGGAACAATAAAACCAGGGCCAGGAGAGGACTGGTGAAAGTAACTGAATGAAAGAGAAACCTGGATTCAACTTGTGAAAAGCACATGGAGTTGGGGGCTGTGATTGAGACTAACATCTTGCAGAAGTCGAGGGTGTTAAAAAAGACTGCAGTTTGTGGGTGGTGTGCAAATAGTTGGACTATGTTAAAAAACACATTTCCAACTTTCATGCTCAAGTTTAAGAGAGTGAATTTTTACTTTCCTCCTCTGTTTAAGCCCACCTATTACCACCATCAAAATTCCAAATCCCAGGTCAAATGCACCACAGACGAACGGAATAAAGCTAACGTGGAAACAAACATTACTACCCAGCATCTCCTACTACATCAGCATCCTTTCTGAAGTAAATTGCCAGTTAGGAAGAATGTTATACTGTGGAGCTATGTACTGTGGAGCTGGATAGGAATGGCCCAAAGACATTACACACTGGCTACTTATAGCTAACAGCTTGTCAGTCTGGGCTGGATGTAAACCCAAGTGCCAATAGTGAAAGGCCACAGTATAACCCACAACAGCAGAGAAATATGGCCCATTCTCATTACACACCTCAAGCTAGCTAATAATGCCACCAATAGGAAAACTAACGAACATTCCTCAAAGATATGAGGTCTGGACGGTGTGCACACCTTGGGAGGGGGAAAGTTAGGCACTCATTGCATCCCTGCGTGTCTGTTAGAAGCCGAGCAGTACATACCGTAGGATAGATTGCCTGGCAGAGCGAGAGAGGCTGTTGCTGAAAGCCAGGGGCAGGACATTGCTCTGGTGCAGATCTTCTATAGACCTGCCCCAGGGTTTCGACTTGTCGAGGGCACCATCATCACCATTCTCCACAAGGTCAAAGTCAAACCTAGGTCACAATGGGATAAAAATGTCTTTTGATCACCCCCGTCCACACTGATTGACATGTAGCCCCTTTAAGTACAGAATCGCCATGTGCCTATTTCTGTTTCATTAACGGGAAAAAAAAAGGTATACTACCCTTTAAATGGCCGTCTCGGAATGTTTAAATCAGGATTTAGGAGTTTTGCACAGATTTTTTTGTCCTTGAAGATTTGAACATTGCTTTAAACATCAGGATTTTTCCGCCATCAACTTAATCACACTGTTCCAGTAAGAACAAATTGAACTAGTGAGAAGAATTGATGTGACACAAACAATATTATACACCACTTCTCACCTGCAACGATAGCCCTGTGCAAGAGGAAAAGCACTTAAAGTGCTTGCTCTAGTAAAATCCAGTTCAAAGAAGGTGGCATTTCTGCTCAGTGTGGGTCAATCCCCCCTACCTGTTTGTGCAGAGACTGGTTCTTTCCAGAGCCCGATGGTCATTACCTAGACACAAAAAAAAACCCAAATGCAAAAGAGGAGGGAGGTCCATTGTGGGAAAGCTCAAAAATGTGGAAAGCCGGTGGGTCGATGCCAGTCAGACGCTTGAGACTATTTCAGAAGCACTTCACACTCAAAGCTGGGGTTACTGAAAGCACTGAAAAATGGGGGAAGGGGTCTGTGAAGATGAAATGAAGCATGAAATGCAGAATGCCAAAAGCGTGGAGCTGTAAAACCTGTTAGAAATGTGTTGCTGAGGTCTAGAAAGCCCCTGAGAAAGGAGCACAGGAAAATTCACACAACAGAAGTTTGTAACTGAAGTGTCGATGTTTTTTGCCATTGTGGGATGCTGGGGTGCACACCACAAAGTCTGGGGACAGCCACATGTAGAATTTAACTGCCTGGGTCCATTAAACCCCAGTTCTCTCCAGCTGCTGATGTAAACAGATCTTGGCATTCTGATTTAGGATTCATACACACATGAAGCAATAGTGTTAAGCATTTTCCTAGCTGCCAAGGCCACATGCAGAACAACTGAATCAATATAAAATGTAAACCCTAAAGGAAACGAGTTGCTGGGTTTTGTGGGCGACTTGATCACCCCTTGGTCTCTGGGAATGTCCTGCACTGGACAGGATTAAACAATGACATTGGACCCAGCTGGTCATTACTTAAAAACATAAGAATTAGGAGCAGGAGGAGGCCACTCAGCCCCTTGAGCCTGCTCTGCCATTCAATAAGATCCTGGCTGATCTGATCTCAAACTCAACTCTGCATTCCTGCTTGTCCCCTGTAACCCTGAGGTTCCCGAAAGGTCAAAGATCTGTTTAACTGATCCTTGAATATATTCAATTTCCCAATCTCCCTTTCCTCTCCAACGTAGAGGATTCCAAAGATTTACAACCCTCTGAAAAAAAGAAACTTCTCCTCATATCCATCATAAGTGAGAAATCCCTTATTCTGAAGTCGTGGCCCCTTGTTCCATACTCCCCCATGAGGGGAAACAATCTCTCAGCATCAGGCGCTACCAAGCTTTCACAAGATCACCTCTCACTCTTCTAAACTGCAATGACCATAGACTCAACCTGCTTGAACCTTCCTCGTAAGACAATCCCCACACCAACCCAGTGAACTCTCTCCTCCAATGCAAGTACATTGCTCTTAGAGTAAGATAACTGAAACTGTACACAGTGCTCCAGGTGTGGTCTCACCAACATCTTACAGAGTTGGAGCAAGACCTCCCTACTTTCATATTCCAATCCCATTTGTAATAAAGACCAACACTCCATTAAGTCAAATTCAACTTCTAAAAAACAAATCAAAAAATCTTGCTTAAAAACCACATTGAAAAATTTAATGAATAAACTGGTGGAGTAATGTTGCACCATCCATGAAAAATCTGAGTTGAGGGGAGCCTAATCTGTCCACAGTAATTTTTGCTTGTCCAAATTTCAAGTGGCAACTGCTGGAATATAATCCAGCACCTGCTGAGTGTTAGTTACCAACAAGATGAAATGCAACAGGCAACTGATCCTGCGGATCAATTTAATTAGAATCGGTGATTCTTGTGTGACATACAATCAAGGAGGAGGAGTAGGCCCTTCAGCCCCTCGAGTCTGCTCTGTCATTCAATAAGATTGTGGTTGATCTGATTTTGGCCTCAAATTGACATTGCTGCCTACCCCTAATAACCTTTCACCCCCTTGCTTATCAAGAATCTAGCCACCTCTACCTGAAAAATATTCAGACTCTGCTTCCAATGCCTTTTGAGGAAGAGAGTGTTCAAAAGACTCAGAAAAAGTTTCACCTTATCTGTTTTAAGTGGGCGACCTCTTGCTTTTAAACAGTGAACCCTAGTTCTAGATTCTCGCACAAGAGGACACATCTTTTCCACAGCCACCATGTCAAGACCCCTCGGGATCTTACATGTTTCAAATCAAGTCACCTTGCTTATCCCATTCGACTGGAAGCTCAATGCTGACAGCAGACCTCATTTCAAGATGGCTGGAGGGATTTATATTGGAGGTCAGAATCAATCTCTGCAAATTATTGGAACTTAGATTCTAGAATGTGAAGACAATTTACCACCTCCATACTAAAGGGCCACTCAAGATTGAAGTATATTCCCACACAATTCACTTACCACAAGCGTATTCCAGAGAGCTTAACTGTTCAGGCAGTTTTAATGCATCCAGTCCTAACATCTGTTGTGACTGAACTTCCGTTGTTGAAAGATTTCAAGGAGAGCACAGATAAGAAATGAAAAAGCAGAGAATGAAGCCTTAAATGGAACAATTTTTTTTTGAAAAACACCACAGTGGAAGAATGGAGATGGAGAAGTGTAACACCAGGCAACCCTCCCTCCAGCTACTTACATAACTCCACACTGCGCAAAGGAGAGATAGTCCACCAGGACATTGAGACCCTGATTTTCATCGTTTAAAAACTCTCGTACCCACCTAAGAAAAGAATAAAGTACATTTATTGAATATGTCATTGTGCATATTAAGTTGTTCTCTTTTTTTAATCTGCCACTGCTGTACCTGTAAAATCAAATGCAGAGTGCAGTCAATCAATTCATGGTAACTATCAATAACCTACCAGTGTTGGAAAGAACAGTCTGCGTTGACCACTGGTGTTCACAGTGTGGCCTGAGGTTCATTCACATTTCCACTTCTTCGTCACTGGCCCTCCCGACTTCAGCCATATTTCAGATGCCTCTGGCCCAGAGCATTGTGAGTTCTTGTCCCACTCCAGAGACAAGCACAAAACAAACTCAACAGGCCTATGCAGTACTGAGGAAATGCTGCACTGCTGGTTGAGAAGTTAATCCAAGGCCCACTTCTGAACTGCCAAGTGGGCAGAAAAGATGCTTCTGCACTCTTTTAAAAAAAGAGCCAGGGTCTCCTGGTCAACATTTAGCCGTCAATCGACATCACAAAATAAGCGATCTGGTCATTATCACATTGCTGTTTCTGAGAGCTTGTTGTGCCTATATTGGCTCCTGTGGTTCCAACAATGCAGTAGCAACTACACTTCACAAAACAGTTCATTGGCTGGAAAGCACACTGAAACATCTTCTGGACATGAAAAGTGCAAAATCTCTGCCAGTTTTTTTTACCACTTACAATATGCACCTGGCCGTAAGTTGCAAGCGAGGATTTCCTATCCTCCTCACTTCCCTCCCCCACCACCCCCTCCCATCCTCGTGCAACTGTCACCCACCTCTTCTTTCTCCATCACAGTCTCTCTTCTTCTCTCTTCCTTTCTTTCCCCACTCCCCAGTGTGTGTCTGTATGCGTCTGTGTATGTGTATGTGGGTCTGTGTGTGTGTATATGTGTGTGTCTGAGGGTGTGTGTGTGTGTGTGTCTGAGTGTGTGTGTGTGTGTGTGTGTGTGTGTGTGGCTGAGTGTGTGTGTGTGTGTATGTGTTTGTGTGTGTCTGAGCGTGTGCGTGTCTGTGTGTGTGTGTGTGTGTGTGTGTGTGTGTGTGTATAAGTGTGTCCGTGTTTGTGTGTGTCTGTGTGTGTGTGCGTGTGAGTGTGTATGTGTCTGTGTTTGTGTGTGTGTATAAGTGTGTGTGAGTCTGTGCGTGTGTCTGTGTGCCTGAGTGTGTGTGTGTATATCTGTGTGTGTGTGTATATCTGTGTGTGTGTGAGAGAGAGAGGGTGTGGTGTGTGGCTGTGTGTGTGTGTGAGAGTCTGTGTGTGTATGTATGTGCGTGTGTGAGAGTGTGCGTGAGTGTGTGGTATGAGTCTGTGTGTGTGTGTCTGTGAGAGTGTGTGCGTCTGTGAGAGTGTGTGCGTCTGTATGAGAGAGTGTGTGGTATGTGTCTGTGTGAGTCTGTGTATGTGTGTGTGTGTGTCTGTGAGAGTGTGTGTGAGTTTGCACGTGTGTGTCTGTATCTCTTGCCCCCTCTCCCTGGGTTGTGAGAGGTCACAGAGATGGAGAGTTGTGAGGCCATGGAGGGATTTGAAAATAGGGATGAAAGTTTTAAAAGTGAACATTTCAAAACCTTAAACTTTCCCATTTTAAAAACCCACCAGCTACAGGCGGATGAGACATTCCTCCCATGTGCCTGGGCTGGATTTGAAACTTAGATTAGGAACTCCTCCGGTACATCCTGCCTCTTTGAACAATCAACTGGCCGATTAATTTCCATCATGTGGAAGTGGCAATGCATTGCAATTTGTAGGAAGTGGGTCATTTCCTCCCCATCATCAGCTCACGCCATTACAAAGTGAAGTTCAGGAGCAATCCTTCACGTCTGTGCTGGCCACATACCCAGCACAGTGTATGGTCATTGGACTCTGGCACTCTGCAGCCATTGCTGAAAATAGCAGTTGCTGTAATGAGCAGGAAATGGAGGCCCAGCATCAGATCGGATGTATGCTGCAGGCAAATCTTTTTCTTCCCTCATGTGCGGAATTGAAGTGACATGAGGTCACAGACATTGTTGTTGTTACATTTTTATTTATTTGCTAAAATGGAATTTATTTCTGAAGGTGAATTATGGCCTCTCTTTGTGGGCCAACAGTCTTCTTCGTCCTCTCCCATTAGCTTTTGTTTTCAAATCCTGCCAGATGCAAGGCTCTTCCATCTTACTGCTTGCTGTTTTTGCCGAAGCAATACTTTTTTAAACAAAAAAGGAGAAAATCAAAACGATTCACCAAGAAATCAAATGCTGTTGGATTGCCAGTTGGGGAATGAGAATTTGTTGTTGGACTCTAGTGGCACAAGAGCTGTGCCTCTACCTCTAGTCCAGAAGATCTGGGTTGATGTCCTAACTGGCCTGGAGGTGCATCATAAATGTCCAAACAGATTGATCAAAAATAATTACAAGAATCCTTTTCCACCTTAGATAGAAAAGTAGCCTGCACGCATGCTGTATGGAGTGTTCTGAAGTTGCCCATGCGGGAGACAAACTGGCTCCTGCTTCTTCCTTCACTGGATGGATGTTTACCAGATTAACACACACAGTTTAAAAAACATCATAATACTTCGCTATGCTTCAACAAATAACCAGCAAAGACCTGCCTTGGGGCAGAGAACTCAAGAAGCAGCGCCCATGCAGCTTGACATGAACCCAGGCTCCCTCTGGGAGTCCCTTCAGTGAAATCACATCATCTGTGTGAAACCCTGAACAAGCTGAAAAGAAGACAAGATAGGAAGTGCACAAGATAACACCACCTCCTCTGCACCTCTGGACACCAATCGGAATGTGCTTATGCACCCGATGACCTTACTGTTACTACAACTCACCGGAGCCTGGTTTAGCCCCATCTGCCCCTTGTCAGTCACCCACTGAAGAGGCTGTAGCTCGAGGTAAAGAAAAGGGGACAGGAAACAGAGGCAGCACAACAACGCAGGCCCAAATGCAAACAAAACTAATGGATGGGTATTCAGAAACTCACATCCTATGTCAACAAACGCCACATTTATGGTTATTTTGGCAATAAGCCTTCTGCAGAACAGCATCACCGCACGCTGTTTACACTCAGCACAAAACTTTCAACAGAGCTTCCCAGGGAAGTGGGATCTATACAGCTGCTGTTCTCCAAACATCCTGCCAACTGAGCTCCTCAATAGTACAAAACACGGTGCCACCTGCAAGGGGACATCAAACCCTGGTGGCACCTCACTTCAAATACAGTGCAAAGCCCAATGCTTCAGATTTCAAACAGGAAATGGGGGCACTGGTAAAAACGCAAAGAAATCATGCCAGAACTGAGGAGTCATACATACCCAAACAGACTGGTGATCTTTATTCTAGAAAAGAAAAGGCTGAGGGGGCGGGGGGGGGGGGGCGTGACAATCTATAGGAGGTCTTTAAAGATAGGGGTCAGGATAGACTCGGAGAAGATGTCCCTACTTGTGGAGACTAAAGGACCATAAATATCAGATAAACACCAATAAATTGAACAGAAATCTCTTCACCCAGAGAGTGGGTGAATCTGCTCCCACAGGGAGTGGTTGAGGTGAATAGCATCATTTAGATAAACACATAAGAGGGAAAGGAACATAAGGATGTGCTGATAGGATGAAATGTATAGAGTCAGAGGCAGTTTGTGGGATGCGTAAACTAGTTTGGCCTGTTCCTGGGCTGTATATTTTAAGTGGCCAAGTTTCTCACACCAATGGGCCATTGTTAAAATTACACCCTATGCCAGGCATGATACAGCTGACATTGTTATGATGTATTTTTGGCGTGGTGCATGGTTGAGAAATCTCATTTACAGCAGACTTTCAACTAAAGGCCATTCTGCAAATTGGTCTGCTGTTTCTACTGTAGCTCAGTGCATGCTGCAGGTTGGTTCATCCAGACTATCCCACTTTGGTGCCCATGACAAGGAAGGATGCCAATTAGGGCAAAATCTTACTGGGTCAGTCACTTGATAAGTTCCAAAGCGGTTGATGGGTGACCAGCTCCTCGCTGTGTGAGACGGCCTGGCCGTGTGGGTGGCCATCAGAGGAGGTTTGGAGGGGGTGTGGGGTAACAAACCGACCTTCCACATAGAATGGAAGGAGAGATTTGAAGAATTCTCACTGTGGCCTCATCATTCTCACTTTTGCTTTTTCACTTACACTATTTCTCCTGTCATTTGGTAACAAGTGACTCAGTCCACAGGCCTTACTCACTTCACAATTGGCCTCAGGGAACTGGACACCATTTGTCTGCCTAAACAATGGATTAATCCCAAATGACTGAATAAAGACTATGATGCTTATTGTTACTGCCCAATAGGGACCCCTTTCAAAAGGGAAAACCCCCTCGAAATGACTAAATTAGGCTGAATTTCCTCCCCCACCCCAATTGTCTACAAACGGCTAGTGACAAGGACAGCCAAAACTACGATCACTTAGACCGGAAGTCAAGTGGGATTAAACATCAATCCAGGCGGGAAGTGTTTGCAATTTTAAATCACAGCCCTTTTTCAAAAAGCACAGTTTTTAGGATATACATCACGGATTGACTGGGATTGAAGTGAAGCTAATGTTCTGACACTCGAAGATAAATGGGAGATGCCATTCCAATAATTATGTGCATCCATCAGTGCCTGGTATGTGGGCTGAAGAACTCAACAGTGGGAGTATTCGAAGATTTGGAGGAATGCACAATGCACAATGCTCTCCTTAGAACTCTTCAAACAAAGGGCCTCATCCAAAGTGGGAACCCACCTTTCTCTCTCTGATGTCCAGTACACAACTAACTAGCTGAAGTTGCCTACACAGCAGTGATGACTGCCCTCCAAAGTAATTCATCATCTGTGAGACACCTCGAGGCACGAGGGAGAGACGCAGTACGATAAGTGCAATTCTCTTTTTCTGGCAAGCCTGCTGTACATGACCAGGATTTTCTGACCATTCTTTCAGACAATTGACTGTTTATATATAATTTGGCTTAAAACAAACATTGTGAGCACTTGACTCCCTAATCCCTCAGCTTTGCCGTCAGTACAGTATCCATTTCCATCAGGTGCAGGTCCACGGCTTCCAGTTGATCTCCTGAAAACCCAGGACTTTGAAACACAGACATTGACAAACTGGTCAAGGTCTCAATGGTCCCCCTAACGACCCAGGAAAGAAAATTGACGTTTAATCCCACTTGACTTCCTGCTAAGTGATCGTAGTTTTGGCTGTCCTTGTCACTAGCCATTTGTAGACAGTGGCGGGGGGGGGAATTCTGCCTAATTTAGTCATATCGTGGGGTTTTCCCTTTTGAAAGGGGTCTCTATTGGGCAGTAACAATAAGCATCATAGTATTTATTCAATCATTTGGGAGGTCAAATGCAGAATCTGGACCAAAATCAAGACCCCTATAGGGACATGATGCTGGGGTTTTTTTTCCAAGGAATTTTTAAATGCTATATCAACAAGCATTGCATGCATCCCAAATACATATTTTTTATTCTACCAATGGGGCAGGAACTCTGCGACAATCCACGCCTTGATTTCAGCACAGCACATTCAGCAAGATGCATGCGTACAACTGTTTATCTCCAAACACCCTGCTAAGCAGGCCACGCAACAATGCGATGGACTCTGCCATCTGCAAGAGGATTGTTACATGGGACCAGCATTATCACTCGATCTCGTGGATTCAGCAGTGTGCAGGAAGCCATTGTACCACAGATAATGGGAGGCTTTTCCTCCCAGCAATTCGATCCCAGCCTGCTGTGTAATTGAGGCTGCACAATGGCATATCCGAACCGTGTTTCCACCATTCATTTACTAACGCCCATGCTCAACCCTCAACAGATTGTATTCCTTTTCATTCAGACGCCCCCCTGGCTTAACCCTTGAAATGCCCTTTTCTTCTGGCAATTTCAAGACTTGTAATTCTTTATTTGTCTCTCTTTTAAGTAGCAGTAACTAGTTTGAGCTTTTAGCCACCTGCTAACTGAAAGCTCAGAAGCAAAACCAATAGCACTAATTTCATGCTACCCTGTTGGGGTAACTATGGGGCAACCTCGGGCAGACGGTGGATTCATGGACATGTCAGCAATCCCCAAAGTAATTCTCTATGAATCAGGTTCAAATTCCACCATAACAGCATACTCACCCGATGTAATTGGTTCGGAGGGAGATTTCAAGTTCCCGCAACACTTTGGTTGATTCTTGCACTCGACGTCTGAACTTCTACAACAACGAAGAGAGAAGTGAGATTAGAGTAGGGTGTAGATTTGCTTGTTTCCCCGTTGGGGCATTAAACAAAAGACCACATGAACTGCAACATGAGAAAAATGGTACAACTCATGTCTTTGTGGAATCACAATTATAAACCAGATTGTTTGCAAAACATCTGATCCCAAGATTAGGTTCTGATCGCATATCCACTGCCTCACTAAAGCCACCTCTTTCCACCTCCATAGCATTGCTTCACTTTGCTCTGCCTCAGCTTATCTGCTGTGGGAAGCCTCATCCATGCCTTTGTCACCTCCGGATCAACCATTCCGACACACTCCTGCTGTTCTCCCACATTACACCCTGAATATACATAGCATGCAAAACACTGCTGCCTATGTCCTTACTCACACCCAGCCCTGTTCACCCATCACCCATGCCCGTTGACCTGCCCTGGTTCCTGATTAAGCGACAGCTCAGTTTGAAAGTTCTCATCCTGGTTTCCTTCATCTTTCCCTGGCTCTGCAATGTGTTGTCACCTAACAACACTCCAAGATATCTGAACTCAACTAACTGTGTTCTCTGGACTGCTCCTGAAGTGAATCTTTCAGCCACTAATGGGCTGTGCTCCAGTTGCCAAGACCCCAAGCTGAAGGAATTCCCTCCCTACACCTCCCCACTTTTCTACCTCTCTCCCTTCCTTTAAGGTAGTCCTTAAAACCTTCCTCCTTGACCAGGCTTTTGATCAACTCTCACAAAATCTCCATACATGGCTTGCTGTCACTTGGTCCATATCCCTCTAAACCCTTCCTATTCATACACCCATCCAGATGCCCTTTAAATGTTGTAATTGTACCAGCGCCCACCACTTCCTCTGGCAGCTCATTCCATACACGCCCCGCCCTCTATGTGGAAATGTTGCCTCTTACGTCCCTTTTAAATCTTTCCCCTCTCACTTTAAACCTATGCCCTCTAGTTCTGGACACCCCTACCCTGGGAAAAAGACCTTGGCCTTTCACCCTGTCTGTGCCCCTCATGATTTTATAAACCTCTATGAGGTCACCCCTCAGCCTCAAACGCTCCAGAGAAAATAGCCCCAGCCTATTCAGCCTCTCCCTACAGCTCAAACCCTCCAAACCTGGCAACATCCTTGTAAATCTTTTCTGAACCCTTTCAAATTTAACAACATCTTTCCTATAGCAGGGAAACCAGAACTGATTATTCCAAAAGTGGCCGAACCAATGTCCTGTACACATTGAACAATTTGCCATCATTTGACAGAGGTTCTCTGTGTAACAAGGCGTTTAATCTTGACTGTGTAACCAGAATCCCTTTTACCTTCCTGGTGACTCCTGGATCCAAGTAGCTCTTCAGCTTCTGGATGTAGGTATGTGGAGGATTCTTCACCTGGAAGCGCTCCTGGTAATAAAGGACAGAAAACAAACAGTCAGCAAGGTGATTCAGTCTCAAGCACGAGAGAGACAAGAGAGACGGACACAGAGAGAGAGAGAGAGAAGAGAAACAGATAGAGAGAGAGAGACAAGAAAAATGGACAGAGAGAGAGAGAAGAGAAACAGACAGAGAGAGACAGACAAGAGAAATGGACAGAGAGAGAGAGAGAAAGAGACAAGAGAGACAGAGAGAGAGACACACACACACAAGAGAGAT
>NC_063372.1:10386420-10389907 GCF_021869965.1 Rhincodon typus
AGAGAGAGAGACAAGAGAAACGGACAGAGAGAGAGACAAGAGAAACGGACAGAGAGAGAGACAAGAGAAACGGACAGAGAGAGAGAGCGAGACAAGAGAGACAGATGGAGAGAGAGAGAGACGGAGAGAGAAAGAGACGGATAGAGAGAGAGAGAAATGGACAGAGAGAGAGAGAGAGACGGACAGAGAGACAAAGACAGACAGAGAGTGAGAGACACAGAGTCATGGAGTACGAGACACAGGCAGACAGACGAAAGGAGGATAAAAAGACTCTGCAAAAGGATATAACAGATTAAATGAGTGGGCAAAAACTTTGACAGGTGAAGTATAATGTGGGAAAATGAGATTATCCACTTTGGCAGGGAGAACAGAAAAGCAAAACACTATTTTCAATGGAAAGCCACTGCAGAAGGCTACAGTAGAACTATGTACACAAGTCAAATGGTTAGTATGCACGTACAGCAAGTAATTAGAAAGGCAATTGGAAAGTCATTCTCAATAGTAATGGTTCTGGAATAAAGATGTAGGGAAGTCTTGCTATAATTGTACAGGACATTGGTGTGACCACAAACTAGTGTACTAATTTTGGTCTCATTGTTTAAGCAGGGCTATACTTGCATTCGTGACAGTTCAGAGAAGGTTCACTTGGTTGAAGAAGGGATTTATCTGAGAAGAAAGGTTCAGCAGGTTAGGCCTATACTGATTAGAGTTAATCAATGAAGAATGAGAGGCAATCTTATTGAAACAGGAGATTCTGAGGCTTGACAAAGTAGAGGCTGAGAGGATGTTTCCCCTTGTCGGACAACCTAGAACTAGGGGGCACAGTTTCAAAATAAAAGATCTCCCATTTAGGACGGAGATGAGGAATTTATTCTGAAGGTTATTTACCTGTGGAATTCTCAACCACAGAAAGCAGTATGGGTTGGGTCATTAAGTATTTAAGGCAGAGATGTTTGCTCAACAAGGGAGTTGAGGGTTATTACGAACACACAAAAAAGCAAAGGTGAGGCCAAGATCAGATCAGCCATGATTTTATTGCATGGCAGAGCAGACTCTGGGGCCGAATGACCTACTCCAAATACTTACGATCTTACAAATGGATTCTAAGTACCTGATCACAGATGAGATCCCATTTTTTCTCGTTATCATACTGTCGAAGCAGCCGTGCTTTGTCTGGGGGAAGATTCATAGAATTCTGAAAAAAAGAAGAGAGTGTAATTATTCCCCAGTGGGACACATTGACAATATTAAGGTGGACGATTATACGTATCAAACATGAACACTGAGCAGTGTTTGAATGGGTTTCCAATACTGCCAGCACTCCAAATGTGCACAGGAACCCACTGGTGCATCCAATGGAGGCTTGCCAAGAGAGTAGCCTACAGCAAGAACCCACCTGTGGAGTCTTTTAGCAGTCTCTCGCACTGCAGCTACCACACGACTCTGGGTAGACGAGAAACACTCCCACTCTTATCCCGTCAGAAAAGCATTTACAGATTGATAATCAACCAGTTTGCACTTTCCCTGGGAATCGAGTCCTGGAGTGGGATTTGAACCTAGCGCTTCTAGCCCAGGCGTTACCCAATGTGCCACAAGACCTGGTAGTTTGCCAGGAATGGGAGGGGGGGTATAATGCCCTTGTCCTTCTATGCTTTGATGAAAGGCAATGCTTGGCCTGGGAAATCGCACAGGTCATGTCAGGGACATGTGCCAACCAGCATTTGAGACCAAGAGAATATTTTGTACTCTACACTGCTGAGACTGAATTCCAGATGCTCTGGAGACTAAATTACTTTGAACACCTCATGGCTATGTCAATAATGAAGAACAAATGGACTTTTATTTATATCATGCCACACCCCAGATCTCAAAAACCCAGAGCGCTTCACAAAAACTGATCTGCCAGTGTACGTGGCAGCCATTTAATACTCATTAAGACTTTCCAAACAAGGTGAATGGCCCATTAATCTTTTCCTAACGGTGTTGATCAAGGCAAGACTGCTTGCCAAGACACCACTTTTGCCATTACAGAACCTTTAATGCGTTTGAAACCAGTGGAAGAAGCTAAATGTCGGACTGGAGTATCAGCTGTGGTTCAGTTGGCAGCACTCTTGCCTCAAGCTTATGGATTCAAGTCCCACCCCAGGACTTCAACACAAAGCTGAAGGCCGACAACACCGTGGCAGTACCGAGGGAGTGCTCCACTGTCAAAGGTGCCGTTGTTCAGAAAAGATGTGAAACCAAAGCCCAGTCTGCCCTCTCGGGTGGATGAAAAGAGTCCACACTGTCATGCTCAAGAGCAACGGAGTTCTCTAGTGTCCTGATCAATATATATCCCTTTTTTTTCCCAAATTCATTTGTGGGACATAGATGTCACTGGCTGGACCCATACTTATTGCCTGGGCCTAGTTGCCCTTGAGCTAGTGCAGGCATGATGGGTAGAATGGCCTACAGATTCTGTGACCGATAGAGTATCTCCTGACTTGTGCTGATATGGTTGTTCTGCAAATACTAATGCCAGATGTATGCACTTGTCACAGGATATTTCAACCTTTTTATACTTGAAAAGGTTTATATTAGAATTTGGTTAAGATGTGCTTCTAAAGCTCACTTACAAACAGCAGGTTTCCCAGAATAGGCCGCATGCCAAGAGACATATCTGAAGCCAGATAAAGCCATCTGGCTGGACGATCTCTGCTAATGGGGCTTGTTAAAATACTTTCCAGCAAACATTTACACCTTACAGATTTAAACACCTCGTTTTCTTCAGTTCTGCATGGGACTCATGAGAAGGGCTTCCCACATATGGGCACGTTTGATTCAGAGTTCCATTGGCCTGGATTGCAAGCAAAGTCAGGAGAATAGCCCTTGGTCATTTGAGAACTTTTTGAATCAATGGATTTAAAAGAGCCACTGGTCACTTGTTAAGGGAAGGCATTTGCTGAGGCGGAGGGTCAAAATGTGACCAGACAGACAGCAGAGGTCCTGGGAGGTATGGCATGAATGTCAGTTTACAGTCATTTGGTTGCACAGAACATGAGTACTGCTGAAGAAAGACAATGTGTTGAAACATCTCGTCTTGCACTCATCAGGACAATTTGCAAAGGGAAGGGAAAACAACATTAATACTGCATGAGGAGTGCGCTGATTGGTATACGCTTTGCCATGGAGAATGTGCCAGTTAAAAATGACTGACAGTTAACTCCCCATGTTTTCTTAAACTTTAAGCAAGGCAGGACATCTCTGATTGGTCAAGGCATTGCTCCAAGAACTGAACCAGAGAAAGGCTATGATCAATTTTGTTTTTCTTTGAAACAGGCACAGACAGAAGGAACAACAACAAAATTTGCCGGAGAAACTCAGCAGGTCTGGCAGCATCTGTGGAGAGAAACAGACTTTATTCACTCGTGGGACATGTGCGTTGCTAGCTGGGCCAGCATTTATTGCCCGTCCCTAGCTGCCCTTGAGAAGGTGGGGGTGAGCTGCC
>NC_063372.1:10390007-10391076 GCF_021869965.1 Rhincodon typus
TTCTGTAGGAAAGATGTGAAACTTGATAGGGTTCAGAAAAGATTTACAAGGCTGTTGCCAGGGTTGGAGGGTTTGAGCTATAGGGAGAGGCTGAATAGGCTGGGGCTATTTTCCCTGCAATGTCAGAGGCTGAGGGGTGACCTTATAGAGGTTTATAAAATCATGAGGGGCTTGGATAGGATGAATAGTCAAGGTCTTTTCCCCAGGTTAGGGGAGTCCAAAATTAGACAGCATAGGTTTAAGGTGAGAGGGGAAAGATTTAAAAGGGACCTAAGGGGCAACTTTTTCACACAGAGAATGGTGCGTATATGGAATAAGCTGCCAGAGGAAGTGGTGGAGGCTGGTACAATTATAACATTTAAAAGGCATCTGGATAGGTACATGAGGAGGAAGGGTTTAGAGGGATATGGGCCAAATGCTGGTAAATGCTGGACTAGACTAATTTAGGATATCTGGTCAGCATGAACAAGTTGGACCGAAAGGGCTGTTTCCGACTCTATGACTCTATTACTTTCTTCTTGCGGAGACTCGTAGCCATGTCCATGTTACCTTAAGCAAGTACTCTCCTGGACAGCCTCTCACCTGCACCCTCTCAAACTTGACTTCAACCAAACCTCTCTGCCCCTATCCTAACTCCCATTTACCATTACCTGGCCAACAGTGGTTCACATGCCACCAACACCTTGATTTTTAATATACTCATCCTGGTGTTCAAACCTCACCTTGGCCTCACTGCTTGCCAGTACCTGTCTCCTCCAGCCGACAACCCTTCAAAGACACCTGCACTCTTCTAAACCTGCATCCCCGGTTTTAATACTTGCACCATTGGAGGTTGTGCCTTCAGCTACTTTGGCTCTTGTTAACCTCTCTGCTTCTCTCCTCCTTCCTTGAAACATCTCTCGGGCCAAGATTTTTGTGTAATATAAATGCAAGTTGCTGTTGTGGCAGTTACCAAACTTCAGAATCAATTGGATGCATAAAAGGGAGAGAAAAATATCATCTTGGTTACACATTTTAATCTTGCAGCACTTTGGCGTGACAAAGTTAAGCTGTTGGCAACTGGGCTACA
>NC_063372.1:10391176-10399814 GCF_021869965.1 Rhincodon typus
TTCAGCTCCTGACCCCCACTTTGGGAAGTGCTCCCATTTCAACAGGCGCCTGGTCGCAACAGGCCATGCCCCAGCTGCCGTGCTATTATCACAGGGCCGCAACTTCCCTGCACCCCCCCCAATCCCCACTCCAGCCAGGAACTCTAAGTTCTCACTGTACACATTGTTGAGTATTAGAATAGGGACCATCATGGGAAACCATTTGGGACGCACCGATTTAGGCCACAGGTGGTGTGTCTGTGCGTGCGCATGTGCGCGTATGTTTCATGCTATGAAACTGGGCAACTATCTCCACTGCACAGAAACGAGCAATCAGTCATCAAAATGGCAGCATAGCAAGTGAAGCTAGAAAATGATTTGGAAAATTTTCAGTAATACAAAAGCAGAACATTGCAAATCTGAAAACTGAGAATGCTGAAGAAACTCAGCAGCTCCCAAAGACAGAAACCAAGTTGATACTTCAGGCTGATGACCCTCGTCCTGAAAGGCATTTTTTGTCTTCACTGGGCAGCTTCTGGGTCTAACAACTGTTTGTTCAAGAGGTGAAGTGCACTGTACCAATTGCTTAGGAGCTATGTAATATGAGAAGAAGTTCCGCTGATCAACTAAAATAAGACTTAAAGAAACTGTCCCCCACTTTTCCTCTGCACCACCATCCCTCTCTTCACCAGCAGTTTGTTCACTTTGAAATGACATTATAGATCAAGCACCTACGTCAGGTAGCAATGCAGAGAGAGTATGGAAAAGAAAACCAACAAGAATACAGAGAGTTCGTGGGCTATTTTGCAGTCAGGACAAAAAGCAGTCTTCCAACTGGGGCACAGTTGCAGAGTGGGGAGGGGAATGGGGTGGCTCGAAGAGTTGGAGTAGAGAATATTTAAACGACTAGCTCAAGCAAAGACAACTGTTTGATCTCTCATTGTAATGGTGGATTAGCTAGAATTGAGCCATGTATGTCAGTCCTGATTTGGCACACAACAGTGAGAGGGAGAAGGAGAAAGGTGCAGCTTGAGAGCATAATTTGGCAGAAAGTCGGAAACCTTGATTAACATACAGGTGCTGGATTTTGAATATGCAAACCAGATTGCATTCGATCTACTTGATCATTTACAAAATAGCTTTAAAACTGGTGTGCATGCTGGCATCCACACCATAAACATTCAAGAATAGGTTAATAAAGGATTGGCCACAAGGTCAAATAGTGAAACAGGGCAACTTGGTTTGAGCAGAACCAAAGAGGAAATCCCTCCCAAACAGGTCTGTTAATCTTGGCACTCAAGTGATTAAATTAAATCAAAGTTCTGCAGTGATAAAATTAAGGGCTATGGCTTGAACAGCAGTTCAAGGAATG
Source organism: Rhincodon typus (assembly GCF_021869965.1). NCBI lineage: Eukaryota > Metazoa > Chordata > Chondrichthyes > Orectolobiformes > Rhincodontidae > Rhincodon > Rhincodon typus. Next base: position 10,392,528 of record NC_063372.1, read on the forward strand.
TCGCAACAGCACAGCCAATCACTAGAAGAGGCTCAATTCTACACAGAAACATGTTGTCCACCACATTTTACCTGCATTTAAAGAATCCATAAAAGAATTTTTTAAAATACCAGCCACGTCTATTTGAAATGGGTCATCTGAATCATCAGTGCAGACTTCAGACCTGGGAGTACCAAGGCAGCCCAACCCACCACAAAGCAGAAGCAGGACCTGCTGTCGGTCTTTACCTGTGATTATGTCTTCAATGGTTCCATCTTTCCCTTCGTACACCGGCCGGTGATCTTTGAGCTGCCGTCTCCGTAACTCAGCGATGAGTTCCTGTTGTTGTCGCTTGTTCCTGTGACAGGGAGACTGCCAAAAAAAAAAACCTTAATTGACGAAGAGGACCAAGGAAACCATGGGGTTATTTTTCACTATTTTGAAGGTTGATGCCAAACCTCCAACAGCAATAAATGTTGAAGATGACGAGGCAGTGTTGACAGTGGTTCCTGGAAGGTAGGTGGGTGGGTGGGTGGGTGAGGAAGTGGTATTTGCCCCACAGTGATGGGACAGTGTTCAGAGTGGTTCAGTTTTTTTTTGGGGGGGTGGGGGGGGGGGGGGGGGGGTGCGGGGGTAAGGGTAGGGTTGCGATAGTTACCACACAGTGATGGGACAATGTTGAGAGTCATTCAGTTGAGGATGTGGTATTTAACCCTGGGTGATAGGGCACTGTCAAGAGAATCAAGGGTTATAGAGATAAGGCAGGAAAAGTGGAGATGAAGATGATCAGATTAGCCGTGATCTCACTGAATGGCAGAGCAATTTCAATGGGCTGAATGGCCTACTTCTAATCCTATGTCTCATGGTCAGATTGTTGTCTGTGTGTAATCTAGCTGCCATGTTTCCAATATGACAAAAGTAGCTACACTTCAAAAGATCTTCATCAGCTGTGAAGCAATTTCGGATGTCTCTTTTGGACATTTCCACTGAGGCTGAACCTAATCTTTTTAGAAGTCGACAGTTGGACAAAGGAGCTTTCTGGTATGGAGTAGCAGCAAGATGGCTAAACTGGCTTTTCCTGCTTCCTGAAGCCTATTGCTCGGCTTCTCCACCACCGCCAGCCTCATCCTTTCTTCTTCCCTGACTTCTGTTGAGCACTGGCCCAGGGTCCAAGTTGAGACATTCCCAGGTTCAGAAGCAGCTCCCAAAAGTGAGACAGTGAGATTGCAGTCCGTGTGTTACCTACCTTTTGGTCCTGTTGGAGCTTGGCTTCCTGTGCCAGCATCTTCTCTCTCAAAGCTTGTTCCTGTTTGTTTCGCAGCTCGTTTTCCTGTTCCGCTTCCTGGAAATGTGGGAAGATACATTCTGAGTGTTTGCTTTCACATCACCTCCTCATACTGTTCACCAGCCATTTTCTAAGGATTAAAGGTGTGAAGGAACATGATCACCTGGTTCCTTTCCCTTCAGTGGGTAGTGTCATAAATTACTGTCAAACCTTGAAGCACAAAGAGAGGCCTTTCCATCACTTGTTGGCTCTTTAAAAGTGGCATTTAATCAATCTCCCACCCCCTGCTCTTTCATCATAGCCCTGAAATGTTAGTGTCTTTCAAATGTATATCCAACTGAACCAGCTTCCATACCATTTTGGTCTGTTCATGATCATCATAACCTATGGAGTAAAACATACAATACACTATTATATAAAATTTCCCCTCTGGTCCTTTTTCCAATTATTTAAAACTGTGCCCTTTGTGGTCATTGAACCTCCTGCCAGGACAGGCAACCTTTTGTTTTATTCAGACATAGGATGTGCATATTGCTGGCCGTTCCAGCATTTGTTGCCCATCCCTTCTTGAACCGCTGCAGTTCACATCCTGTGGGTTGACAGGATGGGAGGGAATTCCAGGATTTTGACCCAGTGACAGCGAAGGAAGGGCGATATATTTCCAAGTCAGGATGGTGAGTGGCTTGGAGGGGAACCTGCAGATGGTGGTGTTCCCATGTTTCTGCTGCCCTTGTCCTTCGAGCTGGTGATGGCCGTGGGTTTGGAAGGTGCTATCTAAGGAGGCTTGGTGAGTGGCTGCAGTGCATCTTGTAGATGGTACACACTGCTGCTACTGTGCATCAGTGATGAAGGGACCGAATGTTGAAGGTGGTAGATGGGGTGATGATCAAGCAGGCTGCTTTGTCTTGGATGGTGTCGAACTTCAAGTGTTGTTAGAGGTGCCCACATCCAGGCAAGTGGGGAGTATTCCATCACACTCCCGACCTGTGCCTTGTAGATGGTGGACAGGCTTTGGGAATCAGGAGGTGAATTGCTCCCAATCTATCAAACCCTTCATCGTGTTGGACCTTTCAAAAGTTTAGAAACGGGCAATGAATGCAGGCCCAGCCAGCAATACCCACATCCCATGAAAGAGTTTTAAAAACTCTGTTATCTCCCTTTAACTTTCTTGACTAAAAAGGGAACAGCACAGCTTCTCCACATAAAAACTCTCTCATGCGTGGAACCATTCTGGTGAATCTCCTCTGCAGCCTTTCCCAAGTCCTTGACATCCTTCCTGAAGTGCGGTGCCCAGAAGAGGACGCAATTCTCCAAGCTGGGGCTTACGCAATTATACACATGTGTAGACAGGACAAACGCCATTCTGGGAGAGTGTATTGGACCGCCAACACGCTCTATTCATCACTCTCTAACCGTAATCCTTAGATTAAAAAGCGTAACAGCTTGCAAGGCAGTAACCTGAAGATACATAGCACCTCAGTGTTAAAGTAGCCACCACTATGTAGAAAAATCACAACGTTTCAAACAATCTCTCATTATTTACCACCTCACTATGAAAAGTTTTATTGTACCTGCCTTTGAGCTCTCTCTTGTACCGAGAAGATAAGCACCCACTATTGAGGTCATTCTCAATTTACAGGCCTTCATTCCTAGAATAATTCTACAGAATCTCTCGAATGCCTTTCCACGCCTCTCATATCCTTTTAGCAATGGGGCACCTCTATTACATGCAGATTTTAATTATGGCCTCACCTCTGTCTCACATACATCCGAAAGAACCAACGAATTAGGCGATAAGAACACAAATTAGGAACGTGAGTAGGTCACTCAGTCCACTCTGTCATTCAATAAGATCATGGCCGGTCACACTGGGATCTAAGCTCCACTTTCCTGTCTGTCCCCCATCGCCCTTGACCCTCACTAGTCAAAACTCTCTGTCACACAGCCTTCAATATTTTCAATGACCCGGGATCCACTGCTCTCTGTGGCAGAGAATTCCAAACACAACCTTCAGAGAAGAAATTCCAAAGTGGGATTGCCTTAATTTTGAAACTGCGTCCCTGAATACCAGATTCCCTCATGAGGATAAACATCCTCCTCGCACCTGCCCTGTCAAGAGCACTCTCAGGATCTATGTTTCAAAGAGATCATTTCTGAGTTTTCCAAACTCTGAAGAGTAAAGGCCCAACCTGCTCAGCCTTTCTCCATACCACAATCCAACCCATCATACAAATCAGCCTCGTAAACCTTCTCTGATCTGCTTCCAATGCAAGCCTACCCCTCCTTAAGGAAGGAGACCTAAACTGCACGCTGTACTCCCCGGTGTGAGCTAAACCAGAATTGAATATGACATCGAACACCATACACCAAATCATTTCATATTGAATTTACAGAGTAGCAAGATGCCATTCAGCCCAATACATCCATACTAGTGTTTATGCTCCACACAATCCTCCTCCTAACTCTCTCCATCTGATCTTGTATCCTTCCATTTCTTTCTCCCTCTCATACATATATCTAGCTTTCCTGTAAAAGCATCAATGTTCATTGCTTCAACCAGGGATAGAAATCAAAGACCCTGTGCTCTTTGGGCCTGGGCTCCCAACCTTGACTGAGGCTAGCAAGTCCCCCACTGCCCCATGATAGTTTTGTGGGCCCTGGCTTCATCCATTCTGAGGTAGCGAGTTCCACATTTACACTACTCTCTGGGCAAAACAGTTTCTCCTCAATCTTGTGTCTTTTCATTGCATGTTTTTCAATGTAAACGTTCAGCGATTTAGTTACATGATCGAACTTTGACTCGTTTTGAATCCATTCCCATATTTCTGACAGCATAATGGAGCTCCTTATTTGGTATCGTTTTGAGTACAGCGAGAAGAAATAACGAACTGAAAATTCAGCTTTCCTTTACCTCAAAGTCAGTCAATGCTGCAGCTGTGTTTACTGAACGAAGGAGGTTTCAGTTCTTTTCTTAAATAGTATTTCAATCGTGCACGAGCACAAATGGCACATGCTTCAAAAGAAATAAACCCCAGACACCATAACAGCCTGTTTGATTCCTCAACTCACTGACAAAACAGCTCAAAACTGCACTTTTTAGCTCACAAACTCAACAATTCAGTCTGGAATCCCCTTGATTCCATCTCAAAGCAGCCCAGTCTCCTATTGAAGGATGGATGGAGACAAGAGGAGGCCATTCCGCTGCGTGGGTCTACACCTTCATTCAGTTAGGTAATAGCTAACCTACACCTCGACTTGACTTATTTACCATAGCTCCATATCACCAGATGCCCAGGCCCTGCAAAAATCTATTAACCTCTATCCTACAAGCTCCAACTGAACCCGAACATTTAGAGCCTTTTGAGGAGAATTCCAGATTTCCATTACTCTCTGCATGAAAAAAAAATTTCCTGGTTTAAATCCCAAATGACAAGGTTTTCTCCCCCGGTCTCAACTTCTGTCATTAGAGGAGATATTTCATCTGAATCTACCTCTTTGTTTGAATATTTGAAACAGTTCCGTCAGATCTTCCCTCAAAGTTTTTTTTTTGAATTTTAGAAGCAGGGCTACAGATTCTGCTCTGGGCTGAGTCAGCTGATCCAGCCAGGACAGCAGTATGAGTGCAACTGTTCAACAGAGCCAGCCTTCAGCCATCAGCCAAGGTTTCCATTCTAAACTGGCGAGACTGTCGGAGGGCATGTACACACTGAGGGCACCCCTGAAGCAGTCGGCAGTGAATTATCACATTGACATTGAGCAGCCACACACTGACACAAGGAATGGCCGGTAGGAGAGAATTTCTGCCAAACCCGACGCAATGCTTGACTCAGCACTGTCACAATTGAGAGGAAGGAACCTCTCGTATAAGAAGAGATTGGGCCTGTATTCACTAGAGTTTAGAAGGATGAGAGGGGATCTGATTGAAATGTGTAAACTTCAAATAGAGCTGAATGGAGGGAGGTTGTTTCCCCTGGTTAGGGAGTCTAGAACCAGGGTCACATTTCTGATGAAGGGTCTAGGCCCGAAACGTCAGCCTTTCTGCTCCTATGATGCTGCTTGGCTTGCTGTGTTCATCCAGCTCTACACCTTGTTGTCTCGGATTCTCCAGCATCTGCAGTTCCTACTATCACAGTTTCAGGATGTGGGGTAGACATTTAGGACTGAGAGGAGGAAACATTTCTTCATTCAAAGGGTAGTGAACCTGTGCAATTCTCTACCACACAAAGCTGTGGAGGCCAAGTCACTGAATATATTCAAGAAAGAGATAGGTACATTTTTAGATTTTAAAAGCATCAAGACGTATGGGGAGAAAGTAGGAATATGATATTGAGAGGATCAGCCGTGATCATATCGAATGGTGGAGCAGGCTCAAAGGGCCGAATGGCATACTCCTGCTCCTAGTTTCTATGTTAGTATGAGTCAACATTTACAAAACTCAAAACTGAGTGCAAACATCCAGAAGGAGAATTTCTGTGGGAGGTCTCCCAATTTCTTAAATAAAATGCCACTGCCCACCGCCATATCTATGGGGCTGGCACCAATCTCCCATTGACATTACAGGAGGAGAACCTTCCCTGCTCTATGCCCTGAACTCTGGGCTGAGTTTTGAATCAAATATTGGCAAAAAGGTCAGCCACAGTTCTTCAAGGGTTAAGAACTGAGCTCATTTTTATGTCAAAGGAAACACCAGGGGAGAAATGCTTTACTCAGCTTCTTTCAGGAACCTGAAACCGCCACTGTACACTCGATCATACACTTGCTGGTTGGTTTATTTTCCTGAACCCAAAGCCTGATATGATTATTCTGCCAATTCAAAGTATTCAACTTGTACTCACATCTAATGCTTTTATTGTTTCAACTAATCATTTGTAAAGTGTGAGCTGGTGGGTGGCCAGTGCCAGGTGGCTGTGCAGAGAGCAGGAAATGGGAGGCATCTGCTGAACAATGCCAGGAAGCAAGTACATTCATTAACTCTTGCCCTTACTAGTCAACAATGCAGTGCCCTCTCACAGGTAGCTATGGTGTCAGCCCTTCAGGCTGGGAATTGCAAGCAGGCTTCTTCAACGGAGCCACTCTAACTAAACATCAGCATCTTGCACATGTCAAGTGATCAGCGAAGATGGGGTGGGGGGAGCTGGTGCTGTCATCCATAACATTCAAATGGTCCTTCGACAGAGTTCCCTGCAAGAACCTTCTTTTTTTCTGAGCAGTGCTGGCAAGGTTGGCAAAGACCCCATCCCTAACTGCCCTTGCGAAGATGATGGTGAGTTTCTGATTGGTTGGCAGCTTCTGGCAAGGTCTGTGATAGGCTGAGAAGCTCGGTGAACATCTCCAAACAAGTTGATTGGCTCACTGGTTTGCAAGCCATTCTTGCATAATATGTTTCAATTATTACCACACTAATTATCACTCCCATGTACAAAGCGTTATTTTTTGGACATGGAGAAAAGATGCGCCATATCATCATCCAGCAGTACCCTTCCAAATTTACTAAGCAGACCTAAAGGGCAGGGCTTACCTGCTCAGCCATACTGCTTTTGCCTCATGACCCACTTTCTATTAAATTAAAGATTCTACATCTCAGTAAACGCAATTTTTTTTGATCAAGGTAGAGGGACAGAGATAAATCATAACTAAGATTCCCTTAACTTTACTACAAACATTAATGACCACATTTCTTCTAAAGCTAACATCTAGAGTCATTTCTTCCATGCCCCATTGCAACCATTTGAAATGAAAGAAATGCCAAACAGATGCAAAAGAAAAAAGACACAAACAGATCTTACCCTGTAAGACTTGACAAAGCGGACAAAGACTGGGAAGAACACGGATGGAGGCGTAGTCTTGGGACTTTCTCCAAAATACTCAACCACTTTATTGTACGCTTCCTGTGCAGGGCAGAAAGGAAATTAGGTGCAGTTTCATTAACCCTCCGATTTCACCAGGTTAGAGTTACAACAATAGAGTCAGCCGCTTAATCGCAGCCATGTTTTTCTTTCGCTTGCTCATTGGGAGAGGTTAAA
>NC_063372.1:10400314-10413809 GCF_021869965.1 Rhincodon typus
CATTGTTAGATACTGACAGTCCCCATTTAACAGCTATTCATCCTCTTAGCCCAATTGTTATCCACACCTTTGTCCAACTGTTCTTCTTTCTCTTTGGGCTGTATCCCCACCTATCGTTTACTCTTACCCCATCCCCCCATCCTATCTTCAGCATAAAACCAACATTTTCCTAGCTACCATCAGTTCTGAGGAACGGTCACTGGACCTGAAATGTTAACTCTGATTTCTCTCCACGGATGCTGCCAGACCTGCTGAGCTTTTCCAGAAACTTCTGTTTTTTGTTTCTGATTCCCAGCATCTGCAGTTCTTTTGGTTTTTAATGGAAGACAGAGAGTTGGGATAAGGGGTTATTTTCAGGGTGGTGACCCATAATTGGGGAGCACCACAGGGATCGGTAATGGGCCCACAGTTATTTACAATGTATACTAATAACTTGGATGAGGAAAGTGAATGTACTTGTAGCCAAGTTTGCAGAATACGCAAAAATAGGTGGGAATGCAAGTGGTGAGGATGACCCAGTCTACAGAGGGTATAGACAGGTTGACTGAACGAGTTGGAAAAATTTGGCAGATGGAATATAATGCGGGGAAATGTGAAGATATGTACTTTGGCAGGAAAAACAGAAACTGAATATTAGTTAAATGGAGAAAGACCACAAAGCTACAACACAAGAATTTGCGGGTCCTCATGCATGAATCACAAAAAGCTAGCATCAAAGTTCAGTGGGAAATAGGGAAAAGCAAATATAAAGTTGGACTTTATTTCAAAAGGGATGGAGTACAAGAATAGGAAAGTCTTGCAAAAGCCATACGTGCCACTAGTCAGACCATATAGAGTCATACAGCACAGAAACAGACCCTTCAGTCGAACTCGTCTGCACCAACCCGACAACCCAATCTGACCTAGTGCCATTTGCCAGCATTTGACCCATGTCCCTCTTAAACCCTTCCTATTCATATACTCATCCAGATGCCTTTTAAATGTAATTGAACCAGCCGCCTCCACTTCCTCTGGCAGCTTGTTCCATACATGCACCACCCTCTGCATGAAAAAGTTGCTCCTTAGGTCTCTTTATAACATTTTCCCCCCCTCATCGTAAACCTATGCCCCTCTAGTTTTGGACTCTTCCCCCCCCCCCCCCCCCACCCCAATCCTGGGGAAAAGACCTTGGCTATTCACCCTGTCCGTGCCCATCATGATTTTATAAACCTCTATAATAGGGTCATCTCTCACCCTACAATAATGTGAACAGTTTGGGTTCCCATGTCTGATGAAAGATATACTGCCGTTAGACATAGCCCAGAGAAGATGTACTGGATTGATCCCCAGTATGGAGAGATTTTCTAAAGGGATTGAACCTTTACTTGTTGGAGTTTAGAAGAATGTGAGATGACACTATTGAAAGAGTCTTGGGTGGGCTTGACAGGGTGGATGCTGGGAGGTTGTTTTCCCTTGACAGACAGTCTCAAACCAGAAGCATAATCTCATAATGGTTCATCCACTTAACATGAAGGTAAAGGTGGACTTCTGAAGGTAGTGAAGCTGTGGAGGTTGTATTGTTAAGTATAGTTAAGGCTGAGAATCTTGGACTCTTGTGTCACAGATGGTAGTGTCTGTACCTCTGAGCCAGGGGGCCTAGGTTCAAGTCCTCTGTTGATAACATCTCTGAACAGGTTGATTAGAAAATATCTATTTAAGGCTGAGATGCAGATTTCAATCTGTAAGGGAATCAAGGGTTATAGGAAAAGGCAGGAAAGTGGAGCTGAGGATTATCAGATCAGCCATGATCTCAATGGGCTGAATGGTCTACTTCAAATCCAACATCTTATGGCCTTGTAGTCTCCCTCTGATCTGTCCGCATCACTGAAGATCTTCACCCCTAGAATCACTGTCATGAATATTTTCTGCATCCTCTCCAAAGCCTTCAAGCCCTTTCTAATTATGGTGCCCAGAATTGCATGTAATACAGGCAGACCCCAACTTGCGAATGCTCATACTTACAAACAGAATCTCATACGGGGATGTGTTAATATTAATTTTAAAGATCTGGCATGCAAATGTTTCCTTGTACTTATGAACGGCTATTTTACATTGTCCTGTATTGTGTTCCGACTTGTGTACAAATCAACTTGCAAAAGTACTCCTGAAAGGAACCCATTGACAACCTGGGGACTGCCTGTACTATATTCCAGCTGAAGCAGTGGCCGAAAATATCGGACTCGGAATGTTAATTTTGTTTCTCATTCAAGAGACGCTAACAGACCTGCTGAGTTTCTCCAGCATTTTGTTTTTACTTTAGATTTCCAGCAACTGGAGTATTTCACTTTTATTTGTGTTTTACATAGGTTTACCATGATTTTCTTGCTTCTGCACTCTGCCCCTATTTATAAACCCCAGGATACTATATGCTTTGGGAACTGCTCTCTCAACTTGTCCTGCCACATTCAATGATATGCATATATGTCCCCAGGTCCCAGTGCTCCTGCATCCCCTTTAGAATTGTATCCCTTCGTTTGTATTTAAATTAAATTTCATCAGCCACTTATCTACCCATTCCAGCATACCTCAAATTCACAATGTGAATTTTCTCTTTTCAAATGTTGGAGTCAGCTGTGTCTTTTCAGTAACAAAAACAGAAGTGGCTGGAAAAGCTCAGCAGGCCTGGCAGCATCTGTGAAGAGAAGTCGCGGTTAATGTTTAGGGTCCGGTGACCCTTCCTCAGAACTGTCTTTTCAGTGTTTGCAGTCTTTACAGTAATGGTTAATGTGTGTTATATATCTGGGTCTTTTCAGCCCATGTATTCTAGTTATATTGGCTACTGTATTAAATTGGACTTCTTGTCTGGCTCCCTGTGATTTTGTGTTGGTTACATTTCTACGAGTGAGCCCAGTACCTTTCTGTGATTTTTTTTTAGGTCTATCTTGTTTGTCTACTAAAAGCAGCAGAATATCAGAGTGTGGTTTGGTTGAACAATAGGTGAATAAGCAAATGTGAAACAGTAATATAATATTTACAATAGATATGCTAATCAGATGATATAATTGTGTGCAATCAAGGCTAAGCTAATATTTTTGTCGTAACACTTCTCAAAAGTAGTTATTATCCTGGACTTTGCAACTGTGAAACAAATTGGTTTGTCCTATCTCAGTTTAAATCGAGTGACTGATTTGAATCATTCAACTTACTCCTCAAAAGAAAAAAACCCAAAGAACTGCAGATGCTGGAAATCAGAAATTGCTGGAAAAGCTCAGCAGGTCTGGCAGCATCTGTGGAGGGAAATCAGAGTTAACGTTTCAGAAACTCGAGTTGCTGGAGCTTGATTTGTTTCTAGTCGCTGTCAGCTCAATTGAATCAGAGCTGTCCATCATGCAGTAGTCTCTTTTTGTATTTGAAAGAAGGGTATAGATAAAGGCATGGAAGGTATGGTTGCCAAATTTACTGATGACACAAAGATAGGTAGGAGAGAATATTAGGTTCCTAAAGGATATTGACAAGTTAGGTGAATGCACAAACATATGGCAGATGGAGTATAAGTTGTTCATTTTGACAGCAAGAATGAAAAAGAACCATATTATCATATGGTGAGAGATTGCAGAGGGATCTGGGTGTTTTTGTGCATGAATCACAAAAGTTTAGTATGCAGATACAGCAAGTAATTAAGAAAGCTAATAGAATATTATCACTTAATCATTTGGGGAATTGAGTACAAAAGAAGGGAGATTATGCTTCAGTTATGCAGGGCACTGATGAGACCATATCTGGAGTACTGTGCACTGTATTGGTTCCTTATTTAAGGAAGGAAGGATGGAAATGCACTGAAGGCTGTTTGGGGAAGGTTGACTACACTAATAACTGGAACAGGTTAGTTATCTATTGAGGAAAGGTTGAACAGACTAGTAATCATGAGTTTAGAACAATAAGGTGATTTGATTAAAGTACACAAAATCCTGAGGGAACTCGACAGGTAAATGTGGAGAGGATGTTTCCTCCAATGGGAGAATCTAGGACTGAGGTCATTGTTTAAACATCAAGGGTTGCCCATTTAAGACATAGTCAACACTTTTTTAATCGAATCAGCCATAGTCTCAGAATGGCTGAGCAGGCCCTTCTAATTCACGTGATTGCATGTAGTTTATTTCTTTTCCTCCAGTACATTTGCTGCAGCGAATCAAACCAAGAGTTAGGCTGGGAACACAGTTCTGGCTGATACTGCTTGTTGTCCTCTGACCTAATTAGGAAGGCTGCCACTAGTTTTTTTTTTCAAAAAAAAAGAAAAAAAATTGCACTTCTGTAGTATGTTTCATGACTTCAGACATTCCCAAAGCACTGAACAGTTAATTAAGCACTTTTGAAGTATGAAACTGGTCAAAAAAAACTTCATTTGTTAGCATATTTCTGGTCACGACTATTACAGAGAAGTCTATTTGCTTTGGTCCGCTTGGCTTCATTTCTTTGTTTTAGACATCATAGCGATTCATATGACTGGCTGAGGGTGGCTTGCCCAGCTATGCCTGAGGGCAGTTGAGAGTCAACCACATTGCTGTGGGTCTGGAGTCACGTGCAGGCCAGACCAGGTAAGGATGGTAGATTTCCTTCCCTGGAAGACATTAGTGAACCAGATGGGTTTTTCTGACAATCAACGAATGGTTTAATGGTCATCATTAGATTCTTTATTCCAGATTTTTAAAAATTGAATTTAAATTCCACCATCTGCCTTGTTGGATTTAAACCCAGGTTGTGGATGTGGTGCCAATCAAGAGGGCTGCTTTGTCCTGGATGATGTCAAGCCCTTTGTGTTGTTGGAGCTGCCCCCATCCAGGCAAGTGGGGAGTATTCCATCACACTCCTGACTTGTGTCTTGTAGATAGTGGACAGGCTTTGGCGAGTCAGGAGGTGAGTCACTCACTGCAGGATTCATAGTCTCTGACCTACTCTTGCAGCCACAGTACATATATGGCTCATCCAGTTCAGTTTCTGGTTATAGCCAGACAGGATGTAGATGGTTGGGGATTCAGTGATGGTAATGCCATTGAATGAACGTCAAGGGGTAATGATTTAATATTCACTCTCGCTGGAGATGGTTATTGCCTAGCACTCTTGTGGTGCAGGTTTTACTTACTACTCGTCACACCAAGCCTGGCTATTGTCTGGGTCTTGCTGCATTTGAACGTGGGCTGCTTCAGTATCTGAGGAGTGGTGCTGAACATGGTGTAATCATCACCAAACATCCCCACTTCTGACTTTCTGGCGGGTAGGTTATTGGTTAAGCAGCTGAAGATGGTTGGGCTGAGGACACTTGGCTGAGGAACTCCTGCAATGATGTCCTAGAGTTGAGATAACTGACCTCCAACAGCCATTTCCCTTTGGTTAGGTATGATTCCAACCCTAAGTTTTGTCTAATTGTCATTGATTCCAGTTTTGCTAGGGCACCTTGATGCCCCACTCTGTCAAATGCAGCCTTGATGTCAAGGGCAGTTACTCCCATCTCACCTCTGGAATTTGGTTCTCTTGTCCATGTCTGAACAAAGGCTGTAATGAGATCAGGAGCTGAGTGACCCTGGTGGAGCCTAAACTGATTGTCAGTGAGCAGTAAGCAAGTGCTGCTCGATAGCACTGTCAATCACTTCCATCGCTTTACTGATAATTGAGCATGTACCGATGGGGCCAGAATTGGCTGGTTTGGATTTGTCCTGCATTTTATGTACAGGGCATACCTGGGCAATTTTCCACATTGTTGGGTAGATGCCAGTGTTAGAGCTATCTTAGAGCACTTTGTCTAGGGGCGAGGCAAGTTTTGCACATCTTCGATCCTATTGCCAGACTGTTGTAAGGGCCCGTAGCCTTTGCAGTACCCAGTGCCTCCACCTGTTTCGTGATATCACATGAAGCAAATCGAATTGCCTGAAGACTGACATCTGTGACGCCCAGTCAGAGCTTCTGGTTAAATATTGCTACAAATGCTTTAGCCCTATCTTTTGCAGTGATGTACTGGGCTCCCCCCATCATCGAGGGAGTGGATGTTTGCGCGAGTGAGTTAAAGCTAGAATGGAAACTGTGGATGCTGTGGTGAACATTTGATAGCCTGGCTAGAATACTGGAGAAAGTTGTAATCTTCAGAATTGTGTCTTAACTGGGGAAGCTTATCCATTGTACATACGCAATTTGTGACCTCAACAGTGGCCTGATCTATCCTGCTTTGTAAATACAACAGAAGTTGGAGGCCTCATCAGGTTCCAGGACTGCTTACCCCCATGTTTAAAGTAGGTGAAGGATTCTGTGTGGGTCATGTGTAGCCTGTTTGAAGATAGGGATGCTTGGCAGCAGTGATAGTGTAGGAGGGGCAGAAGCTAGCCTCCCAACCCCCACAATTCACGGGTGAAAGAAGTGAGAGATTAAGGCTAGTCTAGTGACTTTGTAAAAGTTGCAACCTTTTCTTTCAAGTGGAGACTCAGTAATTGTGGACCTTTGACAACAAGGTGCAGAGCTGGATGAACACAGCAGGCCAAGCAGCATCATAGGAGCAGAGAGGCTGACGTTTCGGGCCTAGACCCTTCATCAGAAAATTGTGGACCTTTGTCTGCTTTCTATAGCTCCTCCCTCAAAAGCAAGTTGCAAACCTTCTGCTGTAAAGGACATTGTAAGTAGCTTTTAACTTTCAAATTGCATGAGCTGGATTTGTTGGCATTTTTGAGAGGAGGTAAGGCCTCTGCCCAGAGCACTGTTTGAGTAAGGGAAGCAATGTTCCCTCAGCCAGTGGCTGATTTTTGGGAAGAATTTCACCTTGCTGAATGAAATGTGTTTTTTCTGCTTCTCTTAAAGTTTGAGTGGAGTCTGTAGACAGCATGAATTGGCTCCTTTCAGAGATCGTGCTCTCTGCACTATGGTGCTGTGGGCTTGTATTGCAAGCAACAAATGCTGGAAATCACAGCGGGTCAGGCAGCATCCCTGGAGAGAGAGCAAGCTAACGTTTCATGTCCAGGTGACTCTTCTTCAGAGCTGAAGTGAAGTGGGGAGGGGGCAGCATTTGTGCTGTAGTTTGGGGAGGGGGGAGCATGGTGGTTAGTGGGTGTAGAGTGCTGATGGAGAAAAGATGTTGATAGTTCAGATTAAGTGATTGGAATGAGAGAATGCTGTGGGCTTGTGCTGTCCTCTCACCCTGCAGCTCCTATCCCTCAGCTCACGCAGTGCCAGCCCTATGCTAAAGTAAGCTTTCAATGAGACTGTTGAAATGCTTCCATAAAGGACAACAACATCATGTGTAAAACAGTACTTTGAGAGCTGCCAAAGTGGGTTAACCAGATAAGCAAGTAAAGCTGGGGGGTAAAAAGCCGTCCCCGGACTTGCCCTGCACAGCTTGTCCAGGCAAACAGCTGCACTGTGCAGCTACCTCCTGTTTACTTCAAAACTCTTGGGCATTCTTTGAAAATTCATGTGGCCACATGGGGGAAAGGGGGAGGTGGGGGGAGGGTGGTTGACAAATGCTTTCCTTGCTGGGTCATGTGAGCTGGAGGCAAACATTACTGACATTTTTTTTCAGTGAAACCTTTATCAGCAGCCAATTACATCTGCAAACTGCAGGCCCAACCCAAACCTGCCCTACCCCTCGTGTGGTTTTAGCCTTGTGAACAACAGCAACTCTAGTGCAGACCGCCTCGTCCAAGTACGATCCTGACATCAAGCTGCTGAATTCTCTTTGAGAATTGGGATTGCTGTGGCGTTGAAAATTGTGTATCAGTACCTGCTATAAAAGGTCAGCCAAAGTATCCGAGTCATTAACTGTTTGTAAGTCTGTGACTAGGACAAATGACTTGGCAGTTTTTCCCCTCTGTACAATTTAGTCATCTTTAAGCATTCCCGAATATGGCAATTGTGCCAGAGGATTGAAGGATTGTCAATGTGATGGTTTTTCTTAAAAAAAGAGGGTGGGGGATGGGCAGTGAAATAAAGCAGGTAACAGGAGACCAGCCAGTCTAATATTGGTTCTGGTGGAATTCCCAGAGGACGTAATATAACAGTGATTACACTTTGCATTAGTGCTTTTGAGGGATCCTGAGGTGGTTTTTAAAAAAAATGCTGTATGAATACAAGTTTCTTCTCGTCTTCCGGCACCACTGCTCCTTGTTGGGGCTATTGTTCCTCTCTCTAAACATGTATGACCTGGACTCGTATTGAAGGGCATAATGTTAAAATGTATAGGTAACATCAAAAGTGAGAATATGGTTAACTTTGTAGAGGATAGTTTGAAGACTTCTGGAGGACGCAGACGGTTAGTAGATTGGAATGATAAATGTCAAAATAAATTTAATGTGAAGTGACATTTTGGGTAGCACGGTAGCTCAGTGGTTAGCACTGCTGCCTCAGCACCAGGGACCCGGGTTCGATTCCATCCTCTGGCAACTGTCTGTGTGGAGTTTGCACTTTCTCCCTGTGTCTGTGTGGGTTTCTTCCCACAGTCCAAAGATGTACAGGTTAGTGGATTGGCCTGGGAAATTCAGGATTACAGGGATAGGGTGGGGGGGTGCAGGTGGTGGGTGGGTCAGGGTGCGATGCTGTTCAGAGGGTTGGTGTGGATTCGATGGGCCAAATGACCTGCTTCCTCACTGTAGGGATTCTGTGATTCTGTGAAAGAGAATATACAATAAATGATAAAATCTTAAAAATGAGTAGAGCAGAGTTTTGGTTTCACACATGCAGATTATATAAGTAAGAGGTCAATTTGAAGATAAATCATATACAGCCTTCTTAGTTTTGTAAAGAAAAGCATGGAGTGGAAAAAGTGGGCAGTGCTCAATCTGTACAGATCCGTGGTCAGCCACAGTTTGAATATTGAGCCTAGTTTTGATGCTTTACTTTAGAAGGAATCTCCAGGTCATAGACACGGTTCAGAAAATATTCACAAAGCTAGCAGGGACAAGTGGCTGGAAAAGTCGCATCCCCTTAATTGGTTTGGGAGATTTGGCAGAGCAGTTCAAACTTACTTTTGAGAGGCTTTTGAAAGGTTTTGAGTGTAAACTAGGAAAAGTGTTCCCTGTTAATCAGTGTGTCAGTAACTAGAAAGGTCAAAATGAAGATAATCACCAAAAGAATGAATGAAGGGAGGGGTGTGGAGGAATTTGCACAGTTGTAAATTTAAAAGGGCATGTGGCACAAGGTTTTTAGTGTACAGGGACAATGGTCAAAAGGGCAGAGCAATGGGATTGAGCTTTCTCAGAGAGTGCATGAGCAATAGGCCAAATATCTGCCTTCATCCTTCTGAATACTTACTTTGTGATTGAGCAATTCAATGTTTGTTTTGATCCGTTTCTGTTCAAACCCTGCCTCTGAAGCCAGGATGATAATAGAAAAGCTTTCGTTGTCTCAGTAACTGTTGACATAAATAAACAGAAGTTAAAATCTGTGGCTACTAGTCAATTAAACTGGGCCTTTTGAAGCTACCTGAAAAGAGAAGGAGAGCTGTTGGGTGAAAGCATAGGCCATGAAAGGAGCACAAAACCATTATAGAACAGTCAGGAGTATCTGCAGAAATACATTTTGATAGTATCTATCACAAGGCTGAGTTATTGAAAAGATGATGCAGGATGACTAGATTGAGCTTGGCTGCGAGGTGTACAAGTTCCTAGAAATGATCCTCCCACAATTCTGCGTTGGTTGAAGTCTTTCGATTATGGTCAAGTTTTTTTCAGGCTATTGCCAGTGATTCCAGTGAAGCTGAAAGGGTATCTGCAGGGTCTGAAGAGAGCACGATACTGAGTTGGTGTGTGAGTCAGCATGAATAGTGCAAACTCATCTGCATGGAGCTTGTGCAAACAGGTCATGTACTGTACAGATGAGAATGAAGCTGTTCAATGGGAGAGACTGGGCACTGCATTGTCCCTCACGCATCAATCTAGAGTAGGGGTCACACATGAAATTGAAGCTTAACAGTATTTTCTGCAAGTCTGACTTGTTAAACTCATGCAGGACCCCTTCTCATACTTGAGGTCTCTTAAACATAGTTCTGTCTAATGATGTGCAGACTTCAGTTTTTCTCCCTGTGGGGAGAATATGTTTACTTGAGAAAGGATGTATTGGCACTGGAGGGGGTGCAAAGGAGGTTCACTAGGTTGATTCCGGAGTTGAGGAGGTTGGCTTATGAGGAGAGACTGAGTAGATTGGGATTATATTCATTGGAATTCAGAAGATTGAGGGGGGATCTTATAGAACCATATAAAATTATGAAGGGAATAGATAAGATAGAAGTAGAGAGGATGTTTCCACTGGCAGGTGAAGCTAGGACAAGAGGGCATAGCCTCAAGATTAGAGGGAGCAGATTTAGGACTGAATTGAGAAGGAATTTCTTCACCCAGAGCGTTGTTAATCTATGGAATTCCTTGCCCAGTGAAGTAGTTGACGGTACTTCAGTAAAGTAGATTTTTTTTGAACAATAAAGGAATTAAGGGATACGGTGAGAACGCGGGTAAGTGGATCTGAGTCCACGAAAAGATCAGCCATGATCTTATTGAATGGTGGAGCAGGCTCGAAGGGCCAGACGGCCTACTCCTGCTCCTAGTTCTTATGTTCTTATGTTCTATCTCGGGCAAATAGGCACAATACTGTGTAGGTTTCTCAGCATGGTTTGGAGGATAATGAACATTTCAAAAACTGTCTGGGCACTTGGACCCCCCCCCCCCCCCCCCCCCCCCCCCCCCCCCCCCAGCCTCCACCACCTCCAAAACAAACTAATATGTATCAGTATGTAAGCTGTACACTTTCACTGTGTCATGGCTAGTTTGCGTGAAGGTCAGTATATGAATCTTGTGTTAACATTTTGTTTTTCACCATACAGATATCAAAAACATTGAGAATCTTTACTTTTAAAGTTTGTACTGTGCACAGTTTTTTTTTTAGGTCCCATAAAAGTGATGGAGCCCTTTTAAACTGACCTGGAACTATGTTGAGTTGGTTACTGTGTGCCAACCTTGGCACTGTGCTGAAACATTCCATGGTAGTTAATGCACTTTGTTTCCTGCTACGTTGGCTTGACCTGAATGCCTGTTTGTGCTGAGTAAACTCTCCAGTTCTCTTCCATTTGCTGTTCCTTCTTGCTTTTTGTGTCCAATTGATTATTTTTTTTCTATTTGCTACAGGGAACGTGGCTTCAGCAGAGAACTCGGAGTGGGGACTGGTTCCTATCAACATGGCTCCTGACCAGGAAAAGAAAGAGTTGAAAGGTAAATTCATCATCTGTATCCTCGGATTCCCTGATTCTTTCTTGTTTGATATCCTCTGTCTTTGGTACAGTGTGGGGAATTATTTCAGAACTTCACACAGAAGCACAGAAGGATTAGTACACACTCTGGCACACTCTTGCCTAGCTGCTGCCCTCTCTGGTATGCATTCTTTTAAGAAGACCCTCCAAATCCTGCCGTGCCCTGCCTTGCATGCTTTCTTCACTCCTCTTCTTCTCCCCGCCCCTGTCCCCCACAAACAAAACATCAGTGTTGCTGTTATTGGCAGTAAGAGAGATTTAATTTTTTTTGGCTCACATTGCTTTCATGTCTAGCCCCTATCCCAAGCACAGAAGCAGTTTTAAAACTTCATGACAGTTCAGATTTTGTTTTGCTTGCTTTGAACAAGTGAAATTGTGTGGCTTAAAGACTAGCAAGAAGAAAGATCTAATGCTGTTGCAGTGGTTCTTTTGGTATAGCATTACTTAATGCAGGAAGTCCCGTTCTGTTTCCTGGTCCTTTTCAAAGGAGGATCAGGCTAGCATGAAATACCTGGAAAGAAGCCCATCAAATTTAAATTTTCAACCAGCAATTTTGATTATTTTAAATGCCACAATAGTCAGAAAGTCCAAGGAAAACTGCATTGCAGTTATTTGGACATTTTTTGTAATTTTTGGAGTCGCAATTTGATTTTGTCCAGTTAGGTTTGATGAAGGGTGTTATCTGTAAATTGTATGCTTTTCTTCTGTGCATACTCGGCTTTGGTAAAATGAATTCTCTTGCTATTTTAATCTTCAAATGGGTGGTGTTCCATTACTCTTGCATCAGAGTGGGATGTTATGGGGTCACAGGATAAGTTTAATTGTTGAGAGCATTTGCCAGACTGACTTTGGTGTTCAGTTCCTAAACATGTTGCCAAAAACTTAGATGGATCTCAAAGCAAAACTTGAGTAGGGAATTACCTACGAGTGTGATTTAACACAGGAGATAAAACCTTCTGGTTTTAAAAGCACAACTAATAGCAGCGCAAACAGTTGCATAACTGTTCAAAAGTCAGAATTTGAGCACTGGCTCCGCATTGAATTCACAAGCCAGCAATATAAACAGTACTTTTGGCTTATCTAGGTGGGCCAAGAGGTCAAATGCAGCCTGAAACAAAATGGCAACATGTAAAGCCCACCACCAGCTGCAGCAGTTTATATAAACACTTATTGTTATACATTCAAGGCTATGGGCTGAGTGTGGGGAAAATGAGACTCGTGTAGGTGATAGTGTATTTTTGGCGGTGCAGACTCAATAGGCTGAAGGGCCTCTCTGTACTCAATGATTCTTTGATCCTTGCTGTCAGCAATACATCAATTCTTGTGATGGTTATTTTTATCTTTAATGTCCTTCTCTGTTTTCAAACATTGTTTTTCTTCAGCACAGCCAGGTTTCAAGCCAGTCAGCCTGTGCTTTGCCTGGGCTGAATCGCACCAAGTGTGATTGTATACCATGGACTCGGCACCATTAGCCATAGAAACAAAGTCTATTTGCATTATTGCTGTCCATCCCTATGCTGCTGTCCCCGTTTGGAGTCCTCTGATTCCCACCTATACCTCATTACTCATGAGTAATGCCCTTGAAAGAAAAACAGCGTATCTTTATACTTCAGAAACCGTCCCAAGGCACTTCACAGGAGCATTATCATTCAAAGTATAACACCAGGTGATCCAAAGAGATATCCGGTCAGATGACTTAAAGTTCAGTCAAAGGGGTTAGTTTTTAGGAGGTTCTTAAAGGAGGAAATCGAGGTAGAAAGGTGTAGGGATGGAATTCCAGAAACTGGGATTGAGGCACCTTGGCATGGTTTTGACTAAAATTAAGCA
Organism: Rhincodon typus; assembly: GCF_021869965.1. Lineage (NCBI taxonomy): Eukaryota > Metazoa > Chordata > Chondrichthyes > Orectolobiformes > Rhincodontidae > Rhincodon > Rhincodon typus. The sequence continues at coordinate 10,413,390 of NC_063372.1, forward strand.
TCCTCAAGAATTAGAGAAGCATTGGCTATCTTGAAAGGTTGTCGGACTGGAGGGAATTAGAGATGGAGGGTGGGGTGTGGCCACGGAGGGATTTGAAAACAAGCTATGAATTTTAATATCGAGACGTTGCGTAGCTAGGAGTCTGTGTAGGTCAGCAAGCACAAGGGCAATTGGGATGTTTGATTTAGTTAATCCAAAAAAAAACTGCTGGAGAAAAGGAGGGAATGTGGTTTGTACAGTGGTATTTGTGGCTGGAGTGATTTTTTTTTTTTTTTTTTTTTTTTTATGGCAGATCCTTTTTTAAAATTAGAATTGCCCATCCTAAGAAACATGGCTACTTCACCAAGATTGTTGTCATTTTTACAATACAGACATAGATCATCAGCGCTGCCCAGTATTATCGGTTTTGTAGATACTGGA
>NC_063372.1:10414309-10416913 GCF_021869965.1 Rhincodon typus
CCTTATAGAGGTTTATAAAATCATGAGGGGAATGGATAAGGTAAATAGAGAAGGTCTTTTCGCTGCTGTGAGGGAGTCCAAAACTAGAGGGGCATAGGTTTAAGGTGAGAGGGGAAAGATTTAAAAGGGACCTAAAGGGCAACTTTTCACACAGAGGGTGGTGCGTGTATGGAATAAGCTGCCAGAGGAAGTGGTGGAGGCTGGTACAGTTACAACATTTAAAAGGCATCTGGATGGGTACATGAATAGGAAGGGTGTAGAGGGATATGGGCCAAATGCTGGTTAATGGGACTAGATTTATTTAGGATATCTGGTTGACATGGACGAGTTGGACCAAAGGATCTGTTTCCGTGCTGTACATCTCTATGACTCTTAGTCTGGCCTACATGTGCCTCCAGACTCATGGCAACGTGGTTGATTCTTAACTGCACTCTGGTCTCAGAATCCAGTTCTAGAGCAATTAGGGATAGGCAACACACGCTGGCTTTGCCAGCAATGCGCATATCCCATATAAAGAGAAAAAAATGGCATACTATTGTTCTGAAGAGAGTATTCCCCAATCCTACCCCGCAAATTGCCCAACCTCACCTCAACCCCCCCCCCGAATATTGATGGAGATCAGTAACCAAATGAGAGAATGTAACTGCAACAAGACCAGGAAAGTTTGGGTGAGGTTAGCTAGAGCAACAGAGATGTTTAAGGGAGAAATGGAATAGATTTGTTGAAAATAATGAAAGGATGGTGAGGAGTGGAAGTGGAAGTGATAAATATCATTTCTTTTACCTAAAGCCAGCATCTTGCTTTGTAGCAATGTGGTCCATCCACTCCAGACCCTTGTACTCATTCTAACCACAATTCCGATCCATTCGTGGGGACTGGCTGGAGTAGAGGTCACACACTGTGCTTTCCAACTCTGAGGCACCACAGGCCTCCCCCTCCATCTTTTGCGTTGTTACCCTTTCTTTTCTCCTTTCAGCCATCCGGATAAAGAAACCAATCAAAACCAAATTCCGTTTGCCGGTGTTTAATTGGATGGCTTTGAAACCCAACCAGATCAACGGGACAGTCTTCACTGAAATCGATGATGAAAAGATATTAGAGGTAAGTCGGGTGATTTATTTTGATTAATCTTGCCCATTTCCCTGAAACCCCCTCACCTCTTTGCTTCAAACGGAAACCACCACAAGCGACATGGGTCAACGTGGAGGGCTGCGGAGCTCTGAAAAGGTCAGGGCAAATCTCAGCTTGCATTCTCATCCCCTCTGCCTGCCCAGCTACCCTCTTCACCCACAAAATATATTGAGCATTGCAAATGGCCTGATTAACTTTGCTGTTCTGAAGTTTTCTTTCACTGTTTCAAACTGCGGACGCTTTTGTCCAATCTGTCCTGGGTGTGAATCTGAACAGCCTAAGATTAGCTCAATATGGGTGTATGATGACAGTAGGATATTGATTGCAGAGCTGCACAAGTGTACACATCATCTAGGCTAACAATGGGAAGAAGGTACAGCAAGCATAGACAGTGATGAGATTAGATACTACAATCCATTGCCCATTACCTTTGGTCACATAGACCCAGAATGGGTGAGGATCAAGGATATGGCAGAATTGTTTTTGAAACACATTGCCAGAGCAGGGGCTGTTTTCTTTTATCCCCTCCCCCTCCCCCAAGGCTGTGGTTGACACTGGGCTAAGGTATTACCTTACATCTACCTGCTCAACCTGGTCTAGAGACAGACTGGGTACATAGAATGGAATAGAATCCAGTTTTTCTCCACTAGAGATCTGATACCTTGGTGAGATTTGGTTTGCATAAAATTTGCCTTTCTATATTAAAGGCTTTGTCCCTGATATTAATGGTGCAAACCAAACTGGTTGAGCAGGTAGTTAAAATGGAGTGGGAACTTGGCTTGCTACCACCCTTGTTTCCCACTCTGATATAGCTATCCCAGTTCCCAGGCAGTCTCCATGTCCTCTCCAAGCCCAGCCCAAACTCCATCCTCCAGCTCTTCCCTCCCCCATATACATTACAACTTCCAGACAACCTCTGTCTTTCTGCCCAATCTCTGTACTCACCTCCATCACGTATGGTGTGAGAGACATATGTAGGAGAAATGCAACAGCAGAAATGAGAGACTTAGATTAGGAGGATGGTATGTGTCAAACTGAGACAGAGAGCTAGCAATGAAAGTGTGGGAGAACTGAAGCAAAAGAAAGAAAAGGTGGAACATGAGCAGACAGATGCACACAGAGAGAAGGTTTTTGGAAAGACAGGCACAGTTTGGGGGAAAGAAATCCTGTGAGCACAGGAGTTGGCCAAGTATAAAATAATAATAAAGGTGTTTATCCGATCACTTTGTGCTGTAGGAGCTTGACATGGATGAATTTGAAGACCTCTTCAAGACGAAAGCCCAGGGACCCTCCATTGAAATCTCGTGTCAGAAAAGCAAAAGTGCGCAGAAAGCACTGAGTAAAGTGACGCTGCTCGAAGCCAACCGAGCAAAGAATCTCGCCATTACACTGCGCAAGGCTGGCAAGACAACTGAAGAGATTTGCAGGGCCATTCAAATGTATGTTGTAAAGCCTTCAGACCTCTTTGATTGT
>NC_063372.1:10441913-10464448 GCF_021869965.1 Rhincodon typus
CATCTGCCATTCCTCAGCCCAGCGGCCCATCTGATCAAGATCCCATTGTACTCTGAGATACCTTCTTCGCTGTCCATTGCACCTCCAATTCTGGTGTCATCTGCAAACTTACTGACCATACCTCCCATGTTCACATCCAAATCATTTATATAAATGACAAAAAGCAGTGAACACAGCACCGATCCTTATGGCACACTGCTGGTCACAGGCCTCCTTTCTGAAAAACAATCCCCACTACCACCCTCTGTCTCCTTCCTTCAGGCCAATTTTGTAGCGAAATGGCTAGTTCTCCCTGTATTCCATGTGATCTAACCTTGTTAGCCAGTCCATCATGCAGAACATTGTTGAATGCCTTACTGAAGTCCATGTCGACAATTCCACTCTGCCTCCATCAATCTTCTTTGCCACTTCTTCAAAAAACAAATCATTGAGGAGTTGTTATTTGCAACCCAGGTTCCCCTTCATCCATGGCTCCAGGAAGATGTTGCTTCTCGTTTCTCTACTTAAAGCCAGTTGGTTTGTAATATAAACCTGTATAAAGTCAGGTTTGAACCCCCAACCCTGCCACATCCACCGCCATTCCCACTCATGTCCTCTGATTTTAGAGTTTTAAATAAAGGCAAGGGTACTGGCAACGAGATTGACCACACTACCCAAAGAGTGAGAGAAGTAGTTCCATTAAAATTCCCAGGAGCGAGAATTTGTTTCTTTTTGTGGGGAAATTCTGGCTGCAGGTCAGCAGCTGACTGTGATCAGAATCTTGTGTTTGGTTGTGAATTCATGGAGTTAGCCTTGCATACTGTGGTCTGGTATGTGGCTGAATTGCTCAGAGTGGCCTTCAAGCAAGCTATCCCTCAGAATTAACAGTGGATTCTTCCAGTGCAACATTGTGGGCTGCTGTTCAGTGCAAAGGAGAGAAACTGTTCCAGTCACGGTGCATATTCTTGAGGCAGTGGTCCATGAAATAAGGGATAGAGATTTCCCATTTCGATTGCATGTGTTGCTTTTTGCGTTGTGACTGTTTTGAAGCTCCTCTCTATTGTATGACTTGATGTGGTTTCTTTTTCTTTTGTTCCTCCCCGACCCCTCTGCTGCTCTTTCTCTCCCCTCTCTCTATTGCACAATCTTCTTTCTGCAGCGTTGAAGAGTGTGCCCTTCACAGCCCGAACTGCTAAACGTGGGTCCTGGTTCTTCTGTGAAACGTCATTGTGTGAAGAGTCCAATTGTTAATGTTTGTGCCCTCTACAGTCTACAGCTAAGACAGGTTTATATAATTCTGTTTCTTCATTCTTGTCTCTATTGTTTGTTGAAAGGAAATGATCCATTTTACACGTTCCATTTGAATTACTGCTTGTATGGGGGTGGGGTTTCTTCATGACATACTGTATCTGTTTTGTTTTTTTTTGTACACCTCCTATAGTGTTCCACAAGCTGGCTCCTTGCCTTCAACGGGAGAACATGGGGACATCCCAAATTTGCTGGTTGAGGCAGGGATTCATTTAGACCTGAATATCCCGCCAGGAGACAGCTTAGCCAGGCATCAGTATCCCGGTACCCTAGCTTAGAGGTTGGTTAGAGAGTTGGTCAATGCCCCTTGGTAGCATTTGCTAATGAGCATTAATGATGGTCAAGCAAAACTTTGTCAGCCAAGTTGTCTTTGGCTACCTATAGGACAGGGCAATGGCAGAAATCTACAGGGCATGTGTCCCAATTTAGTTTCAGGCGAGAGAATTACATTGTTTCTTTGTGTGTCTGATTAATGTTTTCCAAAGCACTTCCATTCTTTTCCATACCCATTTTCATTCATCTTCGCTGCTGTCCTTGTGCTTATTGTATGTGTTGCCTAAATGACATGTTATCATTTCTAATGTGGAATTCTAATTTCTGAAAGGATTGTGGTCATTTTCTGTCCTCAGTGTGGTTTCTTTTTGCTGGCATTCTAGCTACAGGTAAAGCTGGTGACTTTGACAATCTCAACCTTTTTATAAAGGTGTTGCTCCTCTTTCATCATCATTCATTCATCTTCATTTTCTTCATTTCTTTAGCTAAAGGGAAGAGTATGAACGGTAATTTTCCAAATTCTCCAACACGGGTAAGAGTTTGTCAAACACGCAGCGGAAATGAAACTAGTGTGTTCGCAAGGCTTGCCAGCTCCAGTCCTTTATATCTGTAGACCCAAGTTAAATGCTCATGAAAATCAAAGCATTAAGTAAGAGTCCCCGGTGGAGGCCAAGGGGCAAAGGGAAAGCTTCAGAATGCCTTCAATCTCGGTCGACTATTCTGCTTTTAGAAAGTATTGCAAATACACAACTTCTTCATATTTTCCTTTTCTCAATGAATCCTGCTTGAATGTTGAATCATGTGGCACTCAATTATTAAACAAGTAGCAAGTTTGGGCTGAAACATGACAATTGAGAAACTCCTTGCTTTCACCAGCCTGTGAGCATGCACTTATTTTTACATTTAAGTTTTTAATGCCTATGGAGAAGAGTTAGCTCCAGGCTCTGTTTCACTCTGATTTTAAGAAACAGGAGTTGAGAGTTGTCTGAAATCAATAACGTGACTACTGATTCCCTTGTTCCATTCAAATGTCTGTTTTCTATCACTTACTCTCCCGATATATGTGCTCATCCTCATCATAATCCTACTTGGCTTCAGTGACCCATTATTTGTCAACTTGTCTTTCCCTGCTCTCCTAAAGGCAATGACCCTGACTGGGGGAGCTGTTTCCTGGCACCTCATGTGAGTGCCATAGAGTTTGAGTGTCAGCAAGATATTGGGCTATCCTGGGCATCAGAGCATTGGTCATTGCGAGTGGAAATCTTTGCAGATTTTCTTTTTACCTCTTCCTTGGCTTCCAGTATTCAACTGTGGCTTAGTTGGTAGCAATCTTATCTCAAGAGTGCTGTAGGTTCAAATCCCAGTCCAGGAACTTGAGTATATAGTTTGGACTGGCACTCCAGGGCAGTACTGAGAGAATGCTGCATTGTTGGAGGTGCCATCTTTCCGCTGAAGCATTGGATATGAGATTTGACAGCATTCTTTCCATGACGAGCAGATAAGTTCTCCTGGCTCTTAGCTATTATTTGTCCCTCAATCAACATCACTAAAGTAGATGATCTGAACATGTCACATTGCTACGTGTGAGAACTTGCTGCCTGAAAATTGATGTCTCATGCATTGGCCAAGCTCCAAAAGTAAGCTGTTCAAAGTACTTTGGGATGTTATGTAGTCATGAAAGTTTGTTCAGATTTTTTAGCACTCTGTGTTGAGTTCACTTAGATTGTCCCTGCTGCTGAGTCAAAACATCAAACCCTCCTGTTCCCTGTACTGCAAAATCTATACACTGTGCCCCCGGGGACAAAGCTGGCTTGTCACCTTTTTGGAGGAATAACCCTACTTGGCAGTGCTATATTTCAGGAATTTTTAAGTGTTGACCTGGGAACATGATATCCTCATATCTGCACCTAGATGATGGCAGTACCACCAACTTAATCCTTATTCAACCTAGTTTTTGAGAAAGGAGTTTACGAAGGCTGCCTCTTCTTGATTGGATGATGGGATAATTTTGGGACTTTTGATTCAGTCAATTCTATTTTCTTATAGATGATGGGAACAGTTCTTCCTTTGTCTCTCTTGCCTAGGTTGATTATAGACATTTTAATCAGTCCATTAAGATGTGTTCTGATACTCCTGTGGAATAGATGTGACTTGAATCCAGGCCTTCTAGCTCAGAGATAGGGACACTACCACTGCACCTCCAAATCCTGTTCCATTCATTATTTTTTTACTAGTTTGGCCTCAGTTGGAGTATTGCATGCAGCTCTCGGCACTGCACTTTAGGAAGGATGTGAAGGACATCCCTGGGAGTGGTCTCAGGGCTGATCAACTATATTCAGTTACATGGATAGGTTGGAAAAGTTGGGACTGTTCTCCTTTGGAGACAAGAAGGTTAAAATGAGATTTGATAGAGTTGTCCATAATCCTGAGGGGTGTGGACAGAATAGATGGGGAGAGATTGGTTGAACGACATAGATTGGCAAAAGAAGCAATGGTGACACAATGAGACTTCCATGCAGCAAGCGATTAAGATTTGGGATGTGCTGCCTGAGTGTGTGTTGTAGGCAGTCAAGAAGGAATTAAATCGTTATCTGAAACAGAAAAGGTAGGGGAGTAGTTGTTGTGAAATACTCTTTCAGAGATCCAGTATGGACATGATGGATAGAATGGCCTCTTCCTATGCTGTAACCATTCAATGATTCTACGCTTTTGCAGTCAGACATGAAAGCAGATGTTTGTACCTGAACTGTTTCAAAAAATGGCCTGGTCAATAGGGCTTAAGGTAATTGAAAGCCAGGAAGATGCCTTCCTGTAAATCTGCAGTCAGTAGAGTATTAAGGGATATGGAGCCAAGATGGGGAGATGGAGGTGAGATACAGTTCAGCCCTGAGCTTAAAAAAAATCGGCACGATCGGCTGAATGACAAAGCAAACCCAATCCTGTGTAACCCTGTCTTTTTTTGTTCTATAAACAGAAAAATAAAATCCCCCTTAATATTGTTTGCCCTTCAGTTTGTATCTTAATTTTTCTGTAATATACTTATGGGTTCCTGGCGACTTCCCTTCTGCAGCTCCCTTTCTGTTCTTTGTTAGCTTTCTGATATCTTATGCATGTTGCTTGATCCTGCTCAAGCAGATAAAGTGGTGCAAACAAAGCTCGCATGAACTGTCAGCTCAGCCTCCAAGGAACCTAAGATACCTGTGATATCTCCCTTCTTCCCTCCCGGGTGAAGTTGGTGAGGGGGGTGTGAAGTTGTGCATCTGTCAGCAACAGGGCCAAGGGGAAGAGGGGACCAAAATTCCACACAAATAACAGTTGTCCAGCTGTCCGCTGCACAATGTTAATTTCAACCAGTAGAAGGCAGGCAGCTGAGCTGTGGTACCGTTGCATTCTGATAGAAGAGGGAAGAGAATTTTGGCAGGAAAGGATTGGTGGTGTCAGCTCTTCATTAGAGAGTATTGTTGACCATGTAAATTCCCCAAAGGAGAATGTGTGGAAAAAGGAGCCCAGGGGAGTGTTAGACTCCATCCAGTTTGTACAATACTGTGGCTGATTTTGAGTCCCTTTTGAAAAAAATCCTACATTTTCCAACACTGATGATTATTGCTGAAAAAGACATATTTTATCTTGTACTTAATGATGACAACCATTAACTGGTGCATTCTCCATGGTAATGCCTCTACAATAAGTATCTACTTGCCAATCAATCAAAATCTCCTCTGCTACAGTATAAATGCTTTCCCTTTATGTTGGTATTCTTGCAAATTGTCCTGATGAGCACAAGAGGGAAAGATCTGACAAAATGTGTCTCTTTTTCAGCAATATGCAAGCTCTGTACTGCCAAATGACTCTGTATGTACTGGATCAATGTATGTATATGCGTAACAATCCCAGTGGCTTGCCATCATTTTGATTGGACGTAACCTGACATCTTGCCGTTCCGGAATTTGCTTTCCTGCACAGCTGCTTTGCCCTGTAGCTTGATTGCCTCTTTGTTGCCCAACTGGCAGAGTGAAGTAGTTGGTGCCAACTGCCATTTTCTTTTTCCTTTTTGTTTCCCACAGATCTTAGAAGTCAACCATTCCGACGTGCAGACGCGGTGATACGACATGGATGGAAACATCTCTAAAGAAAAGAGTTGGGCGGGGGAAGAGGAGAGTGGAACTGCGACCAAATTGACAGTTATCAAAAAACTGTTCCCTCGAGGAGCATCTCGGGATGCACTTTCTTTTGTCGCCCCACATCGACTCCCTGAAACGGCAGACTTCCTGCACACGTACCTTTGTAATCCATTCCAGGCTGGCCCACACAAATTTGGCGTGGTGTGGATAGAAAACATGAGGGAGAGTGCACATTTCTTTTTTATTTCTAAAGAGGAAATAAGTTTTCTTTTAAAACCAATCCACAAAACCTGCTCACCACTTAATGGATAAAATGATCCAACTATGTGTTTGCGATCCCAACGCTCCATCAAAGCTGGGAGGAAGCGTGTTTCTCAGTATGATAGAAAAGACCAAGAGAAGTGTTGGCTGTCTTAGCCTGTGAAATTTGAATGCCTTGTTACAGCAGTATTACCTGGACACATTAACTGTGGAGTTCTTTCTGTTCTTGTAGTCTTAATTAATTTAATGTATTTTTCCATTATTCTTCCTATGTTTTGTACAGTTAATTTGACCTTCTGTGATGTTTCCAAAGAAACTTTGGCATCTGTTTTTGCCAAAGTAAAATGGCCGCTGATGTTGGAACATTATCTTCCTCTTATATTGATTTCAAACTCATTTCCAGGTGTTTAGCTCTCCGAATATTGCTAAATTCCTTGATCTATTTGGAAATCCCAAAGAGAATACTGTCCAGTTAGATTTGCAGCTTCTTTTAAGGATGGGAGCATATTTTATCTCCCAGAATATTGAAGAATATTCAATGGAACTAACATTTAGACCTACAAAGTCTGTCTAGAAGCAGATGAAAGAGCAAAGATTCCTCCCCTTATGTCAGACCTCTTCACTACTTTTCAGATTCATTGCATTGAAAGGCATTGGGTGGAGCAGATTGGGGGTTTGGAAATCTGAGTGAGGAGGATGTGCAATCCACACAGACTTGACCTAGTTCTTGAGTCAGCATTTAGTTAGCACGTAAAAGGTTCATCATGCACCCAGGCTGGGTTGTATTCGATCGAATTTGAACTCTGACTTGTGATCTGCACTTGGGCTGTTATTTTTCCTGATTGTATGAATCAAGAGGGAGACATCCAGTTAGAAATTGTTCATGACTCTGTTCTGATCTGGGAATTATGGACTCGAGTTCTGTTTTTTTTTTCTTCCTTTGCTAACTGGAGCGGTATCTCCCATTGGAAGTAAGGGAACTGAATGCAAACTAGGAGAATTGACTCTTATTGTTAGGCTAGCCAATGAATTAAGCCCTCTGATTTTTCAATTGTTTTATTTCATATGTACACTATAGTAACATTTAAACTTAGGCCCAGTATCCCTAAATGCTCTGATACAATTCTTGGGTCAAACTCTTAGTTCACCATCTCTGCCAGTGATTGCTGCAGTTGATCTCTGCTAGCTGGCTCCTGAAAGGAGCATCTCACTCACTTGGATGTCAGTGGGTTCTTGCTGCTTGGGCTCACTGGGGTAGGAGACCAGAGTGTGGCTGGTACCTCGGGGGGATTGTGGGGAAATGAAGCCTAAGGTAGAAGAAGAGAAATTCCCTAATTGGGTGCAGTTTTCGAAACTAAACTCTGTTCAGTGGGGCTAATCCCACCAGCTCACACTGGTATCCATGATTACCAGTAAACTCTAAATACTACCATAAAACGATTTTAAAACAAACTCTGTTTTTAGTTTTATCAGGCAGCACCAGAGTTGTGCTTTACAATGTAAAGTTGCAGTTCTAGTATCATGGATTTTACAACAATCTGCTGGAAGCTGATTTTGGCCTATTTTATGAAATGGGCTACAGTCTTGAACTGAAATCCCAGAGTCTAAGATTTATATGTTTACGTTGTAAAGCATTTCAAATACAATTAAATGTTACGGTTGGCTCTGTGGTCATTTTGCAGAATAGGTGAGAACATCTTCCGTTTAAAACAAAAGTTAGCTTTGCATTCAATTCAAATGTGTGCTTTTAATGCTTAGTTCTTTGTTTGTTTATAGTTCCCCATCTTATAAACCAATTACAGCACAAAGGAGGCCAGTCTCCCTGCTGCACACAGTAATAGCTCATTAACTAGATTAATCTGCTGTCATCCATTTCTCTCCTGTTTCCACATACCCTTTCATTTCTTTTTCCAAACATTTTCGATTTCCCCTTAAGATGGCACAGTCCCCTGCTTCAACAGCTACATCTGGTGACACATTACACCTTCTTATAACTTGGGATAAATTTTGTCTTTTTTTTGTCTGTGGCCCCATTTCATTTTCCTGAATCAGCAATCTGTAGAAATACAATCAGTCTTTTGCTATTAATCCTATCAAAATCTTTCATAATTTTAGACGCTTTTGTCAGATTCCCTTCTTAACTCTGTTTGTTCCAAATGAGAGGGGAGGGGATGCGGAATGTATCAAGCTGTCCTTCATTATTGTATCTAATTCTTTGTATAATCCAATGAATCCTCACTGTTCCCTTCCCAAAGACTCTAACATTCTTTGTTCCCCATTATAATTTTCCCCACATCTGACTGTAAGGATCCTACATTTTGTCTTGCCTATCTTTTTCACTTCACATATTTATTGGAAACTTTTATGGTTAGTTTCTAAGTTCCCTGTAATTTTACTGTCCTATCCTATTCTCATTGTCTTGATCAAACCTTTTGTCGTCTTCTGATGAATTCTAAAATGCTTCCATTCCTCAGGCTTGCTGCTTTTTCTGGCACTTTTATATGTCTCTTCCTTGGATCTAATACTAACCTTAATTTCTTGGTAAGCCATGGTTGAGCCCCCTTTCCTCTTTTACTTTTGTGCCAGATAAGAATGAATATTGTTGTAATTCATGCACACATTCTATAAGAATGAACCATTGCCTAGCTACTGTCAACCTGTTTAGTAAGGTTCCCCATTCTTTCCTGGCCAATTCTTGCCTCAGACCCTCATAGTTCCCTTTATTTAGATTCAGGACCCTCGCTTCAGATTCAACTACTTCATTCTTCACCTTAATGAAGAATTCTGTCATGGGTGCTGTTCTCAAAAGAACCCATCACAACAAAAAAATCGCCCATGATTATAGTTGCACCCTTATTACATGCACCTCTGATTTCTTGTTTAATGCCTTCCCTTACTTCTTCTTTCAGCCCCCAACAATGTTTTATGCCCCTCGGTGTTTCATACCTCCATCCAAACAGGTTCCTCATCATGGTTTTCCAAGCAAATATCCTTTCTCACTATTGCTTTGATTTCCTCCTTCACTAACAATGCTATCTCACTTCCTTTCCTTTTTTGTCTGTCCTTTCTAAATATGCCTAGATGTTCAGTTCCCATTCTTGATCACCCTGCAGCCACATCTCTGTAATCATAACTATATCATTAACCATTTATTTCTATTTATGCCAGTAATTCATCTACCCTATTGTGAACGTTCCATGCGTTAAGATGCAATGCCTTTTGACTTGTCTTTTTAACCTTGTTAATCAGAACAAACATTTCATAGCTTCCAGGGTCACTGAGCCCAAATCTCTTCAGCACCTGCCCCCATCCTCCCACCCTCTGAGTGAAAATTACATGTTTTAGGGCACTTCTTACCAAGGCAGGTCTGGTGAGTTAGAAAATTCCTTCTTTATGCTATCAGCCTCAGGAATTAAAATACAGCTCTTTGTGTCTGTGTGTGTGTGTGTGTCTGTCTGTCTGTGTGTACCTCGCTCATTCTCTGGCTTCTCCCAAGCCCATTGTGCTGCTATATTATAGTGCTCTGCTCACATGCCAGATAGGCCCAAATCCCATCCTAAATTGACACTATCTTTAAATTTAGATCACGTTATTAGAGACATAGCCAGGCTGATCCAACATGTCCCATTGAGCAATGGAAAAATCAGGACCTTTGGAAATACTCGAGTGTACACCATCGAGCCTAAATCTCTCTCATTGCTGACTCGCTTCCTGAGGTGGAGGTTGAGCCTGAAGGTGAGGAATTGATGTATTATCTGCTGGTTCACTGAAAAGTGTCACAAATCAGGTGTGAGAACAGCTTTATTTATTGGACTTTTTTTAAAAAGTATGTTTTTAAATGTTGCTGTCCAAAGACTACACAGTTATTTAAAGCAAGGTGTGTCATGTTGTTTCGCGCGAATACATTAGCCTTCCATTTTTTCTAATAAGATAACCCCAACAGCGAGCTTTTTATAATGGCACTTGGTTAGAACTCTGGATTTGTACTGTCAGTTTAGTTTTCAGTTTATGCTGCTTCCCCATATATTGATGAATTGTTCCAGTGATGTGATATATTGAATGACTTTACATTACTTGTTTAGCCTGTGACATCATCTGGAAGACCATCTGATATAAAGGTAGGGGTGGGGGTGGATGGCAACATAATAGTCAAGACTAAGGTATAGACTCATTTTTTTCTTAATACTGAATTTGAGTAAGTCTACCCATCAGTAGTCATTATTTAAAACGTGAGCTGTGGACCTGGGGAAAATAGACTTCAAATAATCTATATATTCCTGTACAAATTCACAAGGTCGCCATTTTATTTTGTCTTTCTGGTATGTATTACATATGAAGTATTTAGTTTGTATTTTAACCATTCCATTCCAAACTCTACATTCCTGTAGTTAACTGTATGCTTTTGTAATTGTAAAAAAAACTGTTAAATTCAATTTTCCATTTTTTAAAAAACTATTTTTAAAACTATACCAAAGTTGAGGCTTTCTGCCACTACGCAATACTGTACATATTATTCTTAATAATTATTATAAATCCAACTCTATGTGGTTTAACTGTTGTGATCTGTGGGTTTTACATTTTAGTGGAAATCTGAGAGATTCTCCAACATGTTTAGTCACCAAAGGCTGGCCTTGCCAAAGTTGGAGGCCTGGAGTTGTCATGTCACGTGGCTAACTATTTGTCTCCAAGTATGCCACGCCAAAGCTGTTATGCTCACATCAGAGCTTTGTGCTTACATGACAGCTTGATAATTCCTTCAAGCAGTTATATTTTCTTTATCATTCTTTTTTTCCTGAAAAACATTTTGGGATACAGTGTGAGAGTTATTTGCGATATGACCTTTCTTTTAATTATTCATTCACAGGATGAGGGTGTCGCTTTTCAGCAGCATTTATTGCTCAGTTGCCTAGAGGGACAGTTGACACTGCCATAGATCAGTCTTAGACGCCACACCTCGAAGGTGATGTTAATAGAAAAAGGCACAGTCAATTTGATTCTGTCTCTTAACTATTTCTTCACTAGAAATGTGGGGTAAAGTTTTACCAAGAATATAGGTCAGGTCCAATAAAAACTCATTAAAGTACCTTCCAACCACCACCTAAAAACCACTTACAAACCCTCTGTTCAACAATGATGCTTCCTTGTTGGAAGCCATTTTATTTACCAATGGCCTTTGACATGAAAAACAGAATTAAAATGTTACAGAACACTGGAGGAGGTTTTACTGAATGTTCAAATAGGGCAGGGATTATACTGCTGCTTCTTGAAACCAAGGGTAAATCATACTGCAAGGTCTTTCTGCAATGTGCAGTAAACTCGAGTAAATGAGTTGAAGGAGATTGAGGTGGTTAATAAACTGATGTATTTGTCTCATTGACCAGTTGCCCAAAGTGACTGCACTGGCAGTTTGCAACTGTGTTGTAGAAACCAGGAGGGTTACAAATATACTAGGGCTCTAGTATTGCCTTTCTAGTCCTAGATCTATAAGAATCAGTGCAGTTATCATTCTCGCTGCCCTCGCTATGTTCTAGATGGCCACGCATCAGGATTATTCAACCTTGGCAAAGGGCCCGACCCCCACTATCAGACCAACGCTCCTGACTACACCAGAAGGAAAACCTGGATTCGAACCTGCTATCAATAAAGAAAATCTAAGCATTCTTTAGCCTTTTCAACTTACTGATGGGAAAAGGTGCAGGTTAATTCTTCAACCTGTGTACACTAATCCATGCACTGCAGGGAATAAAGAGAGGTTGTGGTTAATAAGGGACTCTTGATTGTAGATGCAACAATGTTAGGTAAAGGCCTAATCTGTGACAGTCACATAAAATAGTGCTGTAGATATGATTTTTCCAAGTGTTTCCATCTTATTCTCCAAATGCAGACTCTAATTTAATACAAACAGGTAAATTAGGACCAGAAGCAGGCTATTCAGCCCTTCAAGGCTGCTCCACCATTCAATAAAATCATGACTGACCTGTTTGTGTGTTTTGAAGTCCACAGCATCATCTATCCCTGATAAACTTTGACTCTTCGCCCCACCACCTAACAACAATCTATTTACCTCTGTCCTAACAATATTCAATGACCTGCCCTCCACTGCCTTCTGAGACTGAGTTCCAAAGTTACACGATCCTTGAGAAAAAAAGTTCTCCTCATCTCTGTCCTAAAAGGATGACTTCTAACGTAAAAAAGGGCCTCCTAATTCTGGACTTACCCACAAGAGGAAACGTACTTCCCACATCTACATTGTCAGGACCAAGTCAGAAGTCACAAGACACTGGTCCGAAAACTTGTGTTTTCAAATAAACCCATTGGACTATAACCTGGTGTTGTGTGACTTCTGACCTGGTCCACCCCAGTCCAACACCAGCACCTCCACATCTTGTCAGGACTAATCATGATCTTTTAATCTTCAATAAAATCATCTTGCCATTCTTCTGGACTCCAGTGGAAACAAGTCCAGTCTGTTCAATGTTTTGTCACAAGATAACCCACTCATTCTAGGCATTAATCTTATCTGCTTCCAACGCATTTATGCCCTTCCTTCAATAAGGAGACAAACTGCACATGGTATTCAAAATGTGGTCTCACCAATGCCCTGTATAAGCAGTGCGTAACATCCTCATTTTTATGCTCAATTTCTCACGTAATAAAGGAAAGTATCCCATTCGCCTTCTCAATCACTGGCTGTACCTGCATAGTAACTTTTATGACTCCTGCACTAGAACATCCCACTGCACCTCGGAATTCTTCAGTCATTCTCTGTTTAAGGAATACTCTGCCTTTTTATTCCTACTGACAAAATGAACAACTTCATATTTTCCCACAATATACTCCATCTGCCAGATTTTTTCCCCACTCGCTTAACCTGTCTATGGCTGTCTGTTTCCTTGGCATCTTCACAACCTACTACCTATCTCTGTGTCATCTGCACATTTCACTGCCATACCTTCAATCTCCTGCTGCTATTTTGATTCACTTCAGCCTGTGAGCACCAGAGGGAGCCAAGTTGTGAATGGCATCATTTGACCTCAAGAGAAATTTATGCTATCTGTCCCAATCACGCAAACAAATCAAGGAGGCTGGATTGGGATTGGCCAAGTGCACATTTAACCCAGCGACCTCTTTTGAGGTGGAAGATTGAAGCAACACAGCTGGGCAGCTGGAAGGTTGCAGTGGTAGCAATGAGAAGTTGCTGCATCAAATGTTGTCTCCAGTGTTATTTACCCAGATTTTAACCCAAACTGCTGTTGGACCTCCTTTACACTGTGTGTAAAGCTACGAACTGAGTGCCTCTTCGTTGGACACAGTTCCCTTTACATTGCCTGCCCTTCACTTGGACTTATCAGCAACAACAGCTTGCCTTTATGTACCATCTTTAACATTGGTGGGCGCTTAACAAAGTTTGGCACTAAGCCATATAAGCACATTTCAGGGCAGGTAACCAAAAGCTTGGTCGAAAGATCAGGTTTTGAGAAGCATTTTGAAAGTAGGAGAGGTTTGGGACTGAATTTTCAATAGCCTAAAGTATCTAAAATTAAAAGGAGGACTGCAGTCCCAAGTGTCACTGCTCACCACAGATCAGAACTTAAAACACACGGTGCCTGCTGGACACTTCCTTTTTTATAAACTGTTAAATTGTTGCAAGTGATTGTGGAGCAACACTATCATACAATATGAATGTAAATAACAAGGAAGGACTGCTTTTTTTGGCCCTACTCCTTTGGGATCTCATGCAGTCAGTCATATTGTAATGCAACACCTCCCTCTTGTGGCAGAAGATTGGAACAAAGAACACTTAGTTCTTCAGCTAAATAAAGATAGTAATAAGATGCAAAGAAATGGAAAAAGTCAAGTTGCACAAACTGAGAGTGAAGTTCAGGTCATTGAAATGGCTAAATGTTAGCATTGCAATAGAGTGAGAATAGAGAATCGCTTTAAATTGGGTTCCATACTTTTTTTTTGCTGGGGTAAAAGGATCTGATCTGAAACAGCTCCCTTGCAGTTCCAGGATATGTGAATTCTTCCCTTATTTTCCCATCATAAACAACATTGGCAAAACCGCTTTTCGTTAAGTTTACCAGGACAGCCAAAAGTTTACAGTGTAGATGAACTTCACCAGTCAAGAAAAAGAACTTGCATTTATAGAGTCTATTTCACCATCTAAAGACATTCTGAAGCACTTGACAGTCAATCAAGTACTTTTGCAGTGTAGTCACCCCTCTAATGTGGGAATTGTGACAGCCAATTTGCACACAGCAAGCTATAGGGCCCTCAGTTCAAGCTAGTTCATCCAGAAGTGCAGCACTCCCTCAGTTAGAACTGACGCCCAATGCAGGAGGAGAGAAGGAAAGGGAAAGGCTGGGAGAGAGCCAAATAAAGAGATTCCTCCGGGTGTTCTGGTTTCCTCCCACAGTCCAAAGATGTGCAGGTTAGGGTGGATTGGTCATGCTAAAGTGCCTATAGTGTCCAGGGTGGGAAATGCAAGGATAGGGTAGGACGTTGGGTCTGGGTGGGATGCTCTTTGGAGGGTTGGTGTGGACTCAACAGGCCGAATGGCCTGCTTCCACACTGTAGGGATTCTATGAAAAAGGTGCAGGGGTTTAAATAAGAGCTTTCAGCCCTTTCCAATGCATCCAGTGACTGCAGCTTTCCAGTCAGCTATCCCTCCCTCCTTGAGAATAGCAGTTCGACATCAATGGCCAGTAAAATTCTCATCCTTATTAAAATCTTTTCAGAAAATGCTTGCATCTTGAGGCACCCCCACCCCTCTCTCTGCTGTTTGCATTAGCAGCTCCCTCCTCTGACAGTACGTCTGCTCTCAGGAGTCCACCTCCTGTCCCTAAGTGAATGGTCAGGCACACGTCCTGGCCAGTGATTGACTTGATGCGGGGTCAGGACCAAGAAAATTAACCCACCTTGGGGGTGCTGATCCGAGAACAAAATTCCAGCCCAATCTAAACCATAATCCCAGCGAACAAACGGCATCCTTTCCATAACTAGAAATGTCAGTTAGCATCGCTGCCTCACAGTGCCAGGGACCCGGGTTCGATTCCGTCCTCCGGCGACTGTCTGTGTGGAGTTTGCACATTCTCCCCGTGTCTGCTCGCGTTTCCTCTAACAGTCCAGAGATGTGTAGGTTAGGGTGGGTTGGCTGTGCTAAATTGCCCCATAGTCTGCAGGCTATGTGGGTTAGCCATTGTAAAAACCCCATGCCGGGTTACAGGCATGGGGTAGGGGGTGGGGTCTGGATGGAATGCTCTTTGGTGGGTTGGTGTGGACTCAATGGCCTCTTTCTGCACAGCAGGGATTCTGTGATTCTCTTTAGAAACCTGTCAGTTCTCCATTGAGAGACTGCAGTCATTCCATGAATCTGAGAGAGTGTTCTGCAAAAATAGCAAATTCTGAGCCACCTTCTAATCCTGTCGTTCCTGTTCACTTCCAGTAGCCTGTCCGTCTGGAAAGAATCCAATTCCTCTCACTTTAAGAATGCCAGTCATGTCCCCTCTAAGTCTATGTTGCTTTGAGTGAATAAGCCCAATTCTTGAAGTGTATCGTCCTGGCTAAGAACATAGAACATAGAACAGTACAGCACAGTACAGGCCCTTCGGCCCACGATGTTGTGCCAAACTTTTACCCTAAACCTAAGGTCTATCTAACCTCCACCCCTACCTTATACTATCATCCATATGCCTATCTAATACCCACTTAAATGCCCCTAATGAGTCCAACTCCACTACCCTCTCCAGCAATGCATTCCACGCCCCTACCACTCTCTGAGTAAAGAACCTACCTCTGACGTCTCCCCTATATCTACCTCCACTCACTTTAAAACTATGCCCCCTCATAATAGCTACCTCCACCCGAGGAAAAAGTCTCTGGCTGTCGACTCTATCTATACCTCTGATCATTTTGTACACCTCTATCAAGTCAATAAGAACTCTGAAAGTTTAGTATCAGCCTGGTTGCCCTCCTCTGCATCTTCTACACAGCCTCGGTATGCTTTACTGTGTGAAAGATTAAAGTTGGTTACAATTGCTGGACCTCCTCTCACAGCACTGTGTTACAAAACCACTTGGACTGCAGTGGTTCAAATAGACAGCTCATCACCAGCTTCTCCAAGGGATTGGCAACAAGTGCTGGCCTAGCCAGCAACACCTATGTCCCAAGTATTGGGCCCATTGTATTATGCTCAGTGGTTTGACAATACCTACTTAACCTATTTTAGCTACCTTACAGTATATGTATTATATCTTTACATATATATTTTTAGTGAACTTGAATTATGAAAAGTAGATTACTCATGAAATGTGTTTTTTAGTAAGAATCATCAGTTTTTAAAAAAAATTTCACGGGGGTACAGACTTATATTGCTGCATATGAACACAAGCAGCATCTGATGAGTTACTTTTTTTAATAATTGCTTACAGACACTTCTCTTCACCATTTCTGATCTGTCCAGCAGCTATGACTGGTTCACTGGCATAAGGTGGAAATTGGATGATAACTGCCTGGGCAGCCATTTTTCAGAGTAGAGATAATAGGAACTGCCAATGCTGGAGAATCTGAGATAACAAGGTGTGGAACTGGATAAACACAGCAGGCCAAGCAGCATCAGAGGAGCAGGAAGGCTGAAGTTTCAGGTCTGAAGGGTCCAGACCCGAAACGTCAGCTTTCCTGCTCCTCTGATGCTGCTTGGCCTGCTGTGTTTATCCAGTTCCACACTGTGTTATCTCATTTTTCAGAGTACATGCCTGCCACCAGTCCATATTGGGAATTTAATTCATTCTTTCAGGGGATATGGGCATCTCGGGCAAGGAACTTTCCCTCTCGTTCAGCATTTATTGTCTTTTTACCTGGAATCACAGTTTAATTGAATTTAAATTCCACCAGCTACTGTGGTGGATTATGAACCCCTACTGTAATTGCCCTTTTAAGTGGTTGTTCTTAAAATAATGGTGGAATTCTTTCATGCAGCTGCAAACCTGTATCCAGGGATCTTTAACTATCCTACTCTTAGCCTGTTCCTGAGATGAATCAGCAGGAACACCCCATGCAAAACAGGAGGAGAGAGATTGTTATAAGTTGTCTTTGCTATCAGTACTAAAAGGAGTCTTTGTAGATATAGACCAAATGATTTTTGATAGCAGTGTGCCTATTGTTCTTCAGGAGTGTGAAATACAGGATATTCTGCACGGAAGTAAGAGGCCAAGCAAAACTCCATTAGCAACAGGATGTCTCTGGAATAGTCAACCGGGCCTAATGTCAGAGCAAAGTGTCTCTAACCTTATGTCTCAAAGTTGTAAATATTTTGAATCACTCATAGTGCTGCTGATAAGAGCATGTCGCGATGTTTCCAATCAGACGTTCTTTCATGGCTCATACAGTGCGAGAGGAGGCCATTTGGCTGTCATGTCTGTACTGGCCTTCTGAAGACTCAATTCACTTTGTGTCACTCCAGACATTGTTCCCTTTCAGTTAACTATCCAATTCTTGTTGTGAAAGCCTGTCCCTCTGCCTCTGCCTCTGCCTCTGCCTCTCCCTCTCCCACACTCTCAGGCAGTGCATTCCTGACCCTAACCACTTGTTGAGTGAGAAGACTTTTTCTTGTGTCACCATTGCTTCGTTTGCAATATGCTTTAAACCTGCACCCTCTGTTCTTGATCCTTCGACCAATAGGAGCAGTTGCTACTCTGTCCAGCCCTTGCATAATTTTGAATACCTCAATTAAATCTCATCTTGGCCTTCTCTGAGGAAAGCAGCCCTAACTTCTCCAATCAATCCACATCACTGAGGTTCCTTGCCCCTAGATCCGGTCTCATGGGAAAGATGGCAGTTGTTCAAATGTTAATAAATGGATGAACTGCAGGTGGCTGAGTGGGTCTGGAGTCACGTGAAGACCAGACCAGGTAAAGATGAACGATTTCCTTCCTTAAAGGACATTAGTGAATCAGGTTATCAATGATAATTTCACGGTCACCATAACTGACACGAGATTTCTCTTCCAGGTTTATTCAGAACCCACAGAAATGATACAGCACAGAAAGGGGTTTAAATAAGTCCACAGAGGCCAGGAGCGAGTCACCCTTTATTCACACGTGCATAGTACATGACACTGACCCAGCTATCTTAAAGCCAGCTCCTAGAGGGTACAGAACATCTGATATTCCTGTTTTTTTTTTCACCCCTACACTACCACTGCACAGCAGTAGTGCTTCTAGTTCCCCAACATTACCTGTGTGTGTGTGTGTGTGTGTGTGTGTGTGTGTGTGTACAGACTCAGTAAAAACGACACCACTAGGAAAAACACCCGTGTGGCCAATGAACCATTACGAAGCAAAGCCCGATGAGGGCAGTTATGGCTACATGAAAAAAAATGTGAAGGGGGAGGGCAGGGATTAAATCAAAATAGAGTTTGTGAGGGAAATAAAGCACTCCACCTCCCTTCCCCACCGCGCCCCCCCACCCCCCCACCCCCACCGCAGTGCCCACCTCTCCTGAAAGACATCGAGAAGCATAACATTCCTGTTTATATCTGTCAGCCAGGGCTCCCTGATTGGACCAGATTAACATCCCCAATCAGGGAACTCAGATTCTAAGAGGTCCACCTGGCTGACCTCGCTACGATCACTACAGGAGCCATTTGGCCCATCTTATCCATGCCCATTTATTGAAATAAATTCCACCAGCTGGTGGGATTTGAACCCTTGCCCCATAGCCTGGATCACTCGTCCAGTGGCATTACAACTACAGCACCGGCCCCTCCATTATGGCGGCTTCATGAAAAACACATTTTCACATCTTTGTTTATGTGGGAGCTTGCTGTGCACAGGGCTGGCTACCACACTTCCTAGATGACAACAGGGATGTCCTTCAACATCTCTAAAAGGCATGAATCACCAGAAGCAGTCTGCGGCTACACAAAGCCCGACCACAGGGCAATCCAAGTATTCCTCCCTCCGGTTCCACCAGAGGAGCTCCGATCACTTCTAATCCAACTGCTCACTGATGTTATTTGGCTCAGAGGTTGGGACACTGTCACTGCGCCACAAGAGCCAAGAATGGTTCCAATCCATCCACCTTTAGGTTCCAGGCCCAACGTGCTTCCACTGCATCACTACCATACGTGCTTAAGCTTAGACAGTGCATGTTCATCGGTTTCCTACAGTTTAGCTTATATTTAGAGAGTTGAAGGGTGATTTGATCAAGGTGTTGAAAATGTTCATAAAATTTGACAGGGTATACGGGAACCCACTCCCTCCAGCAGAGGAGTCCAACACTGAGGTGCAGGCATGATAGGCCAAGTGGCCTCTGCCTACTGTGATAATCTTAAAATTAGAATGGGGCCAAATTCAGCTCTAACTCCATTAACAAATTTGCTGATGACACCACTGTAGTGGGTCAGATCTCAAAGAAGGACGAGACAGAGTACAGGAAAGATATAGACAGCTTAGTAGCATGGTGTAAAGACAACAATATCTCCCTCACTGTCAGCAAAATGAAGGAGCTGGTTATTGACTTCAGGAAACAGAGTGGAGGATATGCCCCTGTCTCTGTGAACAGTGCTGAGGTGGAGGTGGTCAAGAGCTTCAAGTTCCCAAGAGTAAGTATCATCAATGATCTGTCCTGGCCCATCCATGTCGATGCTACAGTCAAGAAAGCACACCCACGCCTCAGAAGGCTAAGGAAGTTCACCACATCCACAAGGGCTCTTACCAATTTTTATAGATGCACCATAGAAAGCATCCTATCCAGGTGCACCACAGCTTAGTATGGCAATTTTTTAAAAAAATCATTTACAGGATGAGGGTGTCGCTGGCTAGACAGCATTTATTGCCCATCCCTAATTGCCCAGAGGGCAGTTAAGAGTCAACCACATAGCTGTGGATCTGGAGTCACATGTAGGCCAGACCAGGTAAGGATGGCAGTTTCCTTCCCTGAAGGACATTTGTGAACCTGATGGGTTTTTCCCGACAATCAGCAATGGATTTACGGTCATCATTAGACTCTTAATTCCAGATATTTATTGAATTCAAATTCCACCATCTGCCGTGGCAAGATTTGAACCTGGGTCCTCAGAACATTACCTGGGTTTCTGCATTAACAGTCCAGTGATAATACCACTAGGCCATTAACTAAAGAGAGTTGTGAACCACAGTCCAGTCCATCACGCAAACCAGCCATTCCATCCGTTGACTCCATCTACACTTCCTGCTGCCTTGGGACAGCAGCTAACAGAATGAAAGAACCCTCCCACCCCGATTATACTCTCTTTCACCCTCTTCCATCAGGCAGAGGATATAAAAGTTTGAAAACATGTACCAACAGATTCAAGAACAGCTTCTTCCCCACTGTGATCGGACTTATGAACAGAGCTCTCATATATTAGAGTTGATCTTTCTCTGCCCCTTCTCTGTAGCTGTAACACTATATTCTGCATTCTGTTCTATTACCCTGATGTCCTTATGTAAGGTATGATTGGTCTGTTAGCACACAAAACAATACTTTTCACTGTATCTCAGTACATGTGACAGTAACAAATCAAATCAAGCTATTTAAGAGAGAAGACAGAAGCACTTCTTCCACGCAAAGTTGTGAAAACCATAGCACAGTTTTCTCTACAAACCAGTTTCCCCATGATTCTAGTGACGCTTAAATCAAACAAACAGAGACTGAAATGAAAGAATCCGAAGTTATGATCATTGGTACTTTTTAAGCAGCAATTCATGAATACAACAGCCAAACTGTACAGCGCAAGATCTCACAAACAGCAAATTAATTAATCCTCTGTCGAGAACTAATGCTCAAATGTTCAAAATCACAAACCTACACTTTAAATAGGGCAAACAATTGTACTGTTGCAACAATCATACCGGTTGTGTCACTCGACCAACAATCCAAAAGTGCAGGCTAGTGCCCTGGGGATATGGGTTCAAATCCCATTCCATCTGCTGGTGAAATTTAAATTCAATTAATAAAATCTGGAAATGAAAGCTAGTCTCAGTGATGTTGAGCAAGAAACAGTCAGTGATTGTTGTAAAACCCTGCCTGGTTCACTAATCCCCCTTCCGGAAGGAAATCTGCCATCCTTACCTGGTCTGGCCAACACGTGACTCCAGGCCCTCAGCAAACGTGATTATCTCCTAAATGTCGCAATAGTCTGAAATAAAAACAGAGTATCAGACTCGAACCATTAACTCTGTTTTTCTCTCTGCACAGATGTTGCCAGACTTGCTGAGTTTCTCCAATATTCTCTGTGTTTGTTTCAGATTTCTAGCATCTGCAGACTTAGCCGTTACACACAGAAATCAGCTGGTTTGCTGTAATGTCTGCTTTGTAAGTTATCACAGGGCTTCTCAAAGTGGTGGTTGGGAGCCCGAGTAGGGTGACATGTTAAGATTTTGGGGTTGCAAGAGTGGCTGCCATGGAGTTTGGACCAAGTCACAACATCCAAACATCCCCTCTAACTGTGAGCTCATGACAATTTTCAGGCCTTGAAATGGGGTCACAATTGGAAAGCACTGACCTAATAGTGTTTTACTGTTTTAAATAAACTAACCCACAAAGTCAATCTGTCACGGACAGGCATGATCATTAAAATAACACCATCATCCTCCCTTCCTGGTTCTCATGTCAGATGGTATTGTTAATAGCTTGCTGTCTTTCAGTACTGTCCCACTCCCATTCAGTTCTGTTGTCATCTCCCACTTCATAAACAAAACCTCCCTTTGCACATATCTGTGCAAGTACACGCCATCTCTAACTTCTCTTTGGTCTCCAAAAATCACTGAATAAATTGTCACCTCTGAATTCCATCTCCACCTTTTTCACAACTTCATACTGAATTCAGCTTTCCCTTCCAAGCACTGTGCTGAAGTGGTTCTGAGGCAAATGACATCTGACATGACTACCTGTGGTAAACTCTCCCTCCTGCTCTTTGATCTGTCTGCAGTCTGTGACGCTGTTGACCACACCATTTCCAACACCCATCTTTCTTTAGCTAGCTGGGTGGGACTGCCCTTAGCCATCCCAGTCATAACAACAGCATTCCTAGCATTGGCTTTGAGTCTCCTTGTCCCACACAAATCCATCTGGAGCCCCTCAAAGACTTATCACAGACCCCACCTATTTCTCATCTACATGCTGCCCCTGTGCAACTCATACACACTACTGACCCCTTGCTGGGCCTCACCACATTTTCCCTTGACCTCTCCACCATTTCTGATTTGTCAAGGCTGTTCAGCCTCTTATCCAGGCCTGGATAAGACAGTTTCCCCCATTATATCAGAATACTAAAGCCATTTTTGTTGGTTCACTACCACAAAATATGATCAGTTCTTTCTTGCTGTGTTCAAGCTCCTAAGCTCATTCACTTCCATTTGCTTTTCTTTCTTTTCTTCACTTGTTCTTTTTATTTTTAAGTCTTTTGCTTTGGCAAGGCATCAGTAACGGGCCCTGCCTGACCATGTTCCAGGTCCTGGCGATCGGAGCCTGTGAGTGGGCCCTGCAATGTTCTGGGTCCCAGTGATCAGCGCCTGCGAGTGGGCCCTGCAATGTTCTGGGTCCCAGTGATCAGCGCCTGTGAATGGG
>NC_063372.1:10464548-10464895 GCF_021869965.1 Rhincodon typus
CTGCAATGTTCTGGGTCCCAGTGATCAGCGCCTGTGAGTGGGTGCTGCAATGTTCTGGGTCCCGGTGATCGGACCCTGCGAGTGGGCCCTGCAATGTTCTGGGTCCCGGTGATCGGAGCCTGCGAGTGGGCCCTGCAATGTTCTGGGTCCCAGTGATCAGAGCCTGCCAGTGGGCCCTGCAATGTTCCGGATCCTGGTGATCAGAGCCTGCAAGTGGGCCCTACAATGTTCTGGGTCCCAGCGATCGGAGCCTGCGAGTGGGCCCTGCAATGTTCTGGGTCTCAGTGATCGGAGCCTGCCAGTGGGCCCTGCAATGTTCCAGGAAATGGCGATCAGAGCCTGTGAGT
>NC_063372.1:10464905-10477170 GCF_021869965.1 Rhincodon typus
AGTGGGCCCTGCAATGTTCCAGGAAATGGCGATCAGAGCCTGTGAGTGGGCCCTGCAATGTTCCGGGCCTCGGGACCGGTAGCTATAGAATCGGAGGTGGTGGCAGCAGGAGATCAGAGGCAGTAGCGTCAATGGCAGCTAGCACCCAACTCCTCCCAGGACTCCGGTTCGTGGCTTGACCTGGGTGCCTACATGGAAATAAGACTTTAATATCTGGATGTTTTTCTTTCCTTTTGGCTTTGTTTCTTTCATTTCTGCTCTTTTTTTAATCCAGTTTTGTAATCAAGTGCACAGCCAAGATGGCGCTGGAGAATGGCCACTTGTACACTTTTTCGTTGTACTCCTGCATTCCTATACTTGAGCGCACACGACAATAAAGTCTAATTCTAACAAAATATGTTCCCATGCCATCGGCTTCAGTCCTCTCCCTGGGCCATGTCTACAGATGGCCCAGTGTTCACAGCCTGGGTGCCCCATATGGCTAGACATCTGGGCCCATATTCTCTGCATCACAAAGGGTCCACCTTCCAACTCCAAAACACTGACTATCTCTGCCCTTGTCTCAACTCCTCTGCAGCCGCAAGCCTCATCCTTGTCTTTGTTGTAGAGCTCCACTTTAAGAAAAGAGAGAAGAAAAAGACGAGAGACCTAAACACAAATGAAGACCTTGCTTTAAATCAGTAGAAATATTCACCAATCCTACTCACCAGGCAACTGCTTTGCCGTGCACTCACAACATGACAATGGCTCTTGATGTCGCTTTGCTGGTTGCCCTCTCAAACTGCGCCTTTTATTTTCTCCTGCTCAGCTCCTGCTCTGGAGAGTTTACTTCTTGCAGTAAGCCTTAGTTAAATTACCTCAAATTCTCAGTTTGAACCAAATTCCCAGTTTCACACACTCGGCCCTTGTCTCAGTCAGACAAAGTCTCCACGCACATTGACTGTGCACCCTTACCCATAGATCCTTGATGGCAACACCAAAGATAACGATACAGAAGCAGGAGGCCACTGGAGCTACAATGAGAAGGATAAGAGTGGAACCAGGTGGGAGCAATGCCCCCAGCCAGCTAGATGACAGTAGAGAGGTGTTGGAGGACAATAATGTCAAAAGGCTGTCAACAGGTTGAGAAAGATGATGAGGGACAGTTTACGTTTGTCACAGTCACTTCGTTGACTGTCTTATATTGATAGCTTCTCATTTTGCTCTTTCCCCAAAAACAAAAGCATTCTCTCTGTATCCTTTCATCATCTGAAAGACCTCTACTCAATCACCTTTCAGCCTTCCCTTTGCAAAACAGATTCAGTCTGTTCAATATCCATTGATATGTTTACCTTGTGTTTCTGCTATAAACCCTTGGAAATCCTTTTTGCAACTTCTCCAGGGCTGTATCTGTATATCTGTCTTTCTAACATGGAGAGTAGAACCGTACCAAAGTCGAGAAAAGTTTCATCGGCTCTGCTTTAATTTGACGGCAATGTCTACTCAGGGTTGGATGGTGTTGTGGGTCTTTGTGTGACTGAAACAGGCCAAGTTCCAAACTACAGATCTTTGTCCACGTGAGGCAGAACGTAGTGGGATCTGGAGTTCAGGCTGTGCCTCATCATGAAGGGGAAGTGATGGCCTAGTGGTATTATTGCTGGACTATTAATCCAGAGATGCAGATGATGTTCTGGGGACCTGGGTTTGAATCCCGCCATGGCAGATGGTGGAATTTGAATTCCATTTTAAAATATCTGGAATTAAGAATCTAATGATGACCATGAATCCATTGTCGATTGTTGGAAAAACCCATCTGGTTCACTAATGTCCTTTAGGGAAGGAAACTGCCATCCTTACCCAGTCTGGCCTACGTGTGACTCCAGACCCACAGCAATGTGGTTGACTCTTAACTGCCCTCTGGGCAATTAGGGATGGGCAATAAATGCTGCCTGGTCAGCGACACTCTCATCCCGTTAATGAATAAAGAAATGAAGGTGCTTGGACTTAAAGCCTGATGTAGCATGATGGACAAGGTGTCACCATTATGAATGATTTGTAGCAAGCTCCTCTGAGTCTTTAATGTCAATCCTGCCTCACCTCAAGGAGAGTTTCGGATGGTGTCTTTGGATTGTTTTTTTCTGTTGCCACCCAGGAATGAGAGAGAACAGAACCAAGTTTAATATAACCTCAAAATGCCCTCAAACATTACTTCTGTTTCTCTGTACAGATGCTGCCTGACTGTGGAATTCAATTGTAGAATGGTTACAATACAGGAGGCCATTCAGCCTATTGTGTCCATGTCAGCCCTCTGCAAGACAATTCACTGAGTGCCACTCCCCAGTTTCCTCTGTAACCTTGAGTTTTTTTCATCTTCGTATAATGATTCCATTCCCCCTTGAAAGCTGTGATTGAATCTGCCTCACCAGTTTCAGGTGGTGCATTCCAGATCCCAACCTCCCATGTGAACATGCAAATTAGGAGGAGTAGACCATAACTTCACCATTCAACAAGATCATAGCTGAACTAATTTCTCCACATTTACATCTACCCATGATAACATGCTGGATTAAAAAACGTTTTCCAACTAATCAATAATTCCTTCTTTTGCCAATTACCTTAAATTTGTGTCCTGTTTTTGATCTGTCCACCAATGAGAACAGCCTCTGTTTTGTCATCACTTTAGGACCCTGGAACAACCTTGTAATGATGTCAGAGAGCTGCTCCCCACTGGGCATAAATAGCCCAGTGTGGGTGGTGTTAGTTAGTTGATTGAATTCTAACCATGTGATTGAGAAATTAGTAGGAAATAGTCTTAATAACAAGATTATCTCAGATTACCACATATAAGAGTCTTTAGCGTGAATTTGCAATAAACAGAAGTCCAAGGAAGCCAAAAATATAACAAAACTGCAGATGCTGGAGATCGGAAAGAAATAAAAACAGAAATTGCTGGAGAACTGAAGCCCTTCCCTCCCTTGTCAACATTCCACAGGGACCATTTCCTCCAGGACACCCTGGTCCACTCCTCCTCCACTCCCAACACCTCCCTACGCCCCCATGGCATCTTCCTTTGCAATCACAGAAGGTACAACACCTACCTGTTAACCTCCTCACTATCTGAGGCCCCAGGCACACCTTCCAGGTGAAGCATTGATTTACCTGTACTTCGCTCAATCCAGTTTACTGTATTCACTGGTCACAATGCAGTCTCCTCTACATTGGGGAGACGAAGCGCAGACTGGGTAACCACTTTGTGGAGCACCTATGTTCTGTCAGGAAAAATGACCCTGAGCTTCCAGTTGCCTGCCACTGCAACACTCCACTGTTGTGATGCTGTCATTTTAGAAGGTTATTTTGTCCTTTTTTTTGAAGAGAGGTCATAAGGCAGAGGTGAAAAAACTGACGACTGAATATGACTTGTGTAAACAACTCGTGAGGTCTTGGATTTTTTTTTAAAAACAACCTGAATGGGGTTAGCCAACTCTCACAGATCCAGATTTCCAGGTTTTGTTTTTTTCAGTAACATCAGAAGGTCTTAGGGTCTCAAAAGAGTTGAAAGCCTCAGTGAATATCTCTTGGCTGCTACTTTCTCTGAATTTTCTCGATGTTTTTTCCTTCTGGATTGGAGAACTGCATGTGAGAATCTGCCTGAATTTGCCTTTTTGCCAAGGGGTGTGTTTATTGGATGTTACTATATTGGAACAGTTAATTAGTAATAGGTACTGTATCTATTATTCTGTTAAGTTTCCAATAGTTAGGTTATTCTAAATACCTCTTTCTTTTGTTTCTATCCCAACTAAAGTGTTTAAATAAATTGTATTTTGTTTAACATTGAGTAGTTTGACCAGTCGCATTGCATCTGGAGCACAGTACTTCACACCTACCTTGAAAATAAGAAAAATTTAGGGTCTAGGCTACATTCTTAAAATATTTTGAAGGGTTCTGGTCTGGTCCATAACACCATGTTCCAAGCTAACACATCTGTCTCAAGCTTGCTGCAGTGTTCCAGCAAAGCTCAACATGAGCTGGAGGAACAACACCTCATCTTCCTTAGGTATCTCACAGCTTTCAGGACTCAACATTGAGGTTAACAACTTCAGAGCATGAACACCTCCTGTGAAGATACTATGGCTTTAAGAGGTGTATTTTGTCCTTTTTTAAAAATTGAATAGAGGTTTAAAGACAGTGATGAACAGCTGTGTATTTGAATCCAATAAAGTAAACAGCTTGTGAGGCCTGGGTTTTGTTTTTGAAAGTTGGAACAATAGAAGCAGCCTGAATGGGTGGGGCCAAGCTCCCACAGAACCAGGGTTTTTAGTTTTTCAGTAGCAGTTGCTGGGGTCTTCAAGCTGAGTTTGGAAGCTGTAGTACATCTCTCTCTGCTACCTCTCTCTCGCTCTCTCAGAGTTTTCTCTTGGTGTTTCTTCCTTCTGGACTGGAGAACTGCATGTGAGACAATCTATTTTCCTGAATTTGCCTTTGCCAAGGGTGTGTTTATGGGATGTTATTGTATTGGAACAGTTAATTAGTAGTAGTTAATATATCTTCTTTTAAGCATTTCAATAGAGTTATGGTTAAGCCAATTCTTTTATTTTTATTTTGTCTGTATTTTAACTGTAGTGTAAAAATAAAGTGTGTTTGCTTAATGTTGAGCAGTCTGACCAATTGAATTGCATTTGGAATGCAACACCTGGCACTTAACTTTAAAATAAGAAAACATTAGGGTCTAGACTGTACTCTGAATATTTTGAGGGGGTTTGATCTGGTCCATAACACTCCTTCCATGTCTATCATCTACCCCTACAAACATAGGTCTTGTCATGAACTGGGTTGCTTTTAGCACAGCCAACCCATTTTCACCTACTCAAAGTCCCCATTATTACCTATATATCTTTTCTTCTCCATCTATGAAAAGAAATCAGAGTTAATGTTTTGAGTCTGGTGACCCTTTCTTCTCACAGATGCTGCCAGACCTGCTGAGTTTTTCCAGCAACTTCAGTTTTTGTATCTGAGTTACAGCATCCGCAGTTCTTTCAGTTTTTATCTTTTCTTCTTTCCTGGCCTACTGTCAACAATTCCTTTATCTGCCTATCATTTTTTTCTCTCTCTTTCCCAGAGTTCTGAAGGAGATTGTAGCGGCATTGGTGATGATTTTTCAGGAATCAGGTTGTAGACATGCTCGCTGAGCCAGTGGATTTGGTTGCAAACGTTTCGTCACCCTGCTAGGTAACATCATCAGTGTGCCTCCAGTGATGCGTCGGTGTTCCATCCCGCTTGTTATTTATATGCCTCGGTTTGCTGGGGTGGTTGGTATTACTTCCAGTTCTGTTTCTCAGTGGTTTGTACACAGGCTGTACTTCAATGTGTTTGTTTATGGAGTTCCGGTTGGAATACCAGGCCTCCAGGAATTCCCTGGCGTGCCTCTGTTTGGCTTGTGTGATTATGGATATATTGTCCCAGTCGCATTCGTGTCCCTCGTTGTCTCGTGTGTAGTGAGACAAGTGAGAATTGATCGTGTCTCTTGGTGGCTAGTTGGGTGTTCATGTAGTTATGTAGTCAATTTTCTTCAGGTTTGGCCTATGTAGTGTTTCTCACAGTCCTTGCATGGTATTTTGTATATTACCCTGGTTTTGCTGGTTTTGGGTATGGGATCCTTTACGTTTGTCAGTAGCTGTCATAGTGTGGTTGTCGGTTTGTGGGCTACTCTGATACCTAGGGGCCTGAGTAGTCTTGTAGTCATCTCTGAAATATCCTTGATGTATGGTAGGGTGATTAATGGGTCTGGTTGTGTTATGTCTTCCTGTTGTGGTCTATCTCTGAGGTAACGGCAGACTGTGCTTTTTGGGTATCCATTTCTTTTGAAGACAAGTTGCTATGGAGGCCAAGTCATTGAGTGATTAAGACAGCGATAGATAGGTTCTTAATTGGTAATGGGATCAAGGGAGAAGGCAGGAGAATGAATTTGAGAAACATCAGCCATGACAATGGTGGCTCAGTGGTTAGCACTACTGCCTCACAGTGCCAGGGACCTGGGTTCAATTCCACCCTTGGGTGACTGTCAGTGTGCAGTTTGCACATTCTTCCTGAGTCTGTGTGGGTTTCCTCGGGGTGCTCTGGTTGCCTCCCACAGTCCAAAGATGTGCAGGTTAGGGTGGATTGGCCATGCTAAATTTTCTGTAGTGGGATGTGGGTGTAGATGAGGTGGGATGGGTCTGGGTGGGATACTCTGAGGATTGGTGTGGACTTGTTGGGCCAAAGGCCCTGTTTTCACGCTGTCGGGATTCTCTGATCGAACGGCCTAATTCTGCACTTATGTCTTATGGTCTCTGTCTCCACCTATCTGCTCACTCCTTTCCTGCCACCTCTTCCGAGCTGCTTCTAGTTTTGAAGGGTCGCTGGACCTGAAACTCTGTTTCTCTCTCCACAGATGCTGCCAAACCTGCTGAGTTTCTCCAGCAATTTCAGTTTTTGCTCCCCTTAGCATTCTTAGATTTGCTGAATATTTCCCCCATGTTCTGTTTCTATTCAATACAACCTCCGCGTTCCTCAAAGAAAAATGAACCCCAGCATTTAGTTGCGTTGTATAAAACAGTCCACACCTTCCCGGTCGAAATGTGGCTACTTCCTCCGCTCCTGCAAGTGGCGCTGTGCCTGGAAGGCCACAGATACACACCGTCGAACAGCAGACGTGCAAAGCGGACTAATGAGCAGCGAGGAGGCGGGGCCTGTGCCAAAGAGCCGCGTGGAGGCGGGGGCAGGACTGAGGCATGCGGGCAGGGAGGGGCCTGGGATCAGGCCAATGAGCAGCGAGGAGGTGGGATATGACCAATGAGCAGCGAGCAGGCGGGGCCGACGCCAAAGAGCAGAGATGTTCTGGGACCGGGACCAATGAGCAGCGAGGAGGCGGGACCAGAACCAATGAGCAGCGTGGAGGCGGGGCAGGAGCCAATGAGCAACGAGGCGGTGGGGGTGGGCCCGAACGGTGGCGGTACGCATTTGGAGTAAAGTTGGAGACGATCGAGGGAGGCGGCGTGGCGGTGCCCCGTCGAGTTGACCAGGTAACGGGTCAGTTTTTCCTTCATCTCGTGGTCAACGTTTTTTAAAAGCACGATTTTGTGTGCTGGAGAAAAAAAAACATACTTTATCTGGGTCTTATGTTATATATCTTTTACTTTTCTTTCACCTCCCCTCCTGCAAGACGTGGACTTTCCGCAGTAGTGCAGAAACAAATTGACGTGGAAGTTACCATTTCTTTAGGGGAGTGGATGTATAAGGGACCCTAAGGTTTTGTCCTTTGATGACTGTCATCAACACAGAAGTGTTAATGCAAAAGAAGTCTATTCGGTCCATCGTGTCTACCCCGGGTTTTTTCGGACCCGGATTCTTTGTATTCCCCTTTCTATAAGCGAAGCTGGCCTTGAACGGATTTTGATGGTTTCATGATGGATTAGGGAAGGACTAGGGGCAATTGACATAATAAGACGGAAAGCTATCTTAGACACGACCAGTGGCCAGTTTCTAACACAGTGTGGAGCTGGAGGAACACAGCAGGCCAGACAGCATCGGGGGTCAGGAAACTTGACGTTTCGGGTCGGGACCCTTCTTCAGAAAATGGGGGAAGGGGGAGGGAGCTCTGAAATAAATAGAGGGGTGGGACTGGGGAAGGTAGGTGGGATTGTGATAGGTGAATACAGGTAGGCGGTGGTGGGAATTGATTAGTGAGGTGGGAGAGAAGACGACAGGGTGTGTCAGGTCAAGGAGGTGGGAGGGGAGGCCAATTTGTTTGTTGTGGCTCCTTTATTCGTTCAGGGGATGAGGGCATCGCTGGCTAGGCAGCATTTTTTTTGCTCAACCCTAATTGCCCAGATGGTAGTTAAGAATCAACCACAAGTTTCCTTCCGTAAAGGCAGGAAAGGACATCGGCAAACCAGATGGGTTTTCCCAACAATCGACAATAGATTCAGCATTAGATTCTTAATTCCAGATATTTATTGAATTCAAATTCAGCCATCTGCCATGGTAGGATTCGAACCCAGATCCCCATCTGGGTCTCTGGATTAACAGTCTAGCGATAATACTAGGCCATTGCCTCCCCAGTGAGTACCTTCAGGTTGGAATCATAGCCTTTGTAGAGGCTTTTAAATAACAACACAAGATAAAAGAGCAAATTGAATGCCCGAAACGTCAGCCTCTCTGCTCCTATGATGCTGCTTGGCCTGCTGTGTTCATCCAGCCCTGCACCTTGTTGTCTCGGATTCTCCAGCATCTGCAGTTCCTACTATCTCAAATTGAATGTCTAACAGCATGTTATAAAAGGGAAGGGTGATTATGCAACAGCAGAAAACCATGTTTTTATTTATTTTAGAAAGTCATTAGTCTGTTTTACATCTCTTCCCCATTTATATTCCTGAAATAAAAACAA
This sequence comes from Rhincodon typus, assembly GCF_021869965.1. NCBI lineage: Eukaryota > Metazoa > Chordata > Chondrichthyes > Orectolobiformes > Rhincodontidae > Rhincodon > Rhincodon typus. Next base: position 10,473,307 of record NC_063372.1, read on the forward strand.
GGAGAGCAGTAAGGTAGGCTTTCAGTTGTAAGTAGAAGTTTCACACTATTTCACAAAGTCAGAATCTGTTCCACAGGAGTTAGGCAATGCACAAGGGGCTAGTGTTGACAATTTTTGGAAATAGAGGTTGCAACGATTTATTCCTGATCATTCTCACTCATGTTGTTCTGGTGTTCTGTAATAAACGCATCATCTATTTGAATCAAATGTCACTACACCCAGTGATAAATTGGAGCATTTTTGGCAAGAAGCAAATTGAGTATCACAAGGTAGGTGAGGTGAAAGGGAGGTAGATGTGGGGGCAGGTAGCATAAAGCAAGACTGAGAAGATTGGGAAAGTGGACAGAGTGAGGGAGGCTGTGGATGGATACAGCATTTTGGATCCATGGAGAATGTGGTGTAGTCGGTGGAGGATTTTCACAAGTTTCACTCTTGTCTCCAAATGCCACATTGATGCCAGCTATCCCTAGCCCTGTAATCTCACCTGACAGACCTCTGTGATCTTTGCAGCTTTATTTTTCACCTCTCCTGTGTTCATCATTACATCATTGGCAGCTATGCCTTCAGCTGCCTGGAACCCTTCCCACCTATCACCACCATTCCACTACCACCCCTCCCTCCCGTTAATCTGCAGCTCACCCTACCCCCACATCCAGCCCTGAAGAAGGGTAATACCCAAAACGTTGAATGCTCCTTTCCTCCAGATGCTGCTTGGCCTGCTGTGTTCTTCCAACCTCCTGTTTGTCTCTCTAGGGCACTACCCCATATTCCTCCTTTTCAGATGTTGCTGAAAACCAACCAAGCTTTTGTTCCTGTACCTGAATTCTTGTGCTTCAGTGTAAAATATTGCTATTCAGTGCTCCTGTGAAGTGTCTTGCAATGTCTTATTATTTTAACCATACTGTACAAATATGAAGTGTTCCTCTAGCAGCTCCTATAAATGTACCTTTCAAAGTAAAGAGGAATGCATGTCTTGGTGTCAGCCCTGAAATGCGCACACTGTATCTGCCACTGTCAATTTTCTTTTTTAAGAAAAAGACGGTCAAAATTGTTGACAGGGTAATTGATATCCCCTCTTTAGAGGGAATAGCTGCAGACATCCTAAATTGTTAAAAGCAGCTAAAATTGGTTGTGTTGGTAATTGGTGGAAGACTGAAAATAAGTTCCTGAGTTTGAACTTCTACCAGCCTGGTGATGTGATAATTGAACAAGACAGGTTACTGATGCTGCTTAAGAGGGGCTGGTCAAATAATGGGTTGTGGACAGTGGAGTAAAATGAAACAAAGAACTACAGATGGTGGAGATTGTTCACAAAGTGTTGGAGAAATTCAGCCGGTGTGGCAGCATGTGTAGAGAGAGAAAAACAGAGTTAATGTTTCATGTCCAATGACTCTTCATCAGAACTGAAAGCAGCTGGGAAATGATGTGGCAGGTAAGGAGTGGTATAGGAAGAAGTTAGTCAAGTAGTGCCCAGAGAGAGAAAAAAAGGAAAAGCAGACAAAGGGATTGCTGGTGATAAGCCAGGCGAGAGTTAAATGGATGCTAATAGGAAGTGTGAATAGTGGAAAATGAGTTGGCTGTGCTGGGAACAGGATGGGGGTGTAGGAATGGGTGAATGACAACAAATCTCACACATTTTTACAGTGAGAGAAACAGTAAAATGTGAAATAACTCCACAAAGGCCAGTATCCCGTCACCAAGTCACTCTTTACTTACACATGCACAGTGCATCACAGTGACCCAGATAGCTTAGAGCCGCCTCCCAGAGTGAGCAGAACTCTGACATTCCTGTTTCTATCTATCAGCCAGGACTCCCTGATTGGACCAAGTTAACAGCCCCAATCAGGGAACTCATAGGCACAACTGGTGAGGTCCAGTTGGCTGACCTTGTTGCAATCACTACATCTCTTCCCCCTCTAAGCCCTGGAATGTGGGCCCATTCTTTTTCCTGTAGTTTCTCTTGGAACATTTTCACACCAGATCTGGTTCCTCCAACTCTGCCTCGGATACTGGCAGCATGTATCACACCGTAGCCCACCTCTTGCGCCTGGAATGTCTCAGCTGAAATTCTTCATCTTCAGTCAGTAATGGTGTTGAGGCTGAGACATCTGCTGTGTCCATTTTGTCCTCAGAGGTTTTCTCAATGCTCAGCGGAAGGGGAGACCCCACCGGCTCTGACAGCCTTGCCGGATGTTCTGAGGGAACCGGGTATGTTTGGTTGCTGCCCAGTTTGTGAGGTTGTTGCTTTCATGTGGTCCACATGCTTGTTCAGGACTGTCTCTCCCACCTGAACTTTGTACGTTACAGGACCCGACGTTGCGTGACCATGCCTCTTACCTATGCGGGGCCATTCCCATGGTTTCAACACCGTACTTTATCCCCTGAAGTAAACTGCCTGTCTCGCTTAGCAGAGTCATGCGTCCAGCATTGGCATTCCTGATGCCGTTTTCAACCACAACCACCACCATCACCACAAGGTCTAGGAAGATCAATTTAACCTGGTGCAGAGTCTTCTCCCCATTAGCAGCTCTGCTGGAGCTGTCCCTGTAGTTGCATGAGGGCTGATCCTATAATCCAACATGAACTAGGACAGGTTGGTATCAAGTAAAGCTGTAGGCTGTTTCTTTAAGCCTGCCTTCAATGTTTGGACTGCTCTTTCCGCCACACCATTGGATGATAGATGGTATTGAGCTGTCCTTACATGCTGAATGCCATTCGATTTTCGGAAATACTCAAATTCCTAGCTGGTAAATGAAGGGCCATTGTCTGTGACCAATGTCTCTGGGCGTCCGTGTATTGCAAAAGATGCTCGCAGCTTTTCTATTGGCTTCTCCATGTTTGACGAATGAGCTCTAAGCACATCCAATCACCTTGACTGGGTGTCCGCAATGACTAAGAACATTGACTATGCCGGTCCTTTCATGGGCTCAATGTGTAACCAAGTCCAGGGTTTACCCAGCCATTCCACAAATGTGGGGGTGCTGCTGGTGGTAATTTTTGTTCTTGTCGGCACTCTGGGCACTGCCCCACCAATGTGACTGTCAGCATCCAGTTCTGGTCACCAGCCATAACTTCTCACCAACACCTATCATTTCCTGGATGACCTGGGGTCGGGTTCAACCAGTATCTGGCAGTGATCTTTGCTCGGGACAGTTACTCTTGCTCCCCATAATAAAATGTTGGCCTCTATGGTGATCTGGTCTCTCCGGGTCCAGAAAGGTTTCAACTGTGACAGCCCTTTTGCTTGCCCCATCCCCACCAGCTGTTTTAGTTTTGCCAGGATGGAATCTTTTTGCGTCCAAAGTCTGATATTGTCAGCAGTGACCGGAAGGTGTCCAGACAGTTTAAAATCAGGATGGACTTAGAGTGGTGACGCCACTAGGTGGTGGTGTATCCACCAGTGGGAGGCAGCTCTGGTTTCGACCAGTCTGAGTTCTCTTACTCAGTTTGGGCCTATCCTCAAATTTTAACCGTCTGGCTGAGGCTTGGCTTTGTTTTGAGGTTTTGCTGTGGGCTGACCTACAGCCCCTCTGTTCAGGATATGTCCCACGTGACGCTGTGCGATTGCCTTCATTCAAATGATGTTCCCTAAGCTCAGTTGGCCTGGTGAGGGTGTCCACTTCTGTCAAAATACACTCTAACTCATAAGCTCCACTTGCTGCATTTTCCAATGACAAAGCCAGTTGTAGTGCCTGTTTGAAGTCCAGTTGTACTTCGGCTAGTAGACACTTTTACATAGTCACATAATCCTCATACTAAATGGTCTCTCAGCGTCCTATTGAGGGTTAAATCAAACTCAGTGCCTCTGCCGGTCGTCTTAACCTTGTTAAAAATCCTGACATGGATTCCTCAATTCTCAAGCTG
>NC_063372.1:10492170-10506873 GCF_021869965.1 Rhincodon typus
ATGGGACAATGTGGTATAATGGGTTACACATTGCCCTTTCATACTGCTGGGAGTGGGTGATACATGGGTTATCAGAATATTCCTTCAGTCTAGGACTGGATGAGTACACTGGGTTATCACGCTCTCCTTCTCACTCTGGGACCAAGGCTGACGGTCTCGCTAAAAGTTTCTGCTAGTTGTAAAGCTTGTATGTAATTCTGTTGTGTCATCCCCTTGTGTATCCCATGGTATCTGACTTGTGATAGAATGGAAACAGTTTGTTTGGTAGTCTCATGGCTGCAATTACTGGACTAGCATCTTAGCACATGATGAGGTCTAACTGATTTTGTGGCTGACCAGAAATATGAGAAATATCATCTGATTATTATTTAAAAGATTCCTCTGGGGAAGGGAACCTGTTCTGCTTAATTCTGCCTTGCCTGAGTAGCTCTTATTGTACACTCGCAGTTGATTCTTCATATCGTGAGGCTGGGCAATGAATGTTGCCCTTGCTAGGTCATCCACATTGCCTGGAATTAGAAAAAGCACGGGTGCTGATTGAGATTTGAGCAGTAACATTCAATGTGGCTGAATCACTTTTTTTTTTTTTTTGTTTCTGTTTTCAGAACCGCAGCTAGAATCTGGCGCTTCGAACATTCATTTGAGGTACAGCACTATCACTCCGCCAGCATCTCCTGATCCAACTGAGGAGAACTCACAAACCTATCTAGATGAGAAGATCCCAATCCCAGATGATAGCTCGGTGAGAATTTTCTTGCATACTAGAAGAATTTTTTAAAAAATGTTTGTGTATTTTTTTTAAGTTCTTCTTGCTAGTTCTTTTCCTGTTCCTGCTGTGATGGTGTTAGTTCTTGCTGAGATGAGCACGCTGACATTAGTCACCTTCTGCCATCTCACCAAAGTGACATTCATCGCTTGTTAACTTGAGATTTAAGCCTTGGGTTATTTGACTACAGGACCCACCCAATGCTCTCCTTGGCTGAATGAATGAGTCCTAGTTACGTGAAGTACAGCACCATTGAATCATAGAATCCCTACGGCGTGGAAGCAGGTCATCAAGTCCACACCGACCCTCCGAAGAGCATCCCACCCAGACCCTACCCCTCCACTTCCCATGGCTAATCCCCATAGCCTGCACACCTTGGACACTACGGGTAATTTAGCATAGCCAATCCACCTAACCTGCTCATCTTTGGACTGTGGGAGGAAACCGGAGCACTCGGAGGAAACCCACGCAGACACAGGGAGAACATGCAAACTCCACACAGACAGTCGCCTGAGGGTGAAATCGAACCCAAGTCCCTGATGCTGTGAGGCAGCAGTGCTAACCGCTGAGCCACCGTGGATGGGAGTAATCAAGTCAACTTAGGAGCAAATTACTGCAGATGCTGGAATCTGTACAGAAAACAACAAATGCTGGAGATCACAGCGGGTCAGGCAGCATCCACGGAGAGAGAGACACCAAGTAATGAGTCATCTAGACTCGAAGTTAGCTTGCTCCCTCACTGTGGATGCTGCCTGACCCGCTGTGATCTCCAGCGTTTGTTGTTTTCATCAAATCTATCTTGTCCAGCCTCGCTATGATTAGATCACGGATTGAATCTGGGCCCTTCCTGGCTAATGTAGTTGTGTGGTATACTCAACACACCCAGTAAGGTCCTAGAGAAGGCTCCACTTTAAAGGGTGAAGTACATATGAAGGATATGAGCCCAAAAGGGATCATTGTGAGGATGTAAGTTTAAATTCTAGTGTCAGATGAAGGTGTTTGAGCTCTTTGTTTCTGTAACTTGATCTCCTGACTGGCTTCTTTGCTCCTTATTGTTCTTTGTTTAATGGTGCTTCCTATCGGGTGAAACACTTAACGAAACCGGTTACCATGATTTTGGTCCTACTGTTGTTTTCCTTGAGGTCACAATGTGCCATGCCTGGTTACTGAAGTTTGAAATGGGGTCAGCCCTGTGCAGTGAATTTGATCATCCAATCCACGAGTCCAGCAGGATGCTGGATCTCAGGATGCTGGTAATCTTTGGCAAAACTAGAAAGCCAGTTTTGCCAAAAAGTCGAATGACACCAGTTTGGACAAACAATAGGAAGCCGTTCTGGTACACTGTAGTTCTAGCTGGTTCAATGCCAGATGTCTGACCGGAAGGTGCACATTTCTCAGTGGGAGATTCTTGAACATTGTGCTCTGGCTCTACCCAAGTGACCAAACAATACTTTATTTACCCAGTGTGATCTGATGATAGTACTAATACGACTGTTGCTTTGGCCTAATGAAAGTACCCTTGCCTCCTTAAGTTGCAAGACTGTGGGTTCAAGTCCTTGCCCAGGATTTCTATGCACCATCTGCGTTGACGTTCCAACATAGTACTGTGCTGCACTGTTGTAGGTGCTTACATACGTTTGAGCAAGAGACCTATTCTCCTATCCGGCTTCTGCTGAAAGAAGAGCAAGGAATTCTCCTCACGTTCTCCACCCTCAACTGCAGGGAAGAATATTAGTCAAGACACCAGGGAGTTTCAGCCAAACACCAATCTGTTTGTCATTAATTTTAAATATCCTATCTTGCATCCTCCTTTTATTGAAATAAGATATGAATAGACTGCTAGAAACTAAGTTTCTTGTGTCTAAGTGGCCTGACTTTCTTTTTTCCTGTCAGACTCGATTTAGCTTTCGGAAGCTCTGGGCCTTCACTGGACCTGGCTTTCTGATGAGTATTGCGTATCTGGATCCAGGAAACATTGAATCTGACCTTCAGTCTGGGGCTGTGGCAGGATTTAAGGTATGTCCAGCACTTTTTGGAAAATATATTATGCTTATGTAAAATTCCATAACACTAAAATGATCTGATTAGTATTCTATATATTGAAGATCCGAGGAAGTGCCAACTTGGGTCTTCTGACCTATGTGATGCTGGATTTTGGCCTTGAAAGAAAGCCAGGTGCTTTACTTGCAGGGTGTGTCAATGATATGTAGGATGCAAAGTTCATAGTGGAACCCAGTAATGTGTTCATGTGACATAACCTTAAAATTTTCCAAATTGTGAGACAAGGATTTGGAGTATCATGAACTGTGTGTAACTTGGTTTGTTCTCTTTCTGCAGCTGCTTTGGATCCTGCTGACAGCTACCATTATAGGACTGCTGCTGCAGCGACTGGCTGCACGTTTAGGAGTGGTAACTGGGATGCATCTTGCTGAGGTCTGCCACAGGCAGTATCCTAAGGTATGTCTTAAGGTTCAATGGACCAACCTACAATGCATTACGTACATAAGAATGTGAAGCAAAAAGCCATTTACCCAATAAACCTTTGCTTCATTGATAGGTGAAACCATCTATCCATCGGGGCGGCACGGTGGCTCGGTGGTTAGCACTGCTGTCTCACAGCACCAGGGACCCGGGTTTGATTCCAGCCTTGGGCGACTGTCTGTGTGGCGTTTTGCACGTTCTCCCCGTGTCTGCGTGGGTTTCCTCCGGGTGCTCCAGTTTCCTCCCACAGTCCAAAGATGTGCAGTGACCGTGCTAAATTGCCCATAGTGTCCAGGGATGTGTAGATTAGGTGGGTTATGGGGGATGGGTCTAGGTGGGATGCTCTGAGGTTCGGTGTGGACTTGTTAGGCCGAAGGGCCTGTTTCCACACTGTAGGGATTCTATGATCTATCTCTTTACCATAGCCAGAGGTACACAGGCAGGTATAATGTTATTGGGGGTAGATGGGAATGTGAAGTAATCAGATTGTCAATGATTTTATTGAATGATATAACAGACTTGAGGGGCTGAGTGGCCCATTCCTGCTCTTAATTAGTATGTTTGTGTTCTCTGTCACAAACAGACTTCTGCTACAGTACCAAAACGGCCTTTATTGAAGTCACTAATGGTGTCCATTGTGGATGTGATGCATTGTCTCTCCTTTAAAACTTAGTTGCTGATGCCATCCCCCTCCATTGTCCAACTCATTGCGATTCCCTTTGTTTGCTTCCAGTCGTGGCCAGAACATTGATTTGACAATGGATGATAATATTAAGATGGATGTGGGTGGTCTTTGTGAGAGACCACCCTTTTGCCTCCAGAATTGTCTGTGGATCTAAGCTTTATCTTCTTTCCTCATTCCTCTTTTAATCTACTTCAGTCACAAACATCGGGTCAGGTTCCACACTTGGGCTGACAGTGACCCAGATCGATTTTGCTATTTACCTCGAGTCATTTTTTCCCCCATACCCCAACATCAAGTCTGTTGTCAAGCTGCTGGACTGATATCCATTGAGATAAGTTGCAGTTTTTTCCAGCTAAACATTGGAAAGATTGAAGTCATCAGCTTTGGCCCCTGCCAAAGGTTGTGTATCCTTGCCTCGCCTTATAGCGTGCGCCCTGCCCAATTTCTGAGGTGGAACCAGCTTGTTCACAACTTCAGCAGCACTAACCCTGTACTGAGCTTCTGACCTCGTATTTGCATTCTCACACAAAGACCACCCACTTCCATCTTTATAATATCATGTTCAGCTAAGCTGTGTGAAAATCCTCATTCATGCCTTTGTTACCTTCAGACTCACTCACTCTGATGTTCTCCTGGTAGACCTTGCATCATCCACTCTCCATAAATTTCAACTTATCCAAAACTTTGTTGCCCATATCTGAGCTCAAATTGTGTGCTGTTCATCCATCTCCTGGTTTTTGTGGTGACAATTTTTAAAAAAAGCAAAAATCATTCTTATTTTAAAACTTACTCTGACCAGTTGTCTCCCAGTTTGTAATCTCCTCCAGCCCCATAACCCTCTGAGATATCATTGCTGCTCCGATTCTGACCTATTTTAGATCCCTGATTTGAATGGCTCCACCATGGGTGAAGTCTGTAATCTCTGGAATTCCCTGCTTAAACCCCTCTGCCTCTCTTGCCTCCTTCAAGAGCCTCCTGAAAACCTAGCTTTTGACCAAGCTTTTGGTGGTCATGATATTTTCTCCTTTTGGTTCAAGGTCAGTCTTACTTTGATTACATCTCTGAAGTAATGTAGAATATTTTTTGTATATTGTATGTATTGTTCATGTTGCAGTTCCCTCGAATTGTTTTGTGGTTGATGGTGGAGCTGGCGATCATTGGCTCGGACATGCAGGAAGTGATTGGATCAGCCATAGCTATTAACCTGCTGACTGTTGGAAGGTAAAGTGCAAACACTGATCATTACATAATTATTAGGAGCTACCAAAGCAGCAACAAGGCCAGTGTAAAAATGTAACTGTGCTTTTCTGTGTTAATGACTAAGGACTGTTGGCCTAGTTTGGTTTGTTCCAGACTAATTCGTTAGAAGTGACTTCTAGCAAGGAACTAAATGACACAGCAGTAACCTCTGATCCTGGGTTCAAGAAAAACTAGAATGGATGTCTTTGCTGTTCGCAGGGGTCCTATATGAAGTGGCTTGGTCAGTTTTGTTCCAGTTCTTTGTGAACTAAATCCAGTGCAAGGTTTGGCTAATTCAGCAGGAATTGGCATTCTGCCTCTGAAAAGCCAAGGTGTACGAAATGGAAACAAATATTTCAGTGGTTCAAGAGGGGAAAGCCTTTGAGATGAGGGGTGAAACAAGCTATGAGCACAGAGTGAAGGGAGCTTTACTCTGTATCTGACCCCAGGCTGTACCTGTCCTGGGAGTGTTTGTTGGGGGATAGTGTAAAGGGAGTTTTGCTCTCTATCTAACCTAGTGCTGTACTGTTCTGGAAGTGTTCGATATGAATACTGAGCGCATGTAATGGGAGAAGTTCTAGTCTAAAGCAATCATAATATTAACCTTTAGTATGTTTTGAACTTGCAGTAATCACATCACGAATATTGTCACAGATAAGAAGAGCATAGCCTATTAGGGTATCTGCTGCAATTCAGTAATACAGCAAATCCGTTGTTGTGGAAGGATACCTCCGCTGTTGCTCAGCGATCGTACTGGCCTTTGAGTTAAACATTGTGGGTTGAAGCCTCACTGAAGCACACAATTAAAGATAATAGTTCAGTGCAGTAATGAGGGAATGCTGCACTGTTGGAAGTGACATTATTGTAATTGGATCTTGAATCAAGATCCAGTCTGCTTGTTTAGTTAGGTACTATCGGAAGGCACCTTGGGAAAATGAGCACAGAAATCTCTTGGTGTTATAGGCTAATTTTCTCCCACAACCACCTTGGCCAAAGAACAGATGATCTGGGCACTCGTCACATTGCTGTTTGTTGGGAGCTTGCTGTGCGCGAATTGGCTGCTGCTTTTTCATTACAACAGTGACTGTGTTTCAAAGGTACTTCGTCCCAAAGGGCTTTACAGCCAAAGAGCATTACATGGCGCAATAGAAGTGCAAGTTCCTTGCGTTATTTGCTGGCAGCTGTTCCTGCACTTGGGCCTTCATATAAGTTTCTGGATTTTAAAAGTGCAGCTTCAATCCACTTGATTTATTTTTCTGCAAAGCTCAAAGTGCTAGCATGTATCTTATGCTCTGGCTGATTTCACATTGTTTCATGTTTAGATTCTGGGCAGTTAGTGAACTTTGAATGAGATGAAACATCGATTTTTGTTGTTATTTTTGTAGAGTAATACTAGGCCAAGTTTTCTTGATCAAGAATGGTAGAACATTATAGAAACAGATCATATACCCCATTGATTTCATGCCTATATTCCTCTTAATGGCCATCTTGTCTCATCTGACTGCATGAAAAGTACTAATGATCTTCAACAAGTGAATATTGAGAAAGATTCAGAAATTGTAAAACAGAGGGGTCACTTTGAAAGGCAGCTGTCATTTAGTTCATGCATATCTAATATTGGGTTCTACCATTTTGAGGGCAACTGTTGAAAGTACTTAATTTTGAGACGTCCAGGTGAAGGGCCCCAAGTCCACAGTGCAGGGCACCAGCAAGGCTGATGTGTGTGAGAGAGAGATGGGATCACTCGGGCAGTAGCAGTACTTCCATGACACCAAGGTTAGATTTTTAAAAGCTATCAATGTAGGAGGAAGGAAACACCGAGGCAGCTGATTTAGAGGAAGAGGCATTTGCCTTCAGGAGTAGGAAATAATTGGAAGTTGAATGAAACGGCACTAACTCTTGCTCTGCCAGCTGGACAAGGGCACAGTTGGTCCAAGCCCATACAGGTCCATGTTATGAGAGGAATCATGCAGAGTGCTGGGGCAAATCCAGCAGGGAAGGAGGGAAATTCTGTAAAGATATATAAAGGTGTTGCTGTTTCAATTTTTTTTTTCTCCTTTTGTAGAGTAAATGTCTTCTTTTCCCTTTGTGTGTTTAGGATTCCCCTGTGGGGCGGAGTATTAATAACTATTGTAGACACGTTTGTGTTCCTGTTTTTGGACAAATATGGTAAGTTTGACAGACAAAATGACGGTGGCTGAGTGACTGAACATGGTGGGGGTCAAGGGTGAGGATGTCAGGGAGGGAGTGACTAAGGAGTAGCATTGGGAGTGGTGGACTGAATGAGAACATTGGGGTTGGGGTGAGGGTGACAGACTACAGTGGGGTCAGGACCAAAATTTAAATGGGAGTGTTGAGAACCGACTGAATCCAATCATGGTGGGGAGTGACAGTCCACCTGCTGGTATAGGGAGAGTGATTGATTAAATTTGGTGGTGGTTTGTGGGTTGGTTGATTAAAAAGCATGAATATATATGGTATGATCGAGCCCGTACAGTTGACTGCTGATCTGATATTTTCTGGAGATCATGCACATTAACAATACCAACATTTTATGCATTAATTGAATGATCCAGTTCTAGAGTGGCACTGGAAGAATCTGGGAATAAGATAATCAGCTCTTGTGAGAGATGTGTAGGACAAGCTGGGATTTTTTCGGAGATTGTAGAGTGCTGTCAGGATCAGGGCAGGCCCTAATTCTCAAAAGCTTTTTCAGAATTAGCCTTAATGTCAATGCTACATGGATCGTAACAAAGGTGCTGAAAACTAGGAGTAAATAGCTGGAGCTTGGATTGTATCCAGGATTTATCCTGTGACCCTCCGATTTGTCTTAGGTTAGAGGAAAGATTCCCTGACCCATGCTTTCTGAAAAGAGGTGAGATCTGTTGTTCACCATCACCTCTGCTATTGGAGGTTTTCATTAACCCTCTGGATGGCATTTAAAGGAACAGACTTGGAGTATCTGCTCTAGGTATTTCTGTTAAATACAGCGAAACTCCCATTTGTAAGTAATATTACATTTTAGGCATACTCAACTGGAGGTTTCATGGGCTCTACCTTCTATCTAGCCTAACACATACCTTGATTGTGGTGACAACAGAAGCTGGCATTTTCGTTTTGGTTGGAACATGCAGTTGATTTTTTTTTTCTGTCCTAATGGATGCCGAATCCAGCTTGGGATGCTGCCCTTCTGGACGATGCTGACAGAGGGCATTAGGGGTCTCTTCATTGACAGCGAAATGCCAGTGTGGGCGAAGCTTGTGCAATATAAAACATGAGGCAAAGCTGCTCCCTGTGCTTCAGAATCTCCGGGTAAGCAACACAAGTGCTTCATCCTGTGTGAAACTTCTAGAACTGAGGCACGAGAGGAACAGTGGGTTATGTTCCACATTGACTTTGCAGTTTGAATATGCACTCACTGATTCAGCCTGGTGCGTGTTACGTATGGTGGATGACTAGAACCGCTGGCAAGACAAGAGCTGTCCTGTGGAGGTCCTTCCTTCACATTGTGTTCTTTGACAGCATTACCTGACGGCCTTGTGTAAGAACATGTCCTCATGTTTTTGTGTTGCCTGCTCCAGGAGAGCTCAAATTGACCTTTGTCAACTGTACAACAATTAACTTGTGACTGTTCTTTCATGGGATGATAAATGAGGACTCTCCAAGTCAATATGATTTCAAAATGACGTGGGTGTTGAAAGGAACTTGGAGCAAAGTCAACTGTCTGGCGTACTCTGCTGTCCAATACTTGGACTAGGTAGTTGTTTAGTCTGTTGTTGAAGACTCAGCCGCCAATTCTTTTAGAAACTTTCAAACATGGGATGAGCTTTTGTACATGTTAAGTACATGTCTGATGACAAAAAAAAACAAAATCTTGCAAGGCTGCCAAAATCAGGGCTGTACTCTATCACGTGTTAGGGGGCTCTGCTGACAGCAGCAACGATGACTAGCATTATGTAGAGCTGGATGAACACAGCAGGCCAAGCAGCATCGTAGGAGCAGGAAGGCTGACGTTTCGGGCCTAGACCCTTCATCGGAAAAAAGGAATTTATAAAGTGCCACATTGACTGTTCAAAATGCACACAATTTATAGAGTCAGTCAATGTGGCACTTTATAAATTCCTACTTCAGAAACAAAACCGGTCTGACTCCAAACGGATTCTAAACGAGGTCTCCCACCTTTTAACATGCATTGTCTGACCTAAAATGTCACCTTTTTTTTTTACACTGATAAAACCTTTAGTTCTCTCAGGGCAGTGGACTTGAAAGGAATTTGGGAATTTACATATTAATCAATTAAAACCTTCTATCTGATTAAAGATTTAACAGCATCTTAGGTTTGTTTAGTACATTCTCATCTATGGTGTGAATTTTTTTACTGGTACTACCTCTCTTACTAACACCTGAAGAAGGACTGAGGCTCCGAAGGCTTGTGATAGCAAATAAACCTGTTGGACTATAACCTGGTGTCATGTGATTTCTGACCTGCACTGAGGCCTGTAGTGTGAACAATGAGGAGTTGCATAATTGGATGAGATCATCCACAGGTTGCTGCTTGCCAATAAAGGGAGTAGACTGATTATGTTTCTTAACTTGAAGGAGCACTGTTGCTATGAGATGTGCTGCAATTCACCTGAAAACTGAACACAATGCAGAAACTTCACTTCTTAAACAACCTGTTTGAGATCCTGCAAATGAGGGTGGCCTGTTTTGGCTCAAAGGTCAACCTCCTGTTAAAGCCCCTGTTTTTAAATGACATGGGTGGAAGTAGGAGAGTTCAGTAGGTGCATGGTTCCAGCCTGGGCTATCATGTTCCTGCTCTGATGCATATGCTACAGAAAGCATGAAAAAAATCAATGTTCTTTTGTAGCCTCTGTTTTTTAAAAAAAAACAGAGAAACTTTCCCCTTTTTCTCAAAACTTGCATTGCGCAAAGATCCCATTGAACAGTTCATCTTGATGCATCCTGCCATCACTAACGGCGCAGAAATTTCTTTGCGATACCCTTGTAGAGGGAATGAGATTGATTTGAGTATATACTGCTTTGTTGCTGCTCCTTTGGTATTTGCTTCCTGTTCATAACTGCTGGAGTGTTTCCAGGCTACAGCAATGTGCAGCCACATAGAGGACAAGACAGGTGGGATAGCTTCCATGTTGCAACTAGTGCAATATGAGAACATGGGGACATAAGAGTTAGGAGTAGGAATAGACCATTTGGCTACTTGAGCCTGCTCTGTCCTTCATTAAGATCATGGTTGGTGTGATTACGGATTACCTATGCTGTTCTGCCTTTTTCCCCCAAAACCCTTGACTCATTGTAGATCAAAAATTGTCTAACTCAGCCTCGCGTGTCATCAATGACCCAGCCTCCTCTGTTCCATGGGGTAGAGAATTCCAAATACTCGGAATTCAGAAGACATTTCTCCTCATCACTGTCTCAAATGGGTGACCTGTTATTTGGACACTGTGCCCTCAAGTTATGGCCTTGGTCATCCCCTCAGCATCCAGCTTGTCAAGACCCCTTAGAATCTTCTGTTTCAATAATATTATCTGTCATTCTTCTAATCTCCAATGGCTATGGCCCAATCTGCTCAACTGTTTCTCATAACAACCCATTCATCCTAGGAGTAAGCCCAGTGAACATTTCCTGGGCTGCCTCCAATGCAAATGTATTCATCCCTTTTGGGTAAGGGGACCAAACCAATACGCAGTTGTTGATGTGGTCTCACCAATATCCTGTACAGTTATAACAACTTCCCACATTTTATACTCCAATCCCCTTAGAATAAAGGCAACTTTCATTTGCCTTTCTAATTATTACTGTATCTGCCTGCTGACTTGTTTTCTGTAATTCATGTACAAGGGCATCCAGATCCCTCTGCACTGCAGCATTCTGCAGTCTCTGTCTATTTAAATAATAATCTGCTTTTCTGTTTCATCTGTCAAAGTGGACGACCTCCCATTTTTCCACACGTATAGCCAATTTATCAAATTTATTTATATTGCTTTTCAGGCTGTTTGCATCCTTCTCTCAACTTGCCTTTGGACTTACTAAAAGCAAATTAGTGTGGATACAGGAGATCTGAAATTTATAAAAAAAAAAAAAAAAAAGTACTGGAGAAACTCACGAGGTCTGGCAGCATCTGTGGGGAGAGAAACAGTTAACATTTCAAGTCCAATAACAACTCTTTGCAACTGGCACAAGTAGCTTTTCTACCTATCTGTATCATCAGCAAACTTGGCTACAGTATAGTTAGTCCCCTCAGTATGGCCATTGTTATAAATCATAAATAGCTGAGATGCCAGCACCCAGCCCTGTGGCATTCCACTGTTTACAGTTTGCCAACCTGAAAATGACCCATTTATCTCTACTCAGCCAATCCTCTATCTGTAATAATCTGTTAGCTTTGTTGCTCGGGTCTTTTGAGTATAGGAGTTGGGACAACATGTTGAGATTTCACAAGATGTTGGTGATGCCTCTTCTGGAGTACTGTGTACAGTTGTGGTCACCATGCTGTAGAAAGGACATTATTAAATTGGAGAGGCTTCAGAAAAGATTTACCAGGATGTTGCCGAGAATGGAGAGTAGAAGTTATAAAAATAGGCTAGATAGGCTGGGACTTTTTTCACTGGAGCATAGGAGGCTGAGGGGGTGACCTTAAAGGTTAATAAAATCATGAGGGACATGGATAAGGTGAATGGCAAGGGTCTTTTCCCTAGGGGGAAAAGGGCGGGGGATTTCAAAACAATAGGGAATATTTTTGAGGCGAGAGGAGAAAGATTTAAAAATGACATGAGGGGTAACTTTTTTTTACAGTGGTTTGTGTGGAATGAACAACCAGAGAATGCGGGTACAGTTAAAGCATTTAAAAGACATTTGGATAAGCACATGAATAGGCAAACACAGGCAAGTGGGGACTAGTTTAGTTCGGGGACATAGTTGGCGTGGACTAGTTGGACTGAAGGGTCTGTTTCTGTGTTGGATGATTTTATGACTGTTACCTTGCATGCAACTTTTTAAAAATTCACTCATGGGGTGTATCACTTGCTGGCTATGACACCTGCCTTTTGGAAATCCAAAGGAATGATACATTATCTTCCCCTTTATCTCTCCTGCTTGTTACATTGATTCCCTTTTATACAAACAAATAGTGTTATCATGGTGTTAGTATGATTTTCGAAATATCCTGTTATGACCTCCTCAATAATGGATTATAGCATTTTCCCGATTGCAAATGTTAAGCTAACTGACTCCTAATTTCTTATTTTCTGGCTACCACCTTCCTTTGAATAAATGTTGCATTTGCAGTTTTCCCTTCTGCTGGAACCTTTCTAGAATCTTAGGAATTTTGGAAGATTATCTCTCCAGCCATTGCTTTTAAGGTCCCAGATTGTAGGCCATCCGGTCCAGGCATTTGTCATTCTTCAGTCTCATTAGTTTTCTTAATATTACTTCTCTAGATGTCCAGATAATTTGAAATTCCTGCCCTTTGCACCTTGATTGTCTATGATTCATGACATTCTTTTTGTGTCTTCTACCATGAAGAGAAATGTAAAATATTTATGCAAAGTCCATACCATTTCCTTGTTTCCTATTATTAATTCCCCAGCCTCATCCTCAAAGGAGCTGTCATTTACTTTAGCCTCTCTCTCTTCCTTTATATACGTGTAAAAGTTCATACAGTCTATTTTTATACTTCTTGCTCGTTTACTTTCATATTCTAACTTCTCCTTCTTTTGTTCTTTTTAAGCTATCCTTTGCTAGTTTCTAAAATATTGACAATTTTTGGGCTTGCCACTAATTATTGCAGCATTGTAGCCTTTTCTTTCAATCACATATGATTCTTAATGAAAAAAACCAAAGATCTGTGGATGCTGGAAATCAAATTGCTGGAGAAACTCAGCAGGTCTGGCAGCATCTATGGAGAGAAAGCAGTGTTAGTGTTTTGGGTCCAGTGACCCTTTCTTCAAAACAGTTCTAAAGAAGGATCACTGGGCCTGAAATGTTGATATGCAATTTTTGACTTTGTGTTGGTCATAGCACGTCCCTATCATCTTTCCTTCTCCAGTGCAATATTTTTTGAGTTGTGAAATAGCTCCTCACGTGCCTGCCACTTCTGATCTACTATCTTGCTTTTTAACCTATGTTTAACCTATAGCCAACTGTCTTTATTTCTTTGTAAATGTCTTGATTTAAGTTTTTAATACACTTCTTTCTAAGAGATTGCCCCAAATATACTCTGACTTCATCCTCAAGGCTACCTTGCTGGTTTTGTTTGACAATCTATATACAGATTAAAATCTCCCAGGATTACGCACTTACTTTCTTACAGCTACACATCATTTATTGATTTATATTCTTCTATGTGTAACTTCTGTTACGGGGCTGATAAACTACTCACGAGTGATTATTTTATCTTGCTATTTTTTGATCCCTGCCTAAACTGCTTTGCATCTCAATCTCCTGAACCAAGATTGTTTCTAACTATTGTACTGATGTTATCCTTTCTTAACACAGTCACCACACCCCTGCTTTTCCTTGTTTAATAAAACAAAGGACTCTGATGCTGAAGATCTGAAGCAAAAACAGAAACTGCTGGAGAGACCAGCAGGTCTGTCAGCATCTGTGGAGAGAAAGCAAGAGTTAACATTTCAAGTCTGGTAACCTTTCTACCGAATGGGTTCTGGATCTAGGGTCACTGGACTCAATGTTAACTCTGCTTTCTCCCCACAGATGCTGACAGACCAGCTGAGTATCTCTGGCAATTTTTGTTTTTGTTTTTGTTTTCTTTCTCGCGCGCTCTCCTTCTCGCGCGCTCCGAGTATGTCATACACCGTAGAGTATTCAGTTCCCAGCTTTGCAACCACATTTTTGTCATGGCCTTCTTATTGTACCTGTTTATTTCTATCAAGTTGCTACAAATGCTGTGATCCAATTTGCTGGTGCACTTTTATGTTTGTACATTCATTCATTCATTCATTCTTTCTCTCTTTTTATCATTATCTATTTTTCTCCCTGTGCAATTGCCTTGTCTTTTTTCGTGAACTTTCTAAATCTCCATGTGAGCCCTGCCTACCCCTCTGTCCCTCAGACTGCTTAATTTAAAACACTCTCTACAACCCTATTTATACATTTGCAGGACATTGGTCCCAGTATGGTTCAAATGAAACCTGATTTCCCTGGTTTATCTCTCTCTTTCTTTTTACTCCAATACTGGTGTCATGCCTCCATCAATCAACCTGTTTCTCCCACACCAATCTTAGAACTACGCATTCAACTCTCTGACCTTATTTGCTCTATGCCAATTCACTTATGGCTCAGGTAGTAATCCAGAGATTGTCACCTTTTTAATTTAATCTCTACTTGCTGATACTCCCTTAGGAGAACCTTTTTTCTTAGTCCTGTCTGTCATTGGAACTTGTATGTGTCACAACAACTGGATACAGGAACTGACTCCAGTTTGTCTTTAGCCTCAGATGTCGTAAAACCTGCGCCCGTGCAGTCAACACAGTATTCCGATCTCGTGCTCTGT
>NC_063372.1:10506973-10508180 GCF_021869965.1 Rhincodon typus
TTTTCCCCCCCCCCCCCCCCCCCCCGCCACCCCACCAACTATTCTGTGCCACACTATGCACTTTTTACTGCCACCGCCCCCCGCCCCACACCAAAAAAACTCGCAGCACCACCAACAAAAGGACAAATTCAGTGGCCTCCTTTTATTGTGGCTTTATGGTCACTTTGGTCATCCTCCCTGCTGTCTCTGCTATCCTGCACAAAGGCTGCGAGGACCTCTAACCTATTGGGCAATTGAAAAGGTTAAGGTTCCTGCAGTGCTTCTCAATCCCATTACCTGCTTCACTTGTGGCCAATGCCTCTAGTCCTTGACTGGAGACTAAACTGAAGCAGGTGTAGAACTGCCTCCCGTGACAAAGGTGACTGCTCTCTCCCAACAGCTCCCCCCATCACCCCCGACCCCATGAATCACTGTATCTAAAGCTATTTCCACCACGTTGATTCTGAGCATTCTTTTTGTGTCATATGTCCCCTTTTATGGGCGTGCGATTGGTATCTCTGCGCTTGCCTTCAGACAAACGTTAGTGCAAGAGCAAAAGGTATTGTCCACACCCTTCACTGTCCACTCATAGTGGATGTAGACAGAGCACAGAAGATCCCTGTCTTCACTGCTGTTCAGGTGCAGGGAATTGCTGGAATGAAGACTATTCTGGAGTGAGTGGCATTTTCACAGCTACCCATAGAGCATCCCAAAGTGAGAAAAGCCCAAGCAACAAATCATTTTTCTGTTGATCACCTGAGTGCTGTTACACCCCACTTGAGAAAGTGAGCTGATTCTCGAGCACAGTACTCCCGGGGTTGCCACCAAAGTTAATGATCTAATTAAAGTATGCAAAGTCCCCAGTTTATCTCTGTTGGAATCAAGATAACAGAAAGCACTGACCAGGTTCCACCACTACTGTTTATTGTAAATAAATACATTCTAACCACAGTTAAGCAAGCCATGAACCACCGACAGGAAACCGACTAGTTGAAACTGTCTTTCCCTTTTAAACTCCTGCACGTATACACATACAGACACAAACAGAGTTGGTGTCATGGGTGCAGGTATGGGGGAGGAGAAAAAGTATGGGGAAACATAGTTCAATTGCACCAGTACACAGTTCAGATCTGGCAGCAGCTTGCTGTTCTGGCAGTCTGAAGGCTTCTCCCTGAAATGTTCACACACACACACACACACACACACACACACACACACACACACACAC
>NC_063372.1:10508190-10517987 GCF_021869965.1 Rhincodon typus
ACACACACACACACACACACACACACACACACACACACACACACACAGTATCCTGCCAGATTTGATGGGCCAAATGGTTGACCATGACACTGGACTTTGACCACAGACAAACCTCAAAAGGAATACTGTTGTGGAGCCTTGCTTGTTAACTAGCTGTTGTGCCCAGACCCTGTAATATGGTAGGACCATTCCATCCATCAATATATTACCCCAGAGAGCAGAGTCAATAAAAAAAACCTGTGCCCTTTTCAGTTTTGTCTCATTTCCATTGGGAAAGTGACAGTGACAGTTGTTTAACTCCAGCAATCATGACAGAAGTCACTTGCTTTACACATAAATGAACACGCCTGGTAGATAGTTCCTTAAGTATTTTGGAAAGATCCTGTCGTATGGAAGCCTAATGCTGCAACGACTGAGAAAGTTGACCCAGTCCTTGGAAGGTGCCTGTACTGTTGCTTGCAGCAGATAACAAAGCTCAGCTGCTACTTCTGCATGAAATGGAAGTAACAAACACACGTCTGTCAGACGAAGCAAAAGCCAGGTGGTTTGCAAATGTAACTTTCTAGCTGTTGACGAGAGTGAAGATACTGTCTGTGGTGTCACCAGGCCCCTTTACCAATTCATACGAGATGGGATCCAAAAGGATTTCATCCTGCCAATCTGCTACTTATTATGCAACAGCAATCGCAAAGACTTTAGGGTAGTCTAGGAAATTTGGATGCTTTAGGGAAAATGTGCAAACAAATAAAAGTGATCCATGTTCAATGCAGAAACTGATAAATGGTCACCGTTTGGGAGTAAGTTAGGCTTTACTTTCCACCAGCAGCCACTGATGTTTTTAGCTGGAGTACACCAAGCTGATTCAGCAGGTGCAAACCCATTTTGTGTCTGAACAATGGGGAAGTAACTTCCGTAAAAATTGTGGAATTCAGCATTTGGACCTTTCTAATTCTGTAATATTCCATTTAAAGCTGGATTCCCCTTCCCACCATTGCTAACTGCACTCTCCATTGTTCAGAATGCTCTGAATGGGGTGTTTGAGGTGGGAGACACAATGTGCTGCTTACAAGTGCACCACTTAGAACTGATTCATACCTAATGTTTTACATTTTGATCAATCCAATAACATTGTAACTCAGTGGCACTGTCTTTAAATGTTCTGGGCCCCACTTGAGCAGTTAATCTTGGCTAACATCTCAGTGCAATACTGAGAGAGTGCTGCCCTGTCACAGATATCTTCCTTTAAAAGAGACATCAAATGGAATACTGTGTGCAATTCTGGTGTCCCTGCTAAAGGAAGGATGTTGTGAAACTTGAAAGGGTTCAGAAAAGATTTACAAGGATGTTGAAGGGTTCAGGCTGAATAGGCTGGGGCTATTTTCCCTGGAGCATTGGAGGCTGAGGGGTGACTTATGAAGATTTATAAAATCATGAGGGGCATGAATAGGGTGAATAGACGAGGTCTTTTTCCCAGGGTAGGGGAATCCAAAACTAGAGGGGCACAGGTTTAAGGTGAGAGGGGAAAGATTTAAAAGGGACTTGAGGGTCAACTTTTTTCCACATAGGAGGTAGTGTGTGTATGGAATGAGCTGCCAGAGGAAGTGGTGGCGGCTGGTACAATGACAACATTTAAAAGGCATCTGGATGGGTACATGAGAAGGAAGGGTTTAGAGGGATATGGGCCAAATGCTAGCAAATGGGACTGGATTAATTTCGGATATCTGGTGGCATGGACGAGTTGGACCAAAGGATCTGTTTCTGTGCTGTACAGCTCTATGACTCTATAACTTCAATTTACTTACAGATCGCATGATTTTTGTTTTAAAAAGGAGGGTGTTCTCCTGGTGTCTTGACCAGCATTCTTCTCTCTCTCTTTCTTTCTCTCCTCCAATCCACCCCCACCCCACCCAACCAGCAACCATAAAAGATTTCTTTTTATAAAACCCTAAAATCAGATCAGCTAAGCTTTTTAACTCATTGTTGGTGATGGGACTCTCAGTGCAAATTGGCTGCCATGTTAATTGACCTACTACTTTACTTCAGTATAATTTCCTGTGAAATGTTTTGAGATGTTTGAGTTATGGTAAGGTGCTTAATAAACACATGCCTTTCTAACTGGAATCCTCTGCCTGCTTCAGGTTTGCGAAAACTGGAAGCTTTCTTTGGCTTCCTCATTACAGTTATGGCAGTTACGTTTGGATATGAGGTAAGAGGTGATGAATTTTGTTTCTTCAGTAGCTTTTAGATTTTCAATGTTTGTGGTCCATCTATAATTGAAGTGTATGTTAATCTGTGTAGAAAATCTCCTGGTTTAGTCTCTTATGCTTGTTTCATAATTAGTCATCTTAATGTTCTGAACTTATTGATTGACTTGTCTATTTCAAAACCATGGAATGAAACGAAGCTGTTTATTAACTCCGGAACTAACTATGTTTGCTGTCTGGGACATTCCTGACTCGTCCGTCATAGTTGTTTCTTCTTGTTTCAGCCTCAAGTGGTTGGAATCCAGATTTGCGAGCTGTCTCTGACTCTTGTTGAACTCACTATTTCCTTTAAATTTTGAAACTGTCAAGCCTGTCCTCTCCCTGTATTTTCCTTCTCTGAACCACAGGTTTTAAAGCACAAGTTTGGTATTTCTTCATTCCTACTTGTATCCTGCTCTATGGATTTTAGTTCTAAACTTGGGTTTATTAGTAAAATATTATGTAGCATTGCCAATGTTTTCATTCACTTTATCCACTTTGCACTATTCTATCAACAGGAACAGATTCACTGGTATAGACTGTCAGTTTTATTGATTTGATACCATCTCCTCCCCCTCCTATCTTATAAAGCAGAATCTACTATGCACGCTGATCATTCAGAGTCCCACCAGCTTGCTCCCCACAATTCCATACATGGATGGTCTTGTCACATCTGGATAACCTACGTTCAACATCACAAAGCAGGATCTTTTTGCAGCAGGGGGAAGGGGAAGCACAAGCATGGGTTCAAATAGACCATTGCCTCTTGTGCTCAACTCCTCTTGTTGAGAACCAATTGCAGTATTCTTTGCCTCGACCTCCAGGACCAATTTTGTGACCTTGATTTTGTGCTGTATTAAATTATATGGCAGTTGTGCACAGCTACTACTCTGATGTATGTGGGCAGCCACAGCCTCTTGAACCCATGGTTGGTTGAAAGGATTAAATTACAAAGACTATGGGTGCATAGATTAGCTTTGTTGTATAGAGATTAAGGGGTTATCTAATTGAAGTGTTTAAGATGAATACGACCATTCATTGACAGAGTCTCTTTTCTTCTGGTTGGAGGAGTCTAGAGGGAGGGGGTAAAACCTTTAAATTAGCACCATGCCCTTCAGGGATGATGTGAAGTAGTCATTATTCACACAAAAGGTAACCGTGTTCTTGCATTCCTCCTCTCACCCCACACCATGTCATTGGCCAACTGGGGATCATAGGATCCCTACAGTATGGAGACAGGCCCTTCGGCCCAACAAGTCCACACCGACCCTCAGAGTATCCCACCCAGACCCGTCCCCAGACACTACGGACAATTTCCCATGGCCAATCC
This sequence comes from Rhincodon typus, assembly GCF_021869965.1. Lineage (NCBI taxonomy): Eukaryota > Metazoa > Chordata > Chondrichthyes > Orectolobiformes > Rhincodontidae > Rhincodon > Rhincodon typus. The sequence goes on from NC_063372.1 coordinate 10,511,764, forward strand.
ACCTAGCCTGCACATCTTTGGACTGAGAGGAAACCGGAGCATCCGGAGGAAACCGGAGCATCCGGAGGAAACCCACGCAGACACAGGGAGACTGTCCAAACACCACACAGACAGTCGCCTGAGGGTGGAATCAAACCCGGGTCGCTGGCGCTGTGAGGCAGCAGTGCTAATCACTGTGCCACCGTGCTGCCCTCAGTTAGATATTTCCAAACTGAATCTGTTGAGGTTTTTGCTGGGTGAGAGTATTAAGGATTATGGAACCAAGGTAGTGAGATGCAGGTTCGGTACAGTTCGGTCAAGATGTAATTGATGTTCCTGTTCCTAAGCTCCCAAGTCTGCCATGTTCCATGCTGATGGTAATTGTAAGACTGTCACTTGAAGTAGCCCAAACACATTTACTGAACTTTGACTATTACACACAGTGTGCATTGTAAACCTGTTCTGGCAGCTGGTGCTCTGGTCATTCTATGGACCTTCTCCCCTTCTCTGTTGTCCTGCTTTAGTGTGGCCATACAGTGTGAAGAGGATACTGAAATAAAGAAGAATACGTACCTCTGTCGGTGACTTTTTATTCATTACATGATTGGTGTCATATTACAGTCCCACTCGTCAGTTAAGCTTCAGGTCAAAATGAACTGTTGGAATAACACTAGTCTTTGAGATTTGTATGCTGCTGGAGTAGGAGATCACATGCAAAACTGTGACAATCTGTGTAAACGTTCATCATTGGTTCTGGGAAACCACATCACATTGGATATGTTGTACGTCATTTAAAATGCTGCTTGTATAAATTAGATAATCTATCGTTTCTAGTACAGAGGTTTGGTTTCTTCACTACAAAACTCTGTTTCTGTGTCTTCCAGTATGTGACTGTACACCCAGACCAGGGACAGCTGTTGAAGGGCATGTTTGTTCCCTTCTGTGCAGGCTGTGGAACCCGTCAGTTGGAGCAAGCAGTTGGCATTGTTGGAGCTGTAATTATGCCCCACAACATCTACCTACATTCTGCTTTGGTCAAGGTGAGTTTTGAGTATGTTCTAACATTTGGATCTTTGTAAAGTTCCATTTCTATATTTCACGCTGACTGAAGCTCCTTTGTTACATGCAGTGCCTGCATGGTCCCGTTGGTGTTCCTCCTCCAATTTGGCAGTGAAATTGGTGGATGACGTGACATGCCCCCCTAAGGCCATGCCCATTTCTTGTCAAAGTGACGAGTGATTTATATAAGTGGGACTTGTGACTTGTGACTTGTGACCTGTGCCCACATGTTGGTGATGGCCAATTCATTCAAGCCACCTTCTTCCATATAGATAGTAGCTGGTGCGTTCAGTGTAACCAACTTGGATTCTTTTCGCTAGAACGTCAGAGACTGAGGCAACCTGATCGAAGTATATACAATTGAGGGGTATGGATTGGGTGGGGAGTTGGGAGTCTTTTTCTCAGGGTGAAAATGTCAAATACGAGGGAGCATAGGTTTAAGATGAGAGGGGAAAAGTTTAAAGGAGAAGTGCGATTTAAGATTTTTTTACACAGAGGGTGGTGGGTGCCTGGAACGTGCTGCCAGGGGAGGTGGTGGAAACAAACATGATAGCAAAGTTTACGAGGCATTTAGACAGACACATGAAAAGGCAGATAATAGAGGGATATGGACCATGTGCAGGCAGATTTGTTTAGAATAGCATCATGGTCGGTGCAGACATGCTGGGCCGAAGAGCCTGATTCCTGTGCTGTACGGCCCAAAACATCAGCCTTTTTGCTCCTATGATGCTGCTTGGCCTGCTGTGTTCATCCAGCTCTGCACCTTGTTGTCTTGGATTCTCCAGCATCTGCGGTTCCTACTATCTCTTGTACTCTTCTCTGTTCTGTGTTCTGTTAGCGTGTATGCAAATCAAGTGTTAAATGACAGAGGTAGTTCGTTTGACACACCCTGTTACCTACACCATTGCAATGTGCCAACTCTTCCTTCATAGAAGTAGTTCTTACCAGTGTGTGTAATCTTCTGCCACACTTAAGCTGTTTGTTTAGGGTTGTTAGCACATTTCACAAGAACTATAAAATGGATTGTGGTTTGGATGGGTACAGGAAATTAATGCATTGCCTTTTTGTGTTTTTTTTTAAACTTTAAACATGTTTTAAGTTACCTTAATCATTGTAGGGGTGGTGGAGGGGAAATGGTTATGCAGTTTTTCTTTATTATTGATGGGACATCTATTGGCTGGGCTTCAAACATCAGTTACCATCTCGTAACCTCCACAAGTGATGACTCTTAATGTATGAGCACAAATGGTTAATTGTCAGGATATTGGCAGCCAAACTCAATCCACGGCTCACCCAATATGTCCCTGTCTGGACTTTGCATGTCAGCTGACAGAGCTCCCACCCAGTCCTTAACTGTGTCCTCACTTAGTCACCAGTGGCTGTGTTCTGGGACCACTTTGCCTGGCTCAGGATGGTTTTGAGTTGGCGTGACTAGCAACCAAAGATAAGTTTAAACTCCCATGAGTTTGAGATTTGGGATCATACAATTGCCTGTACAGAATAAATCCTGCCATTTGCAATGGAAAACTTTCCAAACATGCAAATAACAAGAGGTATGTTGTGTGATATTGTGAAATGTTTGTCTTGACGTAGTACACCAGGCATTATCTGTGAGCATCATTATCTGAGTTCCTCCTTGCCCTATTACAGGTTGGGCTCATTGCTTGACGTACTGAAAAGCAGGTGGAGGTGCTGGTGCTGGTGTTGGACTGGGGTGGACAAAGTCAGTAGTCACCTGACACCAGGTTATAGCCCAACAGGTTTATTTGAAATCACAAGCTTTCGGAGCACAGCTCCTTCGTCAGGTGTAGTGGAGGTAAGCACGTACTTCATCTACATGCTCCGAAAGCTAGTGATTTCAAATAAACCTGTTGGACTATAACCTGGTGTAATGTAATTTCTGAAAAGGAAGTTAAGGAGTCTTTAACTATGTTTCAACCCCTCGTTGCACATGCTCTGAGTTACTAGTGCTGACATTCTCTCTCTCTCTCTCTCTCTCTCTCTGTGTCAGTCCAGGGAAGTAAACCGAGCCAATAAGAATGAAGTGAAGGAGGCGAATCGTTACTTTTTTATCGAAGCCTGCATGGCTCTGTTTGTTTCATTCCTCATCAACGTCTTTGTGGTCTCTGTGTTTGCGCAGGCGTTTTATGGAAAGACCAATGCACAAGTGGTGAGTGTCACAGGTAACGTACTCCACTGGAAGCCACACTTATATTGTGGTCGTTCCCAAATCAGGGTGCCAATACAAATTGACTGAATGTTTCAGAACAGAGGTCACTTAGTCCATTAAAAATCTGTGTGTATAAAGATCTCAAGGAACCACCCACTCTCCTCATCACTTCCCACAATCTTTACTATCCCACTGTCCTCATACCCTCTAATATGTCATCCAGTCTAATCCCACTGTCCCTGTCCTAACATTGTTTAATATTCCTCCCAGTCTCCCCGTCACTCCCAACATCTTGTTATATCCCACCAGTCTAATCCCATTCCCTTTACTCCTCCCACTGTTTAATATCCCACCCTCCACATCATTCCTGTCACCCTTTAAATATACCATCCAATCGAATCCCATTCTCCTCCTCACTCTTCATGCTGTTTAATATCCCACCCAGTCTAATTCCAACTCCCCTGCACCCTCTCATATCCCACCAGGTCTAATTCCACAGCCCTCTCTTGTACCCTTTGTCCTTTAATATCCCACCCAGTGTAATTCCTGTCCCATCCCAGAGAATCCACAACCCTCTGGGGTAAGGAATTCCAACGATTCACTTACCTCTGATTGAAGGAATTTCTTCTCCTTTGAGACCTGACACAGTGGCTCCAGAGGAGGTGTGAATGGCAGAATAATGAACAACTGCTGTCTGAAAGCAAAAATGAGGAAAACCAGATTGGAACGAAAACCTGCAAAGAAACTGTAATCGCTGATCTTTTTTTTTTTTTTTTTTTTTTCTTCTCTATATAGTATTGATTTGTAATACATCCGCAGGGTAAATATATTTGCAGAAGTTATTGATATTGAATATTGAGGTTTGTGTTTCACACTTTAAAATATTTTTCTTTTTGTTTTTTTTATTTTGAAGCACAATGATTGTTTCAACCAGAGTGGTCCATATTCCAATCTCTTTCCTCTGAACAATCAGACTTTCGACGTTAATATCTACAAAGGGGTAAGTAGGAACACGTTTTAAACCAGACAAAAGTAACCTTTGGCATAGCCCTGTTCAGTTTTCTCCATGGTTATGGGTGGCAAAACTGGTGCAGTATCATTTTTGAAACAGGCAGTTGGCATAAAGACTTCGAAATACATACTTTCAATGAAATACAAATGAGCTGTTTCTAGTTGCAGTATGCAGCTGATTAATTGAGATTGCCAGGGTGAAAGCGCAACTGTGTTAACATACACAGCAACGTGAGGAATTCCACAGATCCACTCCCCTTTGAGAAAAGAAAATTCCTCCTTATCTCTGTCCTAACTGGGCGGCCCCCTTGTTCCGAGATTATCCTAAATTCTCACAAGGGGTAACAACCTTTCTGCATCTACCCTGTCAAGTCTCCCTAAAAAGCTTTGTTTCAGTAAGGTCTCTCCTCATTCTTCTAAACTGAGTACAGGCCCAACAGCTCCGCATAAGAAACTTCCCCAAGGATCAACCTCGTGAATCTTCTCTGGACTGACCCAATGTCACTAAAGATAAGGGGACAAAACTGTTCAGTACTGCAGGTGCAAGACCTCTTTACTTGAAATAAATGCCAATATTACATTTGCCTTTTTTATTACCCGCTGACCTTGGATGTTAGCTGCTTATGATTCGTGAATGAGGACTGCCAAATCCCTCTGCACTGAAGCTTTCTGTAGTCTCTCCCAATTTAAATAACATTCAGTTCCTCCATTCTTTTTGCCAAAGTGCATAACCTCACATTTTCCCACATTATATTCCATCTGCCAAGTTTTTTTTCTCTCTCCCTTAACCTGTCTGTATCCTTCTGCAGACTCTGTGTCATCCTCACCATTTGCCTTACCATCTATTTTCGTGCCATCCACAAATTTGATGCTGGTACATTCACTTCTGTCATCCAAGTCATGAATATATATTGTAAATATTTGTAGCCCCGGCACTCTCCCTCGTTGTATAACCTGTCTGTTGCCTTTCTCTCAGGGCGTTGTGTTGGGCTGTTACTTTGGTGCTGCTGCTCTCTACATCTGGGCCATTGGCATCCTGGCTGCAGGTCAGAGTTCGACCATGACCGGAACATACTCTGGACAGTTTGTCATGGAGGTAATCTTAATTCAAGAACTTCACCGTGTGTGCTTTTTGTTGGCTTTGAGTTTTCTAACCTACAAATCTGTTTGTGTTACAAACAATATCCAGTGAAATATAAGGTTTTTATTATTACTCACAGAATGTCTGCAGAGGTGAGGGATTGTGATGTTGTTTAGGATGAAACTAGACAATTTTTTTTTTTTTTTTTTCGTTTCTGATGTTTGTTTCTGACAGTTGCTAACACAACAATGGCCACTGCCCTTGGAGTCAGTGAGTAGAGTTTTTACAGCAAACATCTATCTGTTCTAGTCCCATTTTCCAGCACTTGGCTGTAGCCTCGTATTCTGTGGTGTTTCAGGTGTTGCATCTATGTACTATTTAAATGTCTTGAGCATTCTCACCTTTACTACCCTTTTCAGGCAGCGAGTTCCAGATAGCCACAATCCACTGGATGAAAAAAATCATATTTCCTCCAAACTTCACTAAATCTCTTGTTCCTTGCCTTTAAAACTGTACCCCCTGGCTATTGATCCTTCTACTAAGTCCACCTCAGTCAGGTCTCCCCTCACCCTTCTCTGCTCGAAGGAAAACCGCCCCAGCCTAACTACTCTGTCTTCGTAGCTGAATTGCTCCAGCCCAGGCAACATCCTGGTGAAACTCCTCTGCACCCTTTCTCGTGCAATCACATAATTCCTATAGTTTAATGACCAGAACTGCATGCAGTACTCCAGCTGTGGCCTAACCAAAGTCTGATACAGCTCCATCGTAACATTCTTGCTCATTCATTCAGTGCCTTGACTAATAAAGTCAAATAGCCCATATGACACCTTTTAACTATTTTTTATCTAAATAGCCTGCTGCCTTCAATGACCTAGGGACATGCACATCAAGGTGCCCCAATCCTCCATACTTCCTAGAATCCTG
>NC_063372.1:10518087-10538586 GCF_021869965.1 Rhincodon typus
GTCTTGTTAGTCCTTCAAAACGAATCACCTCACTTTTGAGGATTAAATTTCATTTGCCGCTCTTTAGACCATCTGACGATGTTGTCCTGTAGTCTAAGACCTTCCTCCTCACTATTTACCACACCGTCAACATTTGTATCATTCTTAAACTTACAGATCATACCTCCTTTATTCATGTCTAGATCTTTAACGTACACAATAAACAGCAAGGGACCCAGCACCAAACCTTGTACACCACTGCACACAGGCTTCCAGTCACAAAAACATAATTTGACCATCACTCTCTGCTTCCTGCCAATAAGCCAATTTTGGATCCAGTTGGCTGAATATCTCTGGATCCCATGGGCTCTTACCTTCTTAGCCAGTCTGCAATGCGAGACCTTGTCAAAAGCCTTAATTCAGTCCATGTAGACTGCTTCAGCCTCACTGCACTCATCTACATACTAGTCACCTCCTTAAAAAATTCACATTTGTTGGATGTGAGCTCCTCCTTACAAAGCTACGTCAACTATCCTTGATTAATACTTGCCTCTTCAAGTGGAGATTAATTCTGTTCTTCAGAAATTTATTCCAATCGTTTCCCTACCACAGTTGGTCTGTAGTTTCTGAGTTTATTTCTACCACCCATTTTGAATAATGGTACCACATTAGCTGTCCTCCAGTCCCTTGGCACCTCTCCTGTGACCAGAAAGGATTTGAAAATTCCTATCAGAGCCCATGCAATGACCTCCCTTGCCTCCCCCAGCAGCCTTACCTGGGTGTGTGCATTTATCCACTTTTTTAAGCTAAAACCAATCCCTCCTCCCTGTCAATTTGTTCAAATATATCACAGTCCCCATCTCTGATCTCTACACCTACATCATTTTTCTTAACAGTGAATACAGATGCAAAGTACTCATTTAAGATTTCAGCTGTGTGTTCTGGCTCCACACACAAATTGGTACTTTGGTCCCTAACAGGCCCTGCGCTTTCTCTGGTCATTCATTTGCCCCGAGCATACTTATAAAATGTCTTTGGATTTTCCTTGATGTTACTTGACAGTGTTTTTGCATTTGCCCTCTTCACTGCTGTAATTTCTTTTTAAGCAATCCCCAGCACTTTCTATACTCCTCTAGGGCATCTGCTTATTTGAGCCATCGGTATCAACCATGAGTTGTATTTTTCTCTTTCCTGATCCAATCTTGACCATCCCTTGATATCCAGGGTTCTCTGGGCTTGTTGATTCTATCCTCTCCTTCATGGACACTTGTTGGCCCTGTACACTCACTGTTAACCTTTTTTGAATGTCTCCTACTGCTCTGATGTGGATTTTATTGCAAGTAGCTGCTCCTTGCCCGCTTTGGCCGGATCCTGTCTTATCTTCTTAAAATCAGCTTTCCTCTATTCAGAAACTTTTTTATTTCCAGTCCTTTTACGTTTTCAAAGTTGTTAATTGATGCAAAACACATTAGAGCATCTAAGACCCGATTAACAAGGCGAATACTTCCTGAGAAAAAGATTTTCTATGACTAACACTAGTCATGACTGACACACTGCCTACTCACTGTAAATACTCTGCTTCCTTCCATCTCTAATTCTAAGACTCTCTCACCAATGTTGTGGCTGCTACACTTTTAATTCACCTGGCTCTCCACACAGTTAGGTACTGATAACGTTCTTGTCAGTCTTCCTGAAAGTATTCTCCATGCAGTAAGTTTCAATAAGTCTCAAATCAGTTCTTCGTAGAAGCAAAATGCAGAAATATCCCAATAGTCAATGTTAAGTGGGAAGATTAAATTTGGAGTTGGGTATTCTTTTGTGATTCAGATCCATGTATGTTTTTGAGATGATGTTTAGGGAGATTTACTCCATATCTAACCCTGTACTGTCCCTGTCCTGAAAGTGTTTGATGGGGATAGTATAGAGGGAGCTTTATTCTGTATCTAACCCAGCGCTGTACCTGACATGCGAGTGTTTGATGTGTACAAATATCAATCTTTTGCGAGAAGTACTCGGAAGTAATTTAAGTTTACATTCTATCTGAAGGGCTTCCTGAACTTGAAGTGGTCCCGCTTTGCTCGTGTTCTCTTCACTCGATCCATTGCCATCACACCAACTCTGCTGGTGGCATTGTTTCAAGATGTGGAACATCTGACAGGAATGAATGACTTTCTGAATGTTCTTCAAAGCATGCAGGTGAGATGATTCTCCTTCAATAACAACATCTTATTACAGGGCTTTTAAATATACAAAGTTACTCCGCAAATAGACAACCCGAAGGAAAATCCCACACCAAGAAGAGATTAGTGGACTTGATAGAAAGCTTAGTGAAAGAGTGGATGAAGGTTTGAAGTTTGATTTAAATGATGGAAGTGAAGTTTAGAGAGAGGTTGTTCACAAAGCAGCTGAAGGTTTTGCCATTTATTGGGCCATACTGGGGAGAAAGGATGTACCCACTGGAGGTGATGACAAAAATTAGATGCATGGAAGGCATTGGGGGAAAATGGAGCGTTTTGAAGATGCAATAAAATTAGAGTAGATTGCTGTGTTTCAGTAAGATGAGGTTGAGAAGTAATTTGTTGATTTGGACAGAAATCTGAAGTTCAGTGTGTTGAAGGATGATGTCAACATAGGAAAGTGAGGATACAGTTGAAGGCCAAGTAAGGCTGGTATAGACCCAGAGAGTTTTGAATAAGTTGAAGTTAATGGAAGATGGAGGCCCATAAGCTGGGTTTTAGGAAAGGAAATTCTAGTTAAAAGCACTGTCAAAAGCCAAATTGTGGATGGTCTGTGGTCGTAGATGGGGCTGGAATTGGTGGCAAGATAGCAACACTTTGTCTAAAGACAGTGGTTTGACTGATCTGATGATATTGAGCTTGACTTTGTGACTAACCCACGCTTAAATGTTGGATACGCACAGATGCAGCTAGGAATCTTGATGTGCCTAAGCAATCAACTTTTGCAAAGAGTTTAAAGGCAATTCTAGAGCCAGCAGTATTTGGACTATATTGCTAATGTGGAATCCTGATGTGTGACCATATGTGCTTAACTTGCACAAATTGTGGGGTGAAATATCTGTCTTTTATCTGACTGGATTTCATTTATATTTTGTATTTATAACCAATGAACTTCTGTCGAATAGATTGAGGAGGTGGGATTAAGACACAAAAGGAAACAACTGTGGGCTTAATTGCCTTTCCGTGCTTCTAATGATCCATACGATGGATTCTTTGAGGAGTTGGGCATAGACGTTGATGTTTCCTTCCTTAGTTTAAGATTGATAATACAGTACAGGTCCTTTCTTCCAAAAAAAAAGATATTGGAACCTTTTTATCAGTTATCATTCTCTGCTAATTCACTCGCTTCAGTCCAATGCTCAACGTAGATGGGGGTAATGGGTGAGTTCATTCTTGAAAATCCCCAGATAAACCTTGGTAACCCTCATGATCGAATGTCCAATCCTTGCCCATAGGTAGAATGGAGAGAATTGGCCGGCATCTGCTCAGCCAATCACCGGCGGTTTCTCCTTCTACCATCTCCTTCCTCTGCTTCTGTGCAAGTCCAAACACCCATACAATTAGCACAGATACAGAAAGGTAATGTTACTACAGGACTTCATCACCTAATAAAGCAGTCGGTATGAATGAAAAATGAGCTCTTGGTCATTAAAAGTAACCCCTGAAAATCACACAGTAATGATCAAGAAAATCACAAGAGAGATGAATACAGTTATTTTGACTCCTGCTTTAGTGCCAGAATGCAACCCTTAGTGAATTCGACATCTGGAACACGCAACCCTGTCCTGGAGCAAGAGCACTAGCAAAACCAGATCCTCTCCTGGTCCCACGCTCTCTTTTCTGTCAGTTTTCAACTGTTGTCAGCAAGATATTGTCTTGGGGTGCTTGCCAAATACACCACAAATGTATAACAAAATAATTACTTGAATAAATGCAAATGCTGGAAGTACACAGGAGGTCAAGCAACATCTGTGAAGAACATAAATGGGGAACGCTTCAGGTTGAAGATATTTCATCAGACCCGGGAGAAAGTCGAGATGTGATCAGTTTTAAGTAAATGAAGGTGGGGGGAGGGTAGAAATAGACAAAAAGATGATGTGACAGGGTGGAAGACGGGAGAAATTAAATGACAGACAGTTCATGGTACAAGGCTAAAGGGAATGGTGATGGGACTAGCAAAGAATTAAAGGATTTGTCTCGAGAGGAAGGGTAAATGGTAGAATGGCAGCTGCCACCCAAAAGCAATGACAAGAGTGAAGGTAAGGGGAGGTTACTGTTCGAAATGGCCAAAATCAGTGTCGAATCTGGATGTCTGTAAAGTGCCTAATTAAAAGAAACGATGCTGTTCTTCGAGCTTGCATTGAACTTCATTGAAACGCTACAGGAAGCCAAGGACAGAGAGGCCAATATCAGAGCAAGGTGGAGAATTCAAGTGGAAGCTCAGTCTCACGTGGTTGAATGGAAGCATTTCTCAAAGCCTTCACCAAGTCTGTGTTTGGTATCTCCAACGTAGAGCAGACCACATCGTGAGCGAAATTGAAGCATATAAACTGAAAGCACTAAAAGGGAAGTGGTCTTCGGAGTGACGGAAGAGTGGACCAGAATGTCATGGAGGAAACGATCCCTTCAGAAAGCTTAAATGGGAGAACGAGGAAGATATCTTTGGGGAGGAATCACGCTGGAGTGGGGGAAATGATAGAGAATGATTCGTTCAACATGAAAGTTTGTGGGCTTGAATGTGAAGAATTGGGGGGGAAAAACGTGAGAACAGAAGAGTGGGAAACGAGTCACAAGGTCAAGGGCTCTCTCAACCATTGAAACCTGTAAGATCTTGAGGGGAATTGACAGGGTGGATTCTTAAAGGTTGTTTCCCTTTTCTGAGAGAGACTTGGACTACAATCAGCGGACTCTGTTAAAGAAAAAGGGATCTCCCATTTAAACTGAAGATGCAACAGAACGTTTTGAGTGCTGTTGACCTGTGGAATTCTCTATCCCAGAGAGCAGTGGAGACTGTGTCATTGAACCTTCTTAAGGCTGACTCCATTTAGTATGCAAAGTGTGTTGGAGGACACTGCTATATCTTGTAGTAAGCTTTCCATTGCCATGTGACTTCAAAGAGGTGTTTGCAAGGTTTGGAAATGTTTATGACCTACACCTTTAATGAGGTGATTACGATGGATCTAAAGTCATGTTTGAATGTAAGGCTTGCAATAAGACAGTGTTCCCCAATATAAAGTATGGAATGAAAATATTTTTTTCTTTGTCCCATACCTTTAGATCTGTGGCAACCAGATTTAGTCTTTCTACGTAATACTTGGTAAGGATAAAGGAATGATTGTAGATAAGTTGTGGAGAGGGACCAGATTTGAGGTATTGGCTAAGTTTCTGACCAATCATTGAGGAGTATTTTCTAACGATGAGTTTAGAAACATGTGGAAACCTGAATATTGTGGTCATGAATACTGTAGCTCAATGTCCTTTTAGCAAAAGGAATTGTGCAGTGATGAATGAAATGCTGCATAATGTCTTAGCAGATCAACCAAACTGCAGGCTGATAACTGCACTGACGTGTCATAAATAATTTGTTTCAGATGTTTGCAAGGCAATAGTCTCTATCATTTGGTCAAAGGGAAGAATTCTAAATTACCTTCTGTATTGGGTGATAGTTGCCTTGCTCTAGAGGGAACTGCAATTCATTTTTTTTCCTCCTGCATATTTGAATGCTTTACATGCAGGGAGAGGAGCTTTCATCAAGACTGTGTTCTCGGAGGAAATTCAGAGAGAACTTTGGCATTGTATAAGACTGTCCCAGATAATCTTTAATTCTGGGGATACGGCGTAGAACATAGAACATAGAACAGTACAGGCCCTTCGGCCCACGATGTTGTGCCAAACTTTTCCCCTAATCCTAAGGTCTATCTAACCTCCACCCCTACCTTATACTTTCATCCATATGCCTATCTAATAGCCGCTTAAATGTCCCTAATGAGGCCAACTCCACTACCCTCTCCGGCAATGCATCCCATGCCCCTACCACTCTCTGAGTAAAGAACCTACCTCTGACGTCTCCCCTATATCTACCTCCACTCACTTTAAAACTATGCCCCCTCGTAATAGCTACCTCCACCCTAGGGAAAAGTCTCTGGCTGTCTACTCTATCTATACCTCTGATCATTTTGTACACCTCTATCAAGTCACCTCTCATCCTCCTTCGTTCTAAAGAGGAAAGTCGTAGCGCTCTCAACCTTTCCTTGTAAGACCTTCCCTCCATTCCAGGCAACATCCTGGTAAATCTCCTCTGCACCTTTTCCAATGCTTCCACATCTTTCCTGTAATGAGACGACCAGAACTGGACACAATACTCCAGATGTGGCTGAACATAGGCTTTTGTATAGCTGGAGCATAACTTCACGGCTCTTGAACTCGATCCCTCTATGACTGAAAGCTAACACACCATATGCCTTCTTAACAACTCTATCCATCTGGGTGGCAGCTTTCAGGGAACTGTGAACATGAACCCCAAGATCCCTCTGCTCCTCCACACTGCCAAGAATCTTTCCATTAACCCTGTATTCTGCTTTCAAGTTTGTCCTTCCAAAATGAATCACCTCACACCTTTCAGGGTTAAACTCCATCTGCCACTTCTCAACCCAGCTCTGCATCCTATCAATGTCCCTTTGTAACCTAGAACAGCCCTCTGCACTGTCCACAATGCGACCCACCTTCATATCGTCTGTGAACTTGCTAATCCACTCTTCCACTCCTTCATCCAAATCATTTACAAAAATCACAAATAGAAGAGGACCCAGGACAGATCCTTGTGGTACACCACTCGTAACTGAGCACCATGTTGAATATTTTCCGTCCACTACCACCCTTTGTCTTCTAAGGGTCAGCCAATTCTGAATCCAATCTGCCACATTTCCCCCTATCCCATGCCTCCTTACCTTCTGCATGAGCCTACCATGGGGAACCTTATCAAACGCCTTACTTAAATCCATGTATACCACATCCACTGCTCTACCTTCATCCACGTGTTTGGTCACCTCTTCAAAGAATTCAATAAGGTTTGTGAGGCATGATCTACCCTTCACAAATCCATGCTGACTATCACGAATCAATCTGTGCCTATCCAAGTGATCATAAATCCTGTATTACAAAAGGGTAGACTGTAAGGAATGGGAAGGTCTTGTTAACGTAATAGTTGGTGATGGTAAGACGGTGGCTGTCCACATGGTAATCAAACTATTAAAGTTCGTTCCTCACAGATAATCAGGATTGATATCACACACCCTAAATCTGAGCAGCTGATAGAAGGTGAAGTGCCTGTACCTCTCTCATTCATGTGTTTTGTATTCGGTTCTTCAGGATCATCACAATAGACCCAGAGTGGATGATGGTAGGCTGAATGATCCTGGCTCTCGAAACACAGCTATCCCATCCAAAGACCAATACCTAAAGTGGGGACTTGGGAGAATGTATGTTTAACAAGGGTCCAGTGAATAATAGAGGGATGTGACTATTGTGGGATGTGCAGGAAAAGCTACTGACAAGTTCAAACATTGTTCAAATGTTCAAGATGAAGTAGTGAGGTCTATGTGAGGTAAGAGTGAAAAGTAAGAAAGTGTAGTGCGAGTTCTAATTGTGAGTCTGAGAGTGACTCTTGCATTAGAAAATGCTCACATACAGATAATGACCCCATGTTAGAGATCTTACTGTAGTTGTCCTGAAAAAAAAATCAAAGTATAAATAGAGACTGCAGCTTGAACATTTTACAATAAAAGGAGTACGTGACAGTCATGAGACAGGACAAAAAACAGAAATTCTCATGACTGTGAAGTTTTGTGATTGCCAGTAAGCTATGGGGCAAACTAATGAGGGGGGCAAAAACCAAAGAAATTGGATAGTTGCATTGGCTAGCTATTCAGTAGTACCAGATCAGGGATAGCCTGTCTTGTCACATAGATGGAATTGTACCGAAGCAGTCCTTGTAGCCTCGGAAGGCTAAAGCAAGGCTCGTTGTTCTGGGATTTGGAGAGTGACTGGGCAGTATGGCTGATAGTGGTCTATTCTACAGCAGGGAAAGTAATCCTGAAAGTCTCTTCAGATCTTTTGGCTACATATTCATTGGAGTGTAGATCAATTGACGTTAAATCTGTGTTTCTGAAGGGTAAAAGTATTCAGAGAGAAGTGTTTCTGAAAGTGCCTAAAGAGGCAAGGCATGCAGAGGGGAAACTACAGGAATTAAACAGCTGAGTTTATGGCCTGAACGATGGTTCAGATCTGTCTTGCTGAGAGGGAGCTGATTTCAATTAAGACCAGTATATATCAAAAAGCGAAACTTCTTCCTGATGAATGTTAATGATCTCTTATGAGGTGATACGGTGGAATTTGAAAGTACGTTAGTACAGCTCTGTTTATGTCAATCCCTGTGGATCCAGAGAAATCTTATTGACATAACCACATGTTGACAATTGATATTCTAAATTTTAAAAGGCCTGAATTTGTGCCCTTCCCCCTGAACTGTAATCGGGTTCCCACCTGCTATTTCAAAAGGCCTCCAGTTTTGGCTTGACTCCGCAAAAATCCAGCCCAGTTATTTTCGGAAAAAGCAGAACATGTAGAGATATATGGAGCTTTATCAATTGGTAATATTGGGGCAGAAGAAAGGCTAATTGTTGACTTATTACAGTCCTTTGTCGATGTTGAGATAATGAGGTAAAATAGAATAGACAAATAAGAAAATGGAGTGGGACTTTATTTTGTGGTCAAGATAGGTGGGATGTCGACCAATGCAGGGTAGAAACAGGTCGGACTGTAAGAAGATTAAAGCGGAATTCAGATTTTACATCAGGCTTCAGGGGCTTTTAATGTATTGGTTTCAATGCTAACAGGAATAGGTCTGGGTTGATCTACGTTCTATATAGAGTGCAAATGAGAAGAAGATTAAGGCTGGATCTTGTTAAAATGAAACCAATATTAGAAAAATAATCTCCAAGATCAAATAGATTGAAAGTTATAAATTCTGGTTGTTTCCCAAAAAAGAATGTTTGTACCAAAAGATTGTTGGGTTCCTGGAAGAGGGGCATGCTGTATCGGAATGATTTTATAAAGGGTATGAAATAATTTTATTCTCTGATTTGTTTTGTGTAAGGACCGTGGGTTTATTCTGTATTTTTGATTATTGGTTGAAATGAAAAAAGACCTGTTGAAAAACCAAGGATTATTGAAGGATTGCCACACTTCTTAAAGCACATAACCTGACACTCGTTGCAAATGTTGTTTATGTAGCGATTGTAACAAGGTCAGCCAGGTGGACCTCAGAAGATGGGTTCCCTGATTGGGGCTGTTAATCTGGCCCAATCAGGGAGCCCTGGCTGACAAAGAAACAGGAGTGTCAGAGGTTCTGTTCACTCCGAGCTGGCTCTGAAGGAGGTGGATCAGTGTCAAGGACTCTCCACATGTAAATAAAGGGTGACTTAGTGACAGGATACCAGCTTCTGTGGAGTTATTTCAATTTACATAGCTGTTTGTTCAAGCAACAGTGGAAGCCTAGTTTGCACACGAGCAGGAGCCATGGGCTGGGTATAAATGGAACTTTGGCTGGCAACATTGCAACACAGTGTCTCAGTGGTTAGCATTGCTGCCTCACAGTGCCAGGGACCTGAGTTCGATTCCACCCTTGGGCAAGTGTGTGTGTGCAGATTGTACATTCTCCCTGTGTCTGCGTGGGTTTGCTCCGGTTTCCTACCACAGTCCAAAGATGTGCAAGTTAGGTGGATTGGCCATGGGAAATTACCCATAGTGTCCAGGGATGTACAAGTTTGGCGCATTAGCCATGGGAAAGGGTAAGGGGATGGGGCTGGGTGAGTTGCTGTTTAGAGAGTTGGTGTAGACTTGTTGGGCCTAATGGCCTGTTCCTACACTATAGGAATCCTATTCTAACAAGTAGCTGATTAGTCTGTGGATGAGTGACCAGTTATTGATGACAAAGACCTTCTGCCTCTAAACAACAATGATTGGCTGCTAGGTAGCTGAATAGCATAGGGGTGTGGACAAGATCATTGGAAGCGACTGGTTCTCTGCAGTAAAAGCATCTCTCATCCAAACAGCCATTTTTTCCCCCTTTCTAGTTGCAGTATGCTGTGAGTTATAAAGGTTGTGACTTATCAATTAAAAGTGAGAAGCACTCATCTTGTGCTTCCTGCAAAAAGTGAAAGTATCTGGAGAAGGGAAGATTGAGAAGCAGTGTTCTGATCAACACAAGAATCATCTTAGCAAACCCTGTGGACGGAGACCGCTGAACTGCCTTCCCAGTCTTTCCCTCCACCCATGTTTGTTGTCCTGACTCTGTCTGTCCGTATGTGTGTGTGTGTATATATATGGGTTAGAGTTTCAGCTAGTAGAGCTGTATGTCAACAGTTTGTAATTGTTTATCTGCAGTTAGAATCTGTCTATTTGTAATGAATAATAATTCTTGTTAAGTACAGAAACCTGGCCCATGCATGGGTCTAAAATGCAGGCAAGTTGGGGAATTCTACATGATTTTAAAATCCTTTAATTTTTGTGATTGAATTTGGGAGTACTGGGGCTTGATTTCTAGCTCGCTACTACAGTAAGGCATTACCCTTGAAATATTGCTTGCAAGCATTAAGTTTACCTTCTTTTAAACAAAAACTTAAAAGTGTTCTGTGTTCCTTCTGGTTGTGTGTAATTTTGGTCTCTTCATAGTGGGTTACCCTTCAGACCCAGCTCTAACTGATAACCTTTCAACTCTTTGCAGTTGCCATTTGCATTGATCCCAATATTGACGTTTACAAGTATGGACTCAGTCATGCATGACTTCGCCAATGGTCTGTAAGTAATCCAAGTGCTTATTTTTCTTTCCTCGCTGCTTTTATAATTAAAGACAAGAATTGCGCAGTTCGCTTATCTGTTACTCTGCATGTAAAATCTTAGAATAGATTCCAACCTCAACTCAATCCTGCTTGTCTAGCATTCTAACTTGTTATACTTGAAGGTTCAAGATGTGAATAGGCCATTCAACCCCTCAGTACCATTCTGGGAGCACAGGCTTCAAATACTGCTTTTGGGTTCAAAGATACCAACGTGGACTGGTTTAACTGCTTCCATGTTGTAATTTCTGTATAAAATTACTCTGTTGACTGGAGACTCTGCTATCACAATTATGACATCTTGAATATAATTTTTTTTTTTAAATTTCCCCTCAGGGCATGGAAGATTGCTGGTGGAATCATTGTCTTTATCATCTGTGCCATTAATATGTATTTTGTGATTGTTTATGTTTCGAGTTTGGGGCATGTGGCACTTTACCTGATTGCAGCCTTCATTTCAGTTGCATACTTGAGTTTTGTTGCTTACCTGGTAAGTCCTGACACACATTCTTCTGTTATCTTGTAATAAGTCATAAAAAGAGCTTCCGTACTACCTCACTAGGCTCATGAACTGCTTGGTGCAGTGCTGATTCAAAGTAGGAAATTACAGGTTCAGTTAACTTTTTAAAATTTCAATATCTATAAATGATATGAAACAGGGGAATGTAGTAAACTGTGAGGACAATGGTGAAATGGGTGGGTGAAGAGCAAAAGAAATAAACAGGAGTGTGAAACAATACATTTGGTTGAGAGAAATGAGGAGAGGCAATATGGGTCTGCTTTTACAATCTTAAGGGTGCAGATACCAAAAGACGTGGGGCGAATATATATGCTTTGAAGGTATAAATAGTAGTTAAAAAAGCCTTTCAAAAACACAAATGGGATCTTTAGCTATAAGTATATACAACAGCAGAACAGAGTACAAAGCCAGAGAATCCACGCCAACCCTTTATAAAACATGAGTTAAGCAGAGCTGGAATGTTATGTCCAATACTGGGTACCATAGCATGTCAAGGCCTTGGAGAGGGCGCACACAAGATTTGCTAGAACAGAATTTGTGCTTGAGCTGACAAATGACAAGTTACATTTGAGCCACACAGCAGTAATCATCTCCAATAAAAGAGAATTTGGTCGTTGGCCATTGATGTTCAATGGCATTACCATCACTGAATCACTGAATGTCCTGGGAATTACCATTGACCACAAACTCAACTAGACTAGCTGGTGGAATTTGAATTCAATAAAATCTGGAATTAGAAGTCTATTATTATTTTTTTAAAAACCTATCTGATTCACTAAGGTCCTTTTAGGATGAAAACTGTCGTCCTTGCCTGGTCTGACTCCAGATCCACAGCTGTGTGGTTAACTGTTAACTGCCCTCTGAAATGGGCCAAGCTATTTTGAGTATCAAAAATAACAGCCTCAAAAAAGGAGGGAAAAACATACTCAACCTCATCCTCACTAACCTGCCTGCTGCAAGTGTGTCTGTCCATGACAGTATTAGTAAGAGTGATTACCACACAGTCCTTGCGAAGATGAAGTCACGTCTTCGCACTGAGGATACCTTCCATTGTATTGTATGGCACTATCACTCGCTGTTAAATAAGACAGACTTGAAACAGATCTAGCAACTCCATACTGGGCACCCATGAGGTGCTGTAGGCCATCAACAGTAGAGTCATACTGCAGCACAACCTGTAACCTCATGGCCCGGCATATCCCTCACTCTGCCATTATCATCAAGCCAAGGGATCGACCATGGCTCAACGAAGAGTGCAGGAGGGCATAGCAGGAGCAGCACCAGGCATAGCTAATAGTGAGGTGGTCAGCCTGATAAAGGCTAACACAGGACTACTTGTGTGCCAAGCAGCAAGTGACAGACAGAAATAAATGCTTCCTTAACCAACAGATCATTTCTAAGCTCTGCAGTCCCATCACATCCACTTGTGAACAGTGGTGGACACTCAATCAACTCACAGGAGGAGGTGGCTCCAGAAAAATCTGCATCCGAGCACATCAGTGCAAAAGATAAGGCTGATGTACTTGCAACAATCTTCAGCCAGAAATGCCAGGTGGATGATCCATCTCTGCCTCCTCCAGAGATCCCAGCATCGCAGATACCAGTCTTCAGCAAAATCAAATCACTCCATGTGATATCAAGAAAAAGTTGGAGACACTGGATGTAGTAAAGGCTATGGGCTCTGACATTTAGAATATGGTGTACAGTTCTGGTTGCCCTTCTGCAGGAAGGATGTTGCTACACATGAAAGTGTTTGTAAAGATTCACAAGGATGTTGCCAGGGTTTGAGCTATAGGGAGAGGCTGAATAGGCTGGGACTATTTTTCCCTGGAACGTCAGAGGCTGAGGGGTGACCTTTATTGAAGTTTATAAAATCATGAGGGGCATGGATAGGGTGAATAGCAAAGGTCTTTTCCCCAGGGTAGGGGAATCCAAAACTAAAGGGCACAGGTTTAACGTGAGAGGGGAAAGATTTAAAAGGGACCTGAGGGGCAACATTGTTCTCTGCTGTCTTGGCCCAGTGGTTAAGGCGATTGGGTTAGGAATCCATT
This sequence comes from Rhincodon typus, assembly GCF_021869965.1. Classification (NCBI taxonomy): domain Eukaryota; kingdom Metazoa; phylum Chordata; class Chondrichthyes; order Orectolobiformes; family Rhincodontidae; genus Rhincodon; species Rhincodon typus. The sequence continues at coordinate 10,531,550 of NC_063372.1, forward strand.
GGTGTTTCTCTGTGCCGGCTCGAATCCTGCCGACTACGTTCCCTAAGCATTCACGTTTTTGCCCACTTTAAGGGCATTTAAATGGTCATTGGATAAACATATGGATGATAATGGAATAGTTTAGGTTAGATGGGCTTCAGATTGGTTTCACAGGTCGGCGCAACATCGAGGGCCGAAGGGCCTGTACTGCGCTGTAATGTTCTATGTTCTATGTAAAATGTGTGTATATGGAACAAGCTACCAGAGGAAGTGGTGGAGGCTGGTACAGTTACAACATTTGAAAGGCATCTGAATGGGTACATGAATAGGAAGGGTCTAGAGGGATATGGGCCAAATGCTGGCAAATGGGACTAGGTCAGATTGGGATGTCTGGTCGGCACAGCAAGTAGGACCAAAGGATCTGTTTCTGTGCTGTATGGTTCTAACATTCTGGCAATAATACTAAAGGCTTGTTCTCCAGAACATACTGTGCCCCTAGTCAAGCTGTTCTAGTATAGCTCCACACTGGCATCTACCCGATAACATGGAAAACTGCCCAGCTATATCCTGATTGCAAAAAGGTTTTCTTTCTGAACTGAAGATGTACCATAAGCAGCAACAGTTCTATACTCAAAAGAATAAGGCAAATCTGAAGGTTCATGAGAAAAGTGGGAAGAAATCTAATTTTAAGTGTTGCTTGAAATGTCAGCAGCACATCCGAGTTGGTTTACTCTCTGCAAGGGACGATGAGACTGTAAGCCTATTCTTTATAAATATTGCTATCTAGCACACACAAAAATCTCTGTGCTTTCAGGAAATTTGGGTGATTGTTAGATTACAGAAAGGAAAGAATTTACTAGTCAACTGTGCCTGTTGCTTTGACTCTGGTGTGATGGAAGAAATGCTCAGAGTGATCACTTTGTGAAGTGACTTTTGCTTTTGTTTGTTGTTTCCCCCCCCAGGCCTGGTACTGCGCAGTCTCACTGGGGGTCTCCTTTCTGAACTGTGGACGCACGGTAAGCAGCACCAATGCTGTGCTTATAGAAGAGCAAGGCGAGTCTGAGAGTTAACCAGAGAAAGCTCCTTTATACATCCCTGTATCAAGACGCTAGGGGTCTAGCTCTGTTGGGTTGCACCCTGAGCACCGTTTTGTGGGGAACCATACAGAAGCTACTCTAATCCAAGATTTCTCCAGAGGGCATTCAGTTAAACAGTCCCTGTGGATGAAGCAACCATTGTAGGGCTTTAGGATTTCAATTATTAATTAGTAACTTTTAAGTAAACCCCAAAGTTAACCCTCTACTTTTTAGATGTTAGATAATTGTGCAGATACAGCAGTGGATGATTGAGTGACCTCCACGAGCCTACTGCCCTCGACCTAATTGTAAATCCCAAACCTGTATTGTATAAAAGGTACAGTGTAGTCATGATTCAGATGTAGAAGTTCTGTTGTAAATGATTTGTAATGTTTTTAAATTAGAACAATTTTATGTATTGGAAAAAAAAAAATCAGTGCGTGGGCTGCTGTAGCTGAGCATTTGCTGGCTCAATGCTCTGGGCAGGTCTCTCTCTCTCCAAATCACTAACTGACTCAACAGTGCTCCTCCCCTACATGTCCAGAACATTCTATCTTTGGGGGAAGGGGTGGGTCCTAAAATTCACCAATAAACAGTGTTTTATCATTGAAGTATTTTAATTAAAGGTTGCCACAATTTGAAATATAGGTTGGGAGTGAAAATGGAAGTTTTATAAGTATGTGCAAGCAGGCGTGTGATGTATTCCTAAGGACCCAATTTCCAGTTTTCCATAATGGCACTGGATCAGAAACTGGGGTCTTGCAAACTCCTTCTGGACTGACTGAGTAGCTATGGTGTCTGCAAGGTTCAAACCCACATTTCCAGCAATGTTTGGAAAATGTGCTGCAGCAGGCTGAGCTGACTATTGGGTAAAGTTACATATGGAATGAATGGAAGATGTATTTATATCTTCTCTTTTTAATATTTAAATTTTAAAAGCAAATATTTTCACTTTTGAAGTTTAAATACTGAAGTGTTCCAGTTCTACAATGTGCCACCTAGTTGTGGTACGGGATCACATAGACCAGGAAGGCCTGAGGTTTTCATTAAACATAACAAGTAAGGGCTGGAGCCTACCCTTTAACCTGCCACTTTAACAAAGTCATGACAGATCTACCCTGGACCTCAATTCCTCTTTTGTGCCTGTTCATCAAAACATTCAACTCCCTGATATTTCAAAAATCTATCTACATCCTCTTGAAATACTTTCTAGCTTCCTTAGCTCTCTGGGGTAGAGAATTCCAGTCATCCACTACCTTCTGGGAGAAGAAATTTCTTCACATCTCCATTTTAAATGTGTCCCCTTATTCTGTAACTATGTCCCCTAGTTTAAGATTCCCCAACTAGTGGCAACATCTTCTCAACGTTAACCCTGTCAAACCCCCTTAGAATCTTGTATGTTTCAATAAGATCTCCCCTCAGTCGTCTTAACTCTAAGTCTAATAAATACAGGCCCATGTGTTTAGCTGTTCTTCATCAGTCGACCCCCTTCATCCATGAAATCAGCCAAGTGAATTTCTTTTGAATTGCCTTCAATGCCAATATATTCTATTTAAAATATGAGAAATAAAACTGTACACAGTACTCCAGGTATAGTGTCACCAGTGCCCTGTACACTTGTAACAAGACTCGTCAGTTTTATACTCCAACTCCCCAGCAATAAAGGCCATTTGCCTTCTAAATTACTTGCTGCACCCATTGTAACTTTTTGTGTTGCATGTACAAGAACACCCAAATACTTCTGCGCTGCACTTGGAGTGTCCCTCCATTTAAATAGTAATCTGCCATTTGATTCCTCCTACCAAAGTGCATGACCTCTTACTTTTCTATATTAAACCCCATCTGCTACACTTTTTTTGCCCACTCACTTTATCTAACTATATCCACTTGCAGTTTCCTCCTGTTCTCATCACAACCTGCACTCCCACCTATTTTTGTATCATCAAATTTGGATAAATCGCTCTGTTTTCTCTCTTTCTCTCCCCCGCCCAAGTCAGTAATATAGATGGCAGGCAACTAGTTGCCTCTTTCCAACCTAAAAAAAGACCTGTTAATCCCAACTCTAAACACTATCTTCTGTGTATAATGCAAGCTCATACATTACTTCCTATTGCTGTAAGCTCTTGTGCAATTACCTTCTGAAACTCCAAATACACTATCTCCTGTCAGTTTCCCTTTATCAACTCTACTTATTCTATTCTCAAAGAACTCCAAATTTATCAAATGTAAAAGAGAAAATTATAAAACCATATTGATTGCATGAAGCTTTTCTAAATGTCCGATTTCTTCCTTAATAATGGACTGTAGCATTTTCCCAACAACAAACATTAGCTGGTCTATAGTTTCCTGCTTCCTGTCTACCTCCCTTTATCAACAGAGTTACCTGTCTGCTGGAACCCTCCCAGAATCCAGTGCATTCTAGAATATTTCAATCAGTACCTCCACTATCTCTGCAGCTACTTCCTTTAAAACCATTGGATACAGGTCATCAGGTCCTGGTGACTTGTTTGCCTTTAGTCGCATTAATTTGTCAAGTACTTTGTCCCTCATGAGACTGTTACAAGATTTTCCTCCCATCAGTACTTTGCTTATCTAATATCTTTGGCATATTTATTGTGTCCTCCATTGTGACAACAGATGCAAAATACTTATTTAAATTATCTGCTGTTTTCCTGGTGTTTTCACTTCCCCAGTTGCATCCTCTAAGGTTCCCACACTGACATCAGCTACTCTTCCTTTAATATACTGATAAAAGCACTTGCTGTTTGTTTGTTTGTATATTTCTTGCCAATTTACTTTCATAATCAATTTTCTCTAAGCTTTTTAAATCATCCACTATTGGTTCCAGAAAGAAATTCCCTAACCTTTGGACTACAGCTCATTTTCACAGCTTTGTATGCCTTACTATTTTTTGATCTACTGACCTTCCCCTTCATCTATTTTCCCAGCCTGCTTTAGACATCTTTTTCTTCGTAATCTGTAATTGCTCTTATTTAATTTGAGATCCGAGCTGCTTTTCCTCAAACAGAATTTGAAATTCAACCATGTTCCGATCACTGCCTAAAGTTTCTCGCTAGCCCAGAAGAAATGTCCTGGACCTTGGCACAAGGTAGACAAGCCTTTGAAACTCTGTTCTTTGCTGCAGAGAACAGTATCTATTCCTATATTATCCCCTTTTACTACTAGGTTTTTCTTCCCTGCCTCCACTTGTTTTGGACTATGGTGCTGTGGTTAGTTCCACACCTGGAGCAAGAACCTTTTTAACTATTGGACAAGGATACTAGCTGAGGCTCCTCCAAAGCTAAACTCTGGATCCCCATACCTGTCTCGCTCACAGTCACACGCTCCCATCCCTGACCACAGACTAAGTTTAATGTAATTAATCTGAGGGCTGTGGCTACTTCCTGAAACTGTGGCCAGGTAATTTCTTTCCCACCTACCTGTTTACCTGAGATGTCTTGGCTCTGACTGTGCTCTCTGCTATTAGTATTTATCTCCCGCTGCCCTTCCCGTGCAGGTCCACTCTTTTCTTCTCTTCTCTTAAACTGCTTTCCCTGCTCTCTCTTGTTTGAGAAGTTGCTGTCCCTGCTCTGTCTCTCATTTTCAGAAGCACAGGATCCTCCTCTGTCACTCTTTTAGCTGCTGGTGACTGTCTCCAGGTCCTCCTCAGCTCAGTTTAAGGTTTAATCTATGGTCTGCAATGAATTCCCTGATCTCAACTGAGATTACAGTTTATGGCTCTTAAGTAGCAGGGGAAGAGTTTAAAAAAAAAAATGATTCTTGATTACTGTTGCCACACTTAACTTGGTCTATTGTGTGTGGGCGTTGGGAGGATCAGGCATAGCTGTGATCTCCATCACTGTCAAAGACCTGTCTGAGCTAGCACTTGGGAGATGGTGCATTGAGGTGGCAGAGAGTGCCTGGCACCATAAAACAGTATCCCAGCAAGAGATGATCTTTTTTGAGGGGGAAAATCACTGCAGCAAAAGAAAGACGCATCCTCCACATGCCATTTGCTCCAGTTCATTCCAACAATGGTTTTGTGGATTCTGTGTATTTTAACCCTGCTGGTCCTGGTTCACTCTCTCGAATAGAGGTTGTACTGTCAGACCTGGCACGAATCAGATTTTTACAGATTATAGTTTGATTTGCCCCAAGTTTGATCTTCAGAGAATAGTCCTGACACACACTCAGAATCTCAAATTAAAATCAACTCGATCCAGATGATAAATTTCATATGAGAATTTGTTTTCATCAATGCAAGCAAGTTAATGCTGCAGTAAAGGTGGTTCAAATGGCAGCATCTCCTTGCCCAAGTTCTGCAGTTAACCCTGGTAGATCAAACAGTACAAGTGTTCTTTTTCAAAACGTCAAATAACAGATGTGTTAGAAGTAATGATAATCATCTTTAATAAGAAGTATTCCAAAATCAATCTGGTATTCCAGCAATTTTAATAGTCATAATTCCCCCTAAACTTTCCTTTTCCTGCCTCTCAAAATAATTCTCTTGAGAATCCAGTTTCAGGTGCAAAAGTGGGCTAGCCTTCACCTCCCTCTGTCACTTTGTGCCCTTTGCTGTGGGGTATCTTGGCACAAGGCCCTCAGGCTTAGAGTACCAAAGGTATATCAAAGAGAAGGAATCAACCAGGGCAATAAAAGTCGAGCATTGCTGATCATGATATCTTGAGACAGTATGAACTCAGAAGAAAACAAGTTTGTACAGTTTCTCCAGGATGGCACACTAATGCTGTTCTGAGATTAGGAATCGGATGCACTGTTGCATCAAAGTATTCTTTACTCTTTTTAGAATCCATGTTGTATATCTACATAGTTGTGTTTGTTGCTGGGAATCTGAAATGGAAGGTGTTCCATTCCCCAGTACTAAAGTTCCTGATTTTAATAACTGCAAAACTCACAAGAAAGCTCTGCCTCTGTTGACAGTGTTGGTAAACTCTAAAAGTATAACATTCTGTGCAAATATGTTTGATACACTAGGTCTCTCTGATAGTGCTGCACTTATTTTTTTGTGGGAACTGTTTAGAGTGGAAAACTGGCTGACGTCACCTCAACCAGCAAGTTGTGAAGTTTGGTCATGGGGGTGGGGGGAGGTAAAATCTGTTCTAAATGCTACCCTCTGGTCCTCAAAATATTTCAAGCCTAGAACAAGAAAAGTCTTATTTATAGTAATGACAACAGGGCTACCTAAGTTTATTGTAAAGCCTTCCATCAACGGTTGAGTATCTGAGAACTGCTGGATGTTTGTTCCATTCTTGAGTGAGATGCTGCATTTGATTAAGGAGGGGAGATGTGCAGCCGAAGTGCTGATTTAGAAATTCTACTAGTGGTTGAGTCTGAGCATCAATTTGTGGTGTTGTATATCTGAAACCAGTGCCTAGATTTGAACTCTGCCTCAGACCTTCAAATAACCATCAGGCATTCTGTTTGCTCTGACGAGAACGGACAGCGTCTCCTGTTTAATCCTCCTGGTTTTAAGCATCTCCATGTTTTTCTCCATTCTCATTTCCTTTGCTCGTTTCCTTCACGAATGTAGACATGTCACAACCAGCAGTTTCCAAATCTCCTAACCATGAGCTATTTCTCTTCATTCCATGATTCATCATCCTTCCCCTTAGTAAATCTGAATGGGTGGGAATAGTAGAAGCATTGGGGAATATTGCATAGGGTGAGAGGATGCAGGCGAGAGCAGCTCTGCTTTGTCATTTTTTTGTTACATATTTGGAAATCATTGACAATAGTTGCGCTGAGCACAAAGGAGCAGCAAAAGCCTGTGATGAAGAATCCAATTGTAATTTTCTAGTTTGATCAGTTTCTGATCATGAAGTCTTCAGAATTCTGTAATGGCACCATTGATTTTTTTTTTAAATAAATCAGTTTGCTTGTGTGTCTCTGTTATTGTGTTTATGAAACCTGAGTAGTTTTTAAAGCAATTGTAGACAATGCCCTATGTCACTAGGGCCTCAT
>NC_063372.1:10538686-10558513 GCF_021869965.1 Rhincodon typus
TCCCCCCCCCACCCTCCCCCCCCCCCCCCCCCCCCCCCCCCCCCCCTTTATAAAATTTATAATTCAAGCTGTACAATTTCTTAAACTGTGGGAGAAATGCCTCTACCATAAGCAACTCCCCATTAGCTATTAATCAGAACATTGATTGCCTCACTTCAGTTGTGGTCAGAGATGTATCAATTTCTCATCACCCTAAGTGTACAAGACGATAGTCCACAATAAACTGTTTTTATCCAAACTGCTACTATTTATCAACCTGTACAAACATGATTTCTAAAATTAGGGAGTTTAAATGCCCATGGAAAATCTTGATTGTCATTCTCTAAGTATTGTACTGTTTCAATAACTTCTCAGTGGTTCTGTATCATGCACCCTGTAAATAAATGTGTTTTATCTTGTACGCTATGGTCTGACAGCGTGCCATTTTTCCACCAGAGAAGTAACGTAAATGAAAGCTTCCCCAGTGATCAACAGGAGTAATTTGTTTTGGGTATGTTATCCATCAACAGCATACAAAATAGGAGTAGAATACTCAGATCCTCGAGCCTGCTGTGCTATTCAATAAGACATACATCAAGCCACGGATTTGGATTCTACTCCAGACACAGTCAGGATATTATAACATGTCCCCAAAGGCACTGTCGACAAGTGTTTTACACTAACGAACTTGTTCACAAACCATTACAGTACCCCAGTTCTACATCCAAGTGTTACACTGCAAATGACCTGACCCTACCAGTACTATATACTAGAGTTATATAGTGACCAACCTGTCTCTGCCAGTACTGTGTCATGGTCTTATACAGTGACAGCCCCATCTTCACTCATACTATAATAGTGTTATACAGTGACTGACCTGTCCCCACCAATACAATATCCCAGTGTCAGACAGTGACTGGCGTATCTCTGTCAGTACTGTATACGTGTTAGAGTGACAGACCTGTCCTCATCAGTACAGTACAATGTTATCATGACAGACCTGACCCCCACCAACACAGTACACCAGTATTACACAGCAACACTCCTGTTGCCATCAGCAACACACTTCAGTGTTAAGCTGTGCCAGACCTATTTGCATGTCAAAGCTTTACAAATGAAAATTCTCCACATTTATGATCTAGAAAGACAATCTATTAGGGCAATTTCTAACAGTTTATGTGACCACATGGTAAAGGTTCACAGATTTCACTGAAATTTCCATAACAGTGCAGATTCATACAGCGATTGGGAACTAGGCATGTGATGAATTTCTTTTATAAATCTCCACTATGATTCTGCACCAGTCATTGGTTTGTACCAGCTACACCATTGTGCCAGTAATGTTAACTGTTACTGCGAATTTTGATGATTTGTATAATCTTGGAGCTGGCCATGTGTGATGTTTTCTTGTTATGTATATCTTCCTGTAGGCAACTCCTGAAGACACCAGTAAGTACTAATTGTCCATGAGCTGTAAATCATTAATTTCTGATTCTGACTGATGCATCCAAATTAAGCACACATTTGATGTCAAACGGACTCTTTAGCAATGCACAATTAATTTGGGGCAACCGTAGACCAGCAACTTTATCTGTAGTGATGGGTGCTATAGAAAATTGCTTTAGAGATGGTGTAGATTACCCTAGATGTTTGCATGCTGGTAATGGCTTGGTGGGCACAGCTGATGATTTGGTGCGCACTTTCCACTGTCATAGAGAACACCTCTATGGATGACTGCTTTGCTTTTTAAATTGTTTTTGAACTAAGTTAGAACCTCCCAAGTGTTTATCCTGTCCTCTGATGTATGAAATATTCCAACTATCAGCTCTTTTGCCCCCCCCCCCCCACTGTTAATTTCCATGTTGTTATCATCCCAACTGAGTGATTCTAATACTGGACAAGTCAGCTCCCACAGAATGAAACCTGGCTTAATGCTTGCATCAGTTACCATGGTGGTTTGCCAATGGACATATTCACATTAGGAAAACTATATGTATGACAGTTTAGAAAGATCTTATCAGCAGCAAAAAGAATAATTCACCCTTTTCTCCCCCAGCCATGTCCTTTACAGATACTCAATCCCACTGAAGTATCACTCCAATCTTAATTTGAGGAATTCTTGCTCAACTGACGATTTCCAGATTGATGGCCTAGAGACTTATTTCTAGTTCTGGGGGTCTGGATTCCTTTCCATTTCTGACAGCCAAGCGACTTCTACAAACTCAACTTTCTGTCTGGAGTTTTGCACACAACTGACAGACTATCTTTCTGCTAGAGTGAAACTGTTCTTCTGAACTAAAAATCTGATTGTTCAAAACTGAAACCTAATTCTTCTGGACTCCATTCAAACCAGGTGGTATCTGGTCTGTTTTTCTGTATATCATCCAATTCAACTTCGCAAACACTTTTCTGCAACTAACTTCCCACCTGTCTGATTGAGGCATTTAACTTAAAGTTCATGCTTTCTTGGAAATGATGGATTTAGCTCACTGCCAAATGACTTTGACCTCTTAAAAGAGGTCATAAAACTAAAGTCACAAAGCTCTCTCTAGTTTAAAACTCAAACTGTGAATGATAATACTATATACCTTTATTACAATATTCAGCTGTAGTCTATAGAAAGTACACCTGGTAGTGCCACCTGAACTTGAAGAATGTCTTACACTCACTCAGCATTTGTAGTTCAGACTTTTAAATGTAAATGGCACTATGCAGGAGAAGAAAAACAACTGGTGATTACAGCAATTGTATTAGTTCACTGTTTTGAGTGACTTTGGACAAAGGATTTTTGTAAGTTTGACTGCAGCTCATTTGTTCCATCCAATACAGATTTCTAGCATTGTTCTCGTGTGGTAACTTGGCTTAGTGCTCATTGGCCAAAAGTCAACTTCCACAGACACACACACACATATTCATTCACACACCAAAATGTGCTTACATACTCTCACACATAATGGGCATACGCACTGACACACAAGTACACACACAGCTACACCCACACACAGACATGATTACACAGTATGCACAGACATATCTATTACATGTAAACAACCATTTGCGCACATACGCTGACAACCACACATGAATGGACAAGCATATACACCCAGACATGCAAGAACACACACAAAGCAGGCATACACACAAAGATATAAACACAGACACATTGGCATGCACAGTCTTGCATGTAGACGCATGGGTCACACATGTACACACACACAGGCCCAGACACACGTGAAAACATAGGTGACACACGCATGCCTTCCCCACAGCACATACAAATACACACATAAACACTTCGAGACAGAGACGTGTACAAAGATGCTTTCCCATAACTGTACCTGAATAATGATGGGGAGCAGGAATCACAACATGATTTATTCTATTCATAATATAAGGAAACTGAGGCAAACAGGAGCATTCCTCTAGCTGTTTGTGGTTAGGTTTGGCTCACAGAATAGGCTGGGGAATAAAATCTGGGCCTTTTCTACACTGGGGTCTGTTCAACACCAGGAGTGGCCAATTACTCTCTCCTGTCTCTTATCATCTGAAAAGGTTAAGTGTGATCACTAAGGCAAGATTATGGACATTGGAAGAGATCCTCACGCTGGTGTCCCCGTGATGTAACCAGTGTCTTAGTACCAGCTATTATTTCCCACCCCAGCTGTCCTGCAGCCACTCCAAGGCAGTTTGTTGATCTGCTGAACTTTGCCTGTGCAAACAAGAAATGGAAAGAAACACAATTGCTGCCTGACTATCACAGAAAAAGCACCCATCCCACCAATATGTGATCTTTTCTTTACCTTTTTCTCATTCATGGGATACGGATGCCAGCATGAGTGCAGTTAAGTGTCAACCATATGCTGTGGGTCTGAGTCACATGTAAGCCAGACCAGGTTTAAAAAGAGGCTTCCTTTCCTAAAAAGGCATTAGTGAACTCGATGGGTTATTTTGGACAACGATTACATGATTGCCACTGGAGAAGTTTTAAACATTTCAGATTTTTATCGAATTCAAATTTCACCATCTGCCATGATTGGATTCAAACCCAAGGACCCAGAATAGCCAGATGTTCTGGATTACTAGTGTAGTGCTATACTAGACTACACCATCACCGTCCCTTAACCTCGGCCCTATAAGGTGAAACACTTAGTCCTCTGTAATTACGTCAAACACTTTGGTTTTCAGTCTCCTCATAGTGACACTGCTTCAGCACGACGTGACTGGGACCATGTACTTTATGAGTACGAAAAATCAGTCCCACAACTCATTACAGAGGCTGCATCCTTTGTGAAACAATCTCCGCCTTTAACTTTTCAACCAAGGGGAGCAAGACATCCAAGGCTGCTTCTGCCTTTGGCACTGCACTTTCCAACAAGGTTCACTGGATAATGATCAAGGGCAGGAAATTTTTTGACAATTCCAAGTTCCCCGACCTTCGTCCCGCGATCACAGAGGCCAGTGATAGTAACTTTGACCTGGCCGCAGTCCAGCTTACTCGGCACAGGTCAGGGAGGGACTGTGGGGACATGCATTCAGTGTAACACACCAATTTGTATATTTACCCACTCAACTAAGTAACATGTGGCAAATTGAAGCATCACAAAGAGAAAAAACATACCCACGCACTGCACCTTTAGCAACTGGACATAAACTTGGACAGCGGTTATGTTCTGGTCCAATCCTCATGGTAATACCCTGACCAATCAACGTTGACTCGCCTAGTCTGATTTTAAACAAAAACCTGGCAGTTAAGTGTTCCCGGACTCATTCTCCATGGCAAAGCCTCTACCAATTAGAGTCCCCTTGCCAACCAATCAGCACCCTCTGCTCATACAACATAAATTCCCTTGTTCCCTTCAAGATTTTGTATTCTTATGATTCGGTCCTGATCAACGCAAGACGAAAAACATCTACAGTGTCCCTTTTTTTTTCCAGCAATTTTCAGCTGAAGCAATGACCTGATCAACTAACTTGCCCCTTATTCTCTCTTCTCTTACTCTTAGACTGGTTTCAGAACGCCTATGGAACTCTCTCTGCTGAGTGATATGGACAACCACACGTGAATCCCATGGTGATCTCAAGCTGACAGTGTCAGAAGGTTAAGATGAATCCCATTCTATGCTGCAGTCATTATTATTAACATCCCAAGACTATATTCACTGTTCAAGCGCAGGGGAACACCAAGGCAGAGAATCTGTTTTTAAATACCAGGAACAATCAACATTTCTTGCTGACAGAGAATCCGGGTGGCACTTGTATCAAAACTGCCCTTAGGCAATCATGTAATGCATTGATTCGCAAGATCATGACCTGTGCAGAATAGGAAATAGTGCAGCATTTTCTGGCGGTATGGGGAAGGATGCTTCCAGTTTTTCAGTTCCAAGGTATGAATCTCCACAAGGATTGACCGGAGTTTCCTGGATTGACTTGGAACCATCTAGGCTGTTCATGTACGGTGAAATGTACACAATGCCATTCTGAAGCCTTATAAATATATTTGGACAGTATTTGGATCTGTATTTGGACAGTAGAACATAGATGAATTCCTAACATTTATGCAGTGTTGCATTTGTTTTTGTCTGTGGATAAATGGGAATTTGTATAGACCTTTGGGTTGTATCAGTGAAGCAAATAGCAAGCCAAACATATTCACAGACTTTCTAAGGGTGTCTGAAAATGTACAGGCGGGGCATTGTGGGTTGGGATGCAGGTTGAGCATATGGGAGAAATTATATTTCATGTCTCACAAATCATTTCCCCCATGGTGACATCTAACTGCACAGTGCAATCTAACTGTCATTGGTAGATCGCCAGTGACACATTGGACAAAGGCAGCATTGTTCATAATAGAGTGAGAACTCGCCTGTAGCCAGTTGGCAGACTCACTGTTCCCAATCTGTCTATGGCTTCTTGCCTACCTACCATGGCTGTCCTTTGTTTTTCTGACTCTCTCTCTTCTGGGAAAGCAAAAAGGGAGGGAATGAAGTCCAGAGGCAGGCTATCTTACCATCTGATTCCTCCTGCATGACTAAAAAAAAAAATCCATGAAATCTAGAAGATGAATAGCTTCAAAACACTGGGGTTAAATTAAGGAAGTTGTTGAGCCCATCATCCCAGAAACAGTATCTCTTCTCACAAAATCCAATGTACCCCTTGGTTAGGTGCATCCTTACCATGAAGTACACATGGCCTTCCTATTTATACTTCCAATATGTAAGACTCTGCACTTTTCAGAATAAAGATAATTTTCCACATCAAAGCATATAGACTGAGACTGCAACTCATTCATGTACATCAGCAGAAAGAGCCCTGCAAGTGAACCTCTGGGGCAGCCCGATCAGCATCCAGCCCCATCCACTGCTACCGTTATAATAGCATTGTTCCTTCACTTCAGCTTACGCCATACTCTAACTATTGTCAAACCTCATCATTGAAGACAGGACCAGCACACCTACGTTATCAAACGCCATTTAAATGTACACTTTATCGGAGTGCTACCCTTCTACCATGTGGAACAATACCCAAATTGTGATCTCTGCAATATCTCCGACAGTCTACCCCTCTAAGGTTGTAATAATTATCATTTATCAGGTAATTTCCTCGTGGGTCCCTAGTTCCCGGGTCTAATTTTCCGACGAGTCTGTCATTTTAAGGTGTGGCTTCTCAATCAGTTTGTAGTTCCTGGATTTGACTGTCCAATCAGTCTGTGATTCTTTGCTGAGCCTTTCCAATGTGTCAATAGTTAGGGATGGGGATAAGAAATTTTGGCCTATATCCAATGAAATAAAAGAAAAACAGGTCTGCAGTTCCTAAGCGTGACCATCCACTTTATTTCACCTGGCAGTGACCTATTTTTCATAATCACACTGTCTGCCCATCGTATCACAGAATGATACATCACAAAAGGAAGCCACTGGGCCCACTGTACATGTGCCAGCTGTCTGTAAGCTATTCAATGAGTACCACTCGGAAACGGCTCCTGGTGAGGTTGCCAGCAGTGAAAAGCTGCCAGCCCAGGATTTCCACCCATCTGGTTCCTTCAGTGTCAGACTGCAATTAAATAACACTGGGCCTCAACAGGTGATGTGGGACTTCAAACAGCTCTCCAATCACTTGGGAGGGACCATAATAGAACTCAATTCCTCGTATTAACTGTTTCTCTGTCCACAGATGCTGCTTGAGCATTTCCAACATTTTCTGTTTTCATCATGTGTTTAACAGTGCAGTAATATTGATAGTTTCCTGACCATTATTGAGACTTATGGAGTCACAGAGTCATACAGCACGGAAACAGACCCTTCGGTCCAACCAGTCCATGCCGACCATAATCCCAAACTAAACGAGTCCCACCTACCTGCTCCTGGCCCATATCCCTCCAAACCTTTCTTATTCATGTACTTATCCAAATATCTTTTAAACATTGTAATTGTAGCCACATCCACCACTTCCTCAGGAAGTTCACTCCACATGTGAACCACGCTCTGTGTAAAACATTTGCCCCTCATATCTTTTTTAAATCTCTCTCCTCTCACCTTAAAAAATGCCCCCTAGTTTTGAAAGCCCCCATCCTAGGGAAAAGACACCTACCATTAACCCTATTTATACCCCTTATGATTTTATAAATTTCTATAAGGTCACTTCTCAGCCTCTTGCGCGCCAGTGAAAAAAAGTCCCAGTCTATCCAGTCTTTCTTTATAACTCAAACGTTCCATACCAGCAACATCCTGGTAAATCTCTTCTGAATCCTCTCCAGTTTATTCATGTCCTTCCTATAACATGGCGACCAGAACTGGACACAGTACTCCAGAAGAGGCCTCACCAATGTCCTGCACAAACTCAGATTTATTATTTAAATTTAAATTCCTGCCATGGTGGCATTTGAAACCTTGTCCCTCTGGATTACCAGTCCAGTGACATTACCACATCTCTCCCAGGAGTGCATTGGAACAATCGAGTCTAGAGTTAACAAAAGTATGAATTAAGATTTCAGCAGATCAGCTGATGTAGGAGTGAAGTTGGCTAATGTCACAGAGAGTCTACAGTCAGCGATTAGCCACTGCTACATGGTCATATTTTCAAAGAGGCAGAGGAACAATTGAGAAAGAAAAAACATACAGCTGTAGGCAAACAGTGATGCAAAGAAACAAAGTTGGAAGATTTTGTCTGCACTTTCGACTAATTGTCAGCAAGAAACACAGTGCAGGGGATACCAAAATCAAGATGCAGTACCCATAGCTCCAAGCTGCCGCAGCAGAGGACTATTGGACAGCAAGAGGTTTCACAATGGGAGTTATGTGGCAGTGAGCAGATCTAGAGACAAGAAAATAAAATCACCAAACTGTGACAGCTTTGTCAGCAGCAAACTAGGTAACCCTCTGTGGTCTCTCAAACTGCACGTTTCCCCCAAGAATAATGTTAGACAATTTAGAGGAACTTCTGTGCAACTCCCTGTAGTTAGCGTGGAGCTGGAGGAACACAGCAGGCCGGGCAGCATCAGAGGAGCAGGAAAGTTGACGTTTCCGAAACGTCAGCTTTCCTGCTCCTCTGATGTTGCCTGGCCTGCTGTGTTCCTCCGGCTCCACACTGTGTTATCTCTGATTCCAGCATCTGCAGTTCTTACTATCCCTGTAGCTAGTGCCTTTCAGGAATTAGAAAATCCCATGCACGCCCACAGTCTTAGGAAGAAAACTTTATTAAACCTTTAAAGTCGTGTTAATGAAAACAAACTGCACTGTCCAGACCCGGACTCAACGTGAGGCATATAACTTGCTTCTAAAATCTATTACAGATCAGTTAAATAAGTCATGCTCCCAGGCCCGACCACTGTCCAAAAACAAAACTCACTTTTGCAGAGGGTTGCATTTTTGCCGAGGTTTCCTGATGTGATCATTATACATAGAGTAGGCAACACCTGGAAAAGATTGAAATTTCAACATCATTGGGTCACCACATTTCTTTTGCATGAGGATTTTAGCTCATTGCTGTCTCAGTTTGCAAACCAACAATCCCAGTTACCATCCTCAGACTGATGAATTTGATGATCACAGGTAGGGAATGATTGGGGTCTTGCCATTGACCTCAGTTTGCAAGAACTGGGAAGGGGGATATCAGCAAGGAGACCAGTTCAGGGATTACTGCTGGAAAGTTGAGGCAGGACCTGGGGTGGGTTTGCGTGCAATAACCCAGATGGTTAAATCTCACATTAAAAATGGATCCTTGGGCAAAGCGTCAGGGTAGGCAATATCTGAGATATCAGGAGTCAGGAGAGAAGAAGACAGGGGAGATTCACTTATAGCCCAGCTTTACAAGCATTGCTGAAATTGAAACTAGGTGGAAAAGCGAAGAAGGAAGAGGATGCTACCAAAGTTAATGAAGTGGAAACTGAATGAACTGTAAAAATTTAAGATGTTTTGATGTCATGGTAACTATGAATAATGAAGAGTTATTTTGAAACAGATGAGACACTTGGACATTGTTTGGTAGCCCAATCATCCAGCCACCAACTCATGCTCACCCACTTATACTTGAAAGACTGACATCCAATTTCCACAGATCTACTCTCCCGTTCCTGAGATCTGCCACTGATTCTGTGAGCAAAGACAATGCCCAGTGCAGAATCAAGATCATAGGGCTAGGAACTCACAATGAGCTCTGGCAAATCTCTGTCCTTGGGGTAGGGAGAGGGAGGCTGGATGGAGTACCAGTTTGTAGAAACAGGCTAGGAATGGAGAGGGAACAGCCAAGGAGTGGAACCCCAAATGGCAATGAAAAGGGGTGAAGACATTTGAAAAATGTACGTACGAATCAAATTCGTTCCCCCACCACCCCATGCCCTGGACCCCACACATATTGCTCCAAACCCCGACCCTCCTATCCTATTTGTAGAAACTGCACATGGATAGCACCTACACATGACCAGACCACATCCATACACTCCCTCTCTAATCAACAGACCCTGTAAATATTCCCCCCAGCAACATGTGGACTCTACGTATTCTCCCCATGCTCACCCCTCCCTCAGATTGTGTACTCGCACTCCCAAACCCCCTGATCCAGTACACTCTGCCCCACCCACAGCTCCCCAAATGGAACTACACCCCAGCCACCCACAGACCCCAGATTTGTGATCTTTTCCATCAAAGGCACCATCCAACCTACTGTGCAAACATATCCTCTCTCCCAGAAGAGGAAATACCCCCAGGCTGCTCACACCATATAGAAAACCTGAACGACTTGACTTTGCCCCATGAAAGAAACAAATAGATAAGATGTAAGCACAACTGGACACTTGGAAGTTTGAAGTAAAGAGTGGCAGATTGGTCACTGATGACAGTCTAACAGCAGCTCACTCTTCCAGCTGCTCAGCTGGCTGTGAAGTCCAAAGCATAGCACAGGGAAAAATTCCACATACGGCTCGATATTTCCCAAAGTACGCTTCTCGTGGACAATTTAAAATCATTGTTCTGAACAAAAGGAAATAAAGGTCTGATCTAAAAGAAAAACATTTTTGGAAATGTCTCATTCCTGAAATATTGCTCAAATTTTAAGAATCTTCTCCTTGGAATACTGGTGACTGACATTTTATGGCAGTGTGGGAAATGATTTAATGAGTGTTTATCTCTTACCCAAAGTCATCGCTCCCACCAGAAAGCCCTGTGCAGCCACCCTCATATGGATCAGATGCACCGATATTTTCTGCTTGGTTTTGCGCAGCTTGTGAAAGCCCAACGCCACGATAGCAAGACATCCCGCTATGCCTAAATCAAATAAATCCACTGCAAATTAGCAGGCAGGTAAACAAGCACTGGAGCAAGATCAGCCGACCCTCTCTCACCCACAATATTCAGCACACACCTATTACTTTCCACCATGTGCACACGGATGCAGGTTCCCCAATCCACATCATGATTAGTGATGCAGGGAGGAAGAGAATTGAAGTCCTCTAGACAAGAATTTAAAGAAATGGGGAGGAACTTAAAAAAGCAGGATCGCATACATAAGCGACATGCTAGCAAGAGTAGAAATGGGAGGATACAGCAGGTTAATGCATGGCCAGAAATGTGGTGCAGGTAAATAGAATATTCTTGGTCTCGGTGTGCTGCTAAACAATATTTACAGAGGTAAATTTACTAAAATAAAAACGTAAATTTCATATAAGAAACGCATCACTGCGGTTTCATCTTGTCACGACGCTACAAGGGAAAGACCATGTGACACTGCATCACTTCCTGTGATGATGTATACCATTTAGTTTGCATTCGACATAGCTAGACCTAACTCCTTATACTCCAAGGAGGGAGAGCTTTAGATTCCTGAGACATTGGGACCAATCTGTGACAGCAAGCATATGTACAAGATGGACAGGTTGCACCTGAACAGAGTTGGGACCAATATCCTAACGGGCAGGTATAGAAGGGAAAACAAACTAATTCATTAAGGGATTAGTCACCAAGATGTAATATTACACAGTAGAAACAGACGGCTTGGAAACTAAGTGGGAAATAACACAGAATTAAATGGGGTTGGTGAAATTATGAAGAGGTCTAAGTTATAGTTGAAGTGCATATGTTAATCATATTAGTGATTTGCAGGCACAAATCGCCCTGTGGGACTATGGTGCTGTGCTGATAATGAAAATCTGGTTCAAACAAAAAGGAAGGGTTGGATGCTCAATATTCCTGGGTGCAAAGTATTCAGGCAACAGAGGGAAGAAACAAAAGGAGATAGCATCACAGTCTGGATGTAGCCATTATTAGAAATAGAGAATGTTCTTGAGGGTCCAAAGACAAAATCTATTTCGTTGGAGTTGAGGAACAATATGCAAGGAAATTAGAGAGATGCATGGACCAGAGAATTAGAGAAGTGTTATGGTGCAGAAGGCAGCCTTTTGGCCCATTCTATTTGCACCAGCTCTCCAACTATTCTCCTGCCTTTTCCCCATACCCCTGAATGTTGTTCCTATTTAATGATCCAATGTTGTCTTGCTTTGGGCAGTGCATCCACAAACCACTCGTTGTGTGAAGTACTTTTTCACACTTTGCATTTGCTTCTTTTGCAAATAACCTTAAATCCTGCCCTCTCGTTCTTGTTCAATTTGCAAACACAATCAGTTTCTCCCTATCTACCCTAACCCCAGTCACCCATTCCCCACTGCCATGTGGAACAGTATTGAATGCCTTGTATAATGATAAACTATAAAGAGTGATAATATGAGACTTTAACTACCCAAAAGTATTCAGGAGAATGTTCTGGATCAGTGAGTTTCCTCTTTGATGATCTGATCCTGAGGAATAGACTGGCTCAAGTTGAGAATGTTACAGTTGTGCAGCTTTACTGGAATTGTGATGACAGTGTCATCAGCTTGGATTAGTTATTAGGAAGACAATCTGGAAATAAAATAATGCTGAATGAGAGCAAAGCTAATTTTAATGAATTGAGGTAGGATCTGGCCTGGATAAATTGGAATCAATGACTGCCAAGCAATCCTGTAATCAGGCAATGGGGGACCTTTAAAGAAGCGATGGTTCAGATGTGAAACAAACAGAGCACAAGCGCCCGGGATGATTGAGTTACAGCAGGATGAGTCAGAAAAACAAGGTCTATATGACACATATTAGCTCGATAATACAAGGAGGAATCAAGCTGAACAGAAAAGCTATTCAGAAATATAAAAGGAAGTAAGAGGGTCAAACAGACAGCACAAAACGACAGCTGACAGAAAAGTAATCCAAAAGCCTCCTAAGGCACCTTAAAATTGAAAAGGGTTTTCAAGGGGGTGCTGAGGCTGAATAGGGTCCAAAACGGAAACTTACTGAGGCCCAAGTACATTGTGTTTACCAAGGAAGAGAAGGGTGCTGAGGTACGAAATGGGATAACAATCGAAAGAAGTAGTACCAAAAAGGCTGACTGTAGTTAAAGGGGATAAGTTACCCAGTCTGGATGGAAGGGATCCTAGGTTGTCAAGGGGTAGGAGCTACACACATTATGGCCACAATTTTCCAATAGACACTCTGGTAAGCCAGAGAATTGGAGAATTGCAAATGATCTAAAGACAAAGTACATTAAGGGCAAGTGAGCAACTAGGGTGAGAATAGGGTCCCTTAAAGATCAATGAGGCCATCCATGTGTGGAACCACAGGAGACGGGTGAGATATTAAACGAATATTTTTGCATCAGTATTTACTATGGAGAAAGACATGGAAGCTAGGGAACTTGGGGAAATAAATAGGGATGTCTTGAAAACAGTCCACATTACACAGCAGGGGGTGCTGGAGTTCTAAAATCGTGTAAAGGTAGATAAATCCCAGGGACCTGATCAAGCGTATCCCAGGACATTGTGGGGCCCCTAAATATTTGTATCATCTACAGCCATGGGTGAGGTGCCAGAAGACTGAACGTTGGCTAATGTTTTGCCTTTATTTAAGACAGGCTGCAAAGAAAAGTCAGAGAATTATAGACTGGTGAGTCTGATGTCAGTGGTGGGTAAGTTGTTGGAGGGGATCCTGAGAGACAGGATTTACATGAATTTGGAGATGCAAGGACTGATAGGAATAGTCAGCATGGCTTTGTGTGAGGGAAATTGTGTCTCACATACTTGATTTTTATTTTATTTTTGAGGGTGTGACCAAGAGTATAGATGAGGTCAGAATGGTAGACATTGTCCCATGGATTTTAGTAAGGCCTTTGAAAAGTTCTCCATGGTAGACTGATTAGTAAAGTTGGATCATGTGGGATTCAGGGAGGGCTAGCTAACTGGATACAAAATTGGCTTGACAGAATGAGACAGAGGGTGGTGGTAGAGGGTTGTTTTTTGGTTTGGAGGCCTGTGACCAGCGGTGTTCCGCAGGGATCAGTGCTGGGTCTGCTGTTTATTGTTGTTTATATAAACAATTTGGATGAGAATATATGAAGCGTGGTTAATAAGCTTGCAGATGACACCAAAATTGGTGGTATAGTGGACAGTGAAGAAGGTTACCTCAGAGTACAACAGGATCTTGATCAGCTGGGCCAATGGGCCAAGGAGTGGCAGATGGAGTTTTTTTTTAATTCATTAACAGGATGAGGGTGTCACTGGCTAGGCAGCATTTATTGCCCATCCCTAATTGCCCAGAGGGCAGTTGAGAGTCAACCACATTGCTGTGGGTCTGGAGTCAGATGTAGGCCAGACCAGTTAAGGATGGTAGTTTCCTTCCCTAAAGGGCATTAGTGAACCAGATGGGTTTTTCCGACAATCAACAATGGTTTCATGGTCATCACTGAATTCAAATTCCACCATCTGCCATGGCAGGATTTGAACCCTGGTCCCCAGAATGTTATCTGGGCTTCTGGATTAACAGTCCAGTGATAATACCACTAGGCCATCACCTCCCCTATAGTTAAATTTAGACAAGTGCAAAATGTTGCATTTTGATATGATAAATCATGACAGGACTTACACACTTAATGGTAGGGCCCTGGGGAGTGTTGTCAAACAGAGACACTTAGGGGTTCAGGTACATGGTTCCTTGAAAGTGATGTCATAGGTAGACAGGGTGGTGAAGAAAACTTTCATTGGTCAGAGCACTGAATGTAGGAGTTGGGACATCATGTTGTGGCGAAACAGGCCACTTTTGGATTACTGTCAACAGTTCTGATTGTCCTGCTATGGGAAGGATATTATTAAATTAGAAAGAGTACAGAAGAGATTTACAAGGATGTTACACGACTGGAGGGTTTGAGTTATGAGGAGAGGCCAGATAGGCTGGGACTTTTTTTCCCCTGGAGCGTAAGAGGTTGAGGGGTGACCTTTATAGAGGTTTATAAAATCATGAGGGGCATGGATAAGGTGAATAGCCAAGGTCTGTTCCCTGGGGTAGGGGAGTTCTAAACAAGAGGGCATGGCTTTAAGGTGAGAGGGGAGATTTAAAAGGGACCCGAGGGGCAACTTTTTCACACAGAGGGTGGTGTGTGTGTGGAATGAGCTGCCAGAGGAAGTGGTAGATGCAGGTACAATTACAACATTTAAAAGGCACTTGGACAGGTACATGAATAGAAAAGGATAAGGGCCAACATAGGCAAATGGGACTAGTTTAGTTTGGGAAACTTGGTTGGCGTGGACGAATTGGACTGAAGGGTCTGTTTCCGTGCTGTTTGACTCTATGGCAGAGATCAATCATCTAGTTATACACTAGCGAATTTAACAGCAGTGGTAGGGAAACTTTAAGAAATAACAACCACTTGTACAAGCATAGATTAATAAAGAAAAGCCGGTGAAGATCTGTTATGAGTTAATCAAGTTTGATGAACTTGATTGAGTTTTTGGTAAGGTTGCAGAGAGGGTGGATGAGGACACTGCAGTTGATGTTAAGTATACGGATTCTCAAAAGGCTTCTAATAATATACATGTTAGGCTTATGAGCAAAGTTGAGCTTTGTGCTATAAAGGGGACAGTATTAGCACAGACACAAGATAGGCTTTGGGACAGGAAACAGCAGGCAGAAGGCAGATGGAATTTGATGCAAAGTATGACAGAATACATTTTTGTTGGGAAAATGAGCAGTCAATACAAATTAAATGTAAGTTATTAAAAGAACCTGAAAGTGTTGATGCAATATCTTTAAATACACAGGCTAGCACAGCTATCCGATAAAGCATATAGGATACTGGGATTTCTAGATAGAGGCAGATTTTAAAAAGCCAGTATACCTATACCTATATATTAATTGGGCCTCAGCTGGAAAAATGTTTGGCATTTTAAGAGAGACATAAAGGTTCCATGGGTGATTTGGTGATGGGGAGAAAAATCGTTCAGTTGTGTTTAAGAGCACTTCTGAATATAAGGAGAAAAGAGAGACATAAAGACTTTGGAGAGGATAAAGACTAGGAAGGTACCAGGGATAAGAGAGAATCATACCCAGGAACAAAAGAACCATGGGGCTGGAAACTGCAGAATCAATGGGAAGTCACAGATCTCGGGTCAGTTAGTCTGACCTCAATAATTGGAAAAGCACAGTGATCAACCACGAACCCCAAAAATTAAACTGAGCAGTATGGAATAAACCAGTAAATAAGATTCAATCTACCTTTGAAGAGGCAAATCATGTTTGAACACCCACAGGGTCTAATTTGGAGGATTGTCCTCTTTGGTTTAGGGTTCCCAAAGACAGACGCACAGACACACACAGTGATGAATGCACTAATTTGGTGATGTGTGAGGAGGGAAAATGATCACCAGAATACAAGGAAAGTTGGAATAACCCAACTTTCAAGGCCCCAAAAAGCAGATTTGGCTTGTTTCAAATGGAATAGATTCTGCTTCAATAACCAAGGTGAATGTGAAAAGTGAAACTCCTTCTAGGAACTGAATAAATTCTCTTGAATATAAAATGAGGCCTCTGTATGCCAGTTGCACTTTCTCTTTAAACTCAACAAAATAATCCCTCCTAAACCTTTTCTGCATATCATACACGTACAGCCACTGACACAAGGAATTAGTGACTCTGCAGCACCAGCAAGAATGAACCATTCTCTTTTATCCACTTGTGTGCTGTACATCTACAGGAGGTGAGACAGAGACACATACTGTATCCGGTGAAGTCAATCGATCCCATTTACCCGTGTACTGTACATCTACAGGAACTGACACTGAGACACACAGACAGACCATACAGTAGCAGACAGGAGTAAATCATACCCTTCTATTCACAGTATAGTGTACATGTACAGGAGCTGAACTGAGACACACCCTTGCTGTACTGTACCAGACAGGAGTGAATCATTCCCTTTTACCCATAGTGTACTGTACATATAAAAGGTAAATTCACCATAGTCCTACTGGACCATTGTGCTGCCCTCTCATTATAGACAGACAAGTGGTGGTGGTTTAACTTGAGGGTCACCACACCTCAGGCGAGGGGGGAGGTTGAGGAGGAGAGTCCTTCATGAAAACCTCACCCAGTGCTAGAATTTAACCCACGGCATTGGCGTTATACTGCATCATGAACCAGCCATCGAGTCCACTGAACCGGCCAACCCCATACATGTACAGGACCTAAAGCTGGCACACACACAGACCAAACTGTACCAGTCAGGAGTGAATCATTCCCTGTTACCCACTGTATACTGTACATATACAGGAGCTGACACTGAGACACCCCAGCACGAGATAGTAGTGTCAGGTTTGCAGTGTATACTTTATTGCTGTTTTATGCCTCAGACAGATTCATACCGAATGGAATGAATGGCGACTCCTTTGATTTTCTGAGAAGCTTGGAACTTTCACTTTCATCCTGAGATGAGGACCAAGAATTATTCGATGATGACATTACTTCCTGAAAAAAAAAATTAAATGAAAAGAACAGAGAAAATCCACAGTAGCACATAAACGTCAAGAGATACACTGCCCTTATGCACGCCATAAACAAACTACAATCACGGACTCCCATCTAAGGGAACAAACCAGATGAAATGCATCGTAGGATGTATCGTGAAGTGAGAGTGAAAATTGCAGAGTCACTGGCCATATCTTTTTGGTCTTCTTTAGACTCAGGTATAGTGCCAGTGTTCTGGAGAATTATAATTCTTACACCTTCATTCAAGAAAGCGTGTAAGAATAACCCTAGCAAGTACAGACCAGTCAGTTTAACTTTGATGGTGGGGAAACTTCCAGAAACAATAAGCCAGGATAAAATTAATAGTCACATGGACAAGTGCAATTTGATTAAGAGAAGCCAGCAGAGATTTCTTAAGGAAAAATTGTGTTTAACCAACTTACTGTAGGTTTTTGAAGAGGTAACAGAGAGAGTTGATGAGGGCCATACTGTTGAAGTTATGGACATGGACTTCCAAAAAGGCCTTTAATACAGTAACACACAACAGACCTGTGAGCAAAGTTATAGGTAATGGAATAACAGGGTCAGTAGCAACATAGATTCAAAAGTGGCTGAGGGATAGGAAACAGAGTATTAGTTAATGGATTTTTTTGGGGCTGGAGGAAGGTTTGCATTGGAATTGTATTGTATTGAGACCATTGCCTTTCCTGAAATATATAAATGATTTAGACCTTAGTGTGCAGGGAACAATTTAAAAGCTTACAGATGATACAAAACTTGAAAGTTGTGAACGGTAAGGAGGATAGTGAAGAGGGGCAGATAAAGGTTGGTGTGTACATGTGAAGTGATTCATTTTGGTACGAAGAACATGAGGCAATACAAAAGGTACAATTTTTAAGGGGGTACATGAATAGAAGGACCTGGTTGTGTATATGTATAGAGACCCGGGTTCAAGTCCCACCTGCTTCAGAGGTGTGTAATTACATCTCTGAACAGATTCATTGGGAAAAATAGGTCAAATTCTAATAAAGAGTCAATTTTAAGAGCTTCTTGTGGCACAGTGGAAGCATCACTTATTTTTATTATTCATTCATATGACATAGGCATCGCTGGCTGGGTCAGCATATAATGCCCATCTCTAATTACCCTTAAGGAGGTGGTGGTGAGCTGCCTTCATGAACCGCTGCAGTCCACCTGCTGTAGGTTGACCCACAATTCTATTTCGGAGGGAATTCCAGGATTTTGTCCCAAGTGACACTGAAGGAGCAGTGATATATTTCCAAGTCAGGATGGTGAGTGGCTTGGAGGGAAACTTGCAGGTCATAGTGTTCCCATGTATCTGCTACCCTAGACCTAGATGGAAGTGCTTATGAGTTGTTATCTAAGGATCTTTCACAAATTTCTGCAGTTGCTTCTGAACAATAATGCTACTGAACAATGATGAAGTGACTGAATGTTTGTGGATGTGGTTCCAATCAAACGGGCTACTTTGTCCTGGATGGTATCAAGCTTCTTAAGTGTTGTTGAAGCTGCACTCATGCAGGCAAGTGGGGAGTATTCCATCATACTCCTGACTTGTGCCTTGTAAATAATGGACAGGCTTTGGGGAATCAGAAGGTGAATTACTTGCCACAGTATTCCAAGCATCTTACCTGTTCTTGTAGTCAATGTATTTATAATATGACAAATCCAATTCAGTTTCTGGTCAATGGTAACCCCCCCCAGGTTACTGATAATGGGGGATTTAGTAATGGTGATACCATTGAATGTCAAAGGTCAATGGTTAGATTCTTTCTTGTTGGAAATGGTCATTGCTTCGCTTTTGTGTGGCATGAATGTTACTTGCCTGGATATTGTCCAGGTTCTATTATATTTGAACATGGACTGCCTCAGTATCTGAGAAGTCACGAATAGTGCTGAACATTGTGCAGTCATTTGTGAACATCCCCACTTCTGACCTTGTGATGGCAGTAAGGTCATCAATGAAGCAGCTGAAAATGGTTAGGCCTAGGACACTCCCTTGAGGACTTCCTGGGGTTGAGATGACTGACCTCCAACAATTATAACTATCTTCCCATGGGGTATGACTCCAATGAGCAGACAGTTTTACCCCTCCCCCCATTCCCACTGACTCCAGTTTTGCTCGGGCTCTTTGATGCCACACTTTACCAAATATGACTTTGATGTCAAGCACTGTCACTCTCACCTTATCTTTGGAATTCAGCTCTTTTGTCCACATTTGAACCAAGGCTGTAATGAGGTCAGGGCCTGAGTGGCCCTGTCAGAACCAAGGGGCATATAGCTCAAGAGCAAGGAGGTCCTGTTGAACTTTTATCAGACACTTGTTCACCTTCAGCTGGGGTGTTGCATCCAGTACTGGGGCTGCGCCTTAGGGGGGATGTGAACGCATTGGAGAGATTGCAGAAAAGATTCAAGAGAATAGTTCCAGGTGTGAGGAGCTTCAGTTAGTTATGTGAAGATAGATTTGATACTTTGGGATTAGTTTCCTTGGAAAGGAGAAGAATGAGAGGAGATTTGA